>NC_133751.1:205733205-206057372 GCF_036562045.2 Rhinolophus sinicus | reverse complement strand
TCTTCCTGCCTCTCCCAGGCTCAACTGCTGTTTCCTCACCCTCAAAATCCTATTTATAATTTTTGGCCTAAATGGACCCGATGGAGCCATGTCAATAAAGTTTTGCCTTAAAATTTAGAAAAGTACAACACTTGAACATGCTTATCAATAAATAAAATCACAACATAAACAGTAGTCATTCTCCTCTGACTGTCCTCCATCCCCAGGCCACTGGGCCCTGGAAATTCACACTTAGTTCACCCTAAATGCTCCATGAGTCTAAGGAAGGTTTGGTTTTCAAAAACTATTGCCACCTCCCAGAAGTGCTAGGGATACCGTCACACCGAAGTCCTCAGAAAGACACCCCTTTATGCTCGGATGCTTGTTTAAGGGAAGCCCTGTTCAAAATTCCCTGGATTGGGAGAAGAGTGTGGGGAATCACACCGGAATGGGAAAAAAAGAGACCTGACCCTGAAGACAAGAGCCTTAGCTCTCCCCGATCAACTGATCTACCAGAGGGCAGCCAGGAGTGTCGGAAAGAATATCTGGGACATAGGGGCTGGCCAAGGGCCCACCCAGACCCTTTAATAACCCTTGTACACTCCTGATTATGGAACTTACACTGTGCGTATTCATTTGACCTCCACTAATTTGAAATATTTGTTAATATACAAAAGTGAAGAATAGAAGTTTATATTTGTTGTGTAAAAATAAGTTTTCTAATAAAGCAAATCAATTTTTTTAATATACATTTTATTGGGGAATATTGGGGGACAGTGTGTTTCTCCAGGGCCCATTAGCTCCAAGTAGTCGTCCTTCAATCTAGTTGTGGAGGGCGCAGCTCAACTCCAAGTCCAGTTGCCGTTTTCAATCTTTAGTTGCAGGGGGCACAGCCCACCATCCCATGTGGGAATTGAACCAGCAACCTTGTTGTTGAGAGCTCCCGCTCTAACCAACTGAGCCATCCAGCCGCCCCTCTGGGAGCTCAGTGGCAGCTCATTGTCTTAAATCTAGTTGTAGCGGGCACAGCCACTGGCCCATGTGGGAATCGAACCGGCAACCCTGTCATTCAGAGCTCGCACTCTAACCAACTGAGCCATCCGGCCGCCCCGCAAATTAATTTTTAAATAATCTTTGTAATGGGGTAATTTAAAACCAGGTAAAAATAAAACCAAATTATTAGAAAAAATTGTGACCGCTTATGTACAAATAGTTGATGGTGCTAACGATGAATGATTAGGTTTAATTCAAAAGTCTCTATAGCTCAATACTTTGCTTTTCTAATTTGCAGTATTATTTTAGGTAGGCTGAGATTATATTATATTTCTTTAAAGAAATTTATTGTTATCATTAGTTAATTGGGGGCTAACTCGGATATGAATTACTCCAGTTTTACTGTAATTAAAACAAGGGATGTGGCTTCGGTTTTTCCTTTTGCTTTTATTTGTGTCTCCTCAGCAGTAACGCACTCTCTTCACTCCGTTGGCCTCATCGTCTCTTAAAAGAGGATGGGAAGTAAAGCCAGTCCTTCGATGCTCATGTCCTTATTGTGTATTTTAAGTGGATTTGAGCCCTGGAATTGTGACAAAAATGCTCTTTTGCTTATTTTTTTGTCTTCTCTAGCAACAATTAGATATTCCCATTCCCAAATATTTTTTGAAGGAGAAATTGGAAGTAATAAAAGGAAGAGAGAAAATCCTTTCTCAAATATTAGCCGACACTGAACTGGAACTCTCTGGCAAGGTTTGTATCTCATTTTAACCAAGATTCTTCCATAATCGGTAAAACCTCCTTTTTCTGCTTCTAATTGAGAAGCAACTGGATTCTATGCAGTGTGAGGAGAGCACCCGCACGTGGAACCTCAGTGTCTTGTGCTGGATCCTGACGTGTGGCCAGGATCAGGCCTGGAAAAGGACTCAGCTTGTGCTTGGGAGCTTTGTTGGATCCCAGGGCCTCTCCTTTCTGCGCACCATGCACAAGGCTGTCCCCACGCCAGGCCACGTGCACAGCTGCTCCCACGCTCCAGGGATGCAGAGGGCCTGGGGCCTGAGCCTAGGGTTTCCAGGCAGGAATTCCCACCCGTCCTTGTGAAATTTTTTTGCTTTTCCATCCCCGAATCCCGAGGAAAGTTGGTCGGAAGATCGGTTCCTTGAACCCAGTAATACCCAAAATGGTAAATAAACGCACTACTCACAATGTATTTCTTAGACTTTTTCCCTATTTATTGCTAGGGTTTCTGGGTGAGAATTCCCACCCATTCTCAGGAATTTTTTTTGCTTTTTCCGTTCCTGAATCCCAAGAAAAGTTAGTTGGGAAATGGGGAAAATCGGCTCCTTGAACCCAGGTGGTTGGTAATATAGGCCGTCACTTTGTGGAAACGATTCATCGTGGAGAACAGAAAACAGTTTATATCTCGGGATTTGAGCATGGGGAAGCGAAAAAAATTCCTGAGAATGGGTGGGAATTCCTGCCTGGAAACCCTGCCTGAGCCCACTCAGCTCACTCCGGCCTCTGATGCCCAGCAGCCTTGCTCTCCTTTCTCCTTTCTCCCTCTTTCCTTCCAGAACAGCACCGTCCCTCACTGGACTCCCCCCTCCCCCCACATACTGTACCTGAAGTCCCCAGGCAGCCTTTTACTGCACGCACCTGATTTTTCTGTCTTCATAGTACCCATCACATTTGGATGTTTTAAAATGCAAATTTGTAGGTCCTGGAGAACATTTCACCTATAAAGTGAATACACTTACGATGATTTTAACATTAGTCACATTCACTAGATCATTCTATAATTGATTTTAAAGTCATCGTTTTACTTCCTGTGTATTTTATGTCTTAAATTCTCCTATTAGAGATGTGTTTTTAATTTATGTTTACACTATTAAGTTAATGAAACACTGATATCGATTTCAAGTTGTATTGAATCCATTTTATTGGCATTCCTAGTATAATTTGCTGCCAACCTAAAATATTATGGAGCTAATTAGTGTTTTGTTTGGACTGGCAGAGGAAAGCTTAAGGAATCCTTAAATATGGGACCACAGGTTGCGCGTGGCAAATTATCAAAATATACATAATTCATGGGAAAGTGATTCTATTGGGCCATCATACTCTTTATTAGCAGTTTGGGAACTCTTTGCAAGGTTGGCTTGGAAGTAAGTGTGTGATGTTTCTGGGCTCAATTGACGTAGCTAACGTGTTTACACATTGACTTATCTCAAATGCGTTTTGCAGACACGCCCTGCAAAGGGTATCTCCCTAGAAGAGGCTGTTAAATTAATCCAGATCGCAGAGAGGGCACGGCAGGGTCGCCTGAGAGCAATGTTCATGAAGCAGATCTTCCTTCAAGAACACAGAGCCAGGCACGCCAGGGCTCTCGGCGACAGAATAGCAGATGTTGGGGCAGCCGCACTGCGCATTCAGAAGGTGCGAATGTGGGGTTGGGCTTGGGGACAAGGTGCCTGATAGCTAGAGATGGGTCCCGGGGTGGGGGTCAGCTCCAAAACGCAGAATTCCCAAGTGCTACCTGCAGTAGAACTGGATTAAATTCCAGAAAGATTGATTATCTTACTCTGGGGAAACCGTTCACTAAGCTTGGTCACAATTTTAACATTTTATTATGCATAGGAATAAAATACAGGGCGTTTTCAGCAAATGTTTTTGAAGATCATTGATAATCACTGGAAAGAAGGTTGCTAAGAATTCAGTGAGGATATAAGTCCTTAACGAATTTTGAAAAATACATTTATGCACAGATAGGAGGCCTGCAAGCGTTCATACTTGCTAGCTTGCCAATGTGTGTGCCATTCCCACAAAATTCCAGTAACCAGAACCTCCATGTTCCTCTTAAGAGCGGGCCTCGAGGTTTCCTTCCCTTTGTAGGACGAGCACCTTCATTATACCCCATCTTTTTTCAAATGGAGACTACGTTGCTTACAGGAAAATGCAAAAGACGGCAAAGTGACACAAATTAGAATTAGGCTGGAGTGTCCCCACTTGAGTTTGAATGGGAATGGAGGGGGCACCGATCAGAGACGGTTTTCCATCAAGTGTCTCTGGGAATGTGAAGTTTCAAACAAGCATCTGAGTTCATAACTTCAGTTGTACGATTCTTGGACGTTGCTGTGTTGTATTTCCCCCACACTACTACAGAAACTTTTCTTTTAAAGCCATGAATTGACACTCTTAGATCTAGCCCCACACTTCTGCAATCTAGAAGTTTCTCTTGAAGAAGCCCAGGTAGGGGAATCTCACTAACAAGTATTATAGGCCATCTCTTCTTTTGTCCCTCAACTTCCTGGAGATTTAGTTGACAGACAACCTTGTGCAAGTTTAAGATGTACGTCGTGATTTGATACACGATTATAAAATGATCACCACAGTCAGGCCAGACAACATATCCATCACCTCACACCATCACCAGTTTTTCTTATAGTGAGAGCATGTAAGATCAACCCTCAATCTTTAAGAACACAATACAGTCGTCTGCTGTGCAGTAGATCCCCAGAACTTACTCATCTTATAACTGGGCGTTTGTCCCTATGACCACCTTCACCCATTTCCCTCAGGCCCTAGCCCGAGGCCGCTACACAGCTACAAGCTCGGTATTACTAGATTCCACCTGTAGTGAGAGCTTACAGTATTTGTCGTTCTCTGCCTGACTTACTTCACTTAATGCCCTCAAGGCCCACCCATGTAATCTCAGCTGGCAGGATGTCCTTTTCTGTGGCTGAATAATACTCCATTGCATTCTCTATCCATTCATCCATCAACAGACGCTCAGGCTGCTTCCCTGTCTGGGCTATTGTGAATAATGCAGCTATCGCTTTGCGAGACCAATTTCCTTTCCTTTGGATGTGTATGCTCAGAAGTGGGATTGCTGGATCATTTGGTAGTTCTGTTTTTCATTTGTTTTGAGGACCCTCCATGCTGTTTTCCATAGTGGCTGTGACGATCCATACCCACCAACAGTGCACAAGGGCTCCCTTTTCTCCACAGCCTCACCAGCAGTTGTTATCTCTTGTCTTTTGATAACAGCCATTCTAACAGGTGTGAGGCTGTTGCTGAGTCCGCAGTCTTTGCTACGAGGGTGGGCTTGTGTGGATCCCCTGGGTCAGGAGGCTGCCCCAGTACACCTTGCTCAGTAGGGCAGCGCGGGAACCAGGACCTGCCTCAGGGTTCCCAGGGGGTCCTCAGACAGCAGTACGGGCCATTTCTGTGACTCAGTCTTTCTTCAGAAATGCTGCCTGTGATCACAGAAAAATATCCCATCAGCACACACACGTGTATGACCTTCACTGCATGGTCATTATGTCTTTGGGGACACACAGTTTATATGGGAGAAACGGTACCACCGTGTTTCCTCTGGGTTTTTTTTTTTTGTTTTTTTTTTAATGTATTAAACAAGTAGCCATTTCTTTGTTTCTAGGTTTGGCGAGGTTTCCACCAATGTAGGAAAACCGAACGACAGAGAGAAGAAGAGATGATATTCCTGGGTATGGTAAGTTTCCTTGTGCACAGAGTATGCATCTGGTTTTCTTAGAGGTGATAGAATCTGTCAGATCGTGTCTTCCTTAGAGAGTTCTTGAGGGCAGAAAAGAAGTAAAACTGAGTGACCCATGACTTAAGAGGATGGGATCACCTGTATTCAGCAGAAGCCTGCCTGGGGGACCCAGAGAGAGCAGGCGGTGTCCGTCTACGCATCTGTTAGACCCTGTGGACGGCTCCACACAGATCAGGCTCTGAGTTGCTCACATAGGCTTTCCATGTCTGAACCCCTCAGTGCACTTGACTGGACAGTATTTGTGGTTGTGACAATGGATTTGCGCCGATGTAGCCGCGTTTGGGGCGATCTCTATGGTGATTACTGAATCGGAGTTGAAAGGGTGTATTAGTTACCTTCTGCTGTGTAACAATATTATCACCAACTTAACAGCTTACACGCACACCTTTGTTATTTCAGTTTCTGTGGCTCAGGCATCTGGCACGTATTAGCTGGGTAGCTGGGTCCTCTGCCCAGGGTGCAGGTATCAGCTGGGGCTGGGGTCTCATCGGAGGCTCACCGTGGGAAGTTGGGCTTCCCAGCTGTGTGGTTGCTGTCGGGATTCAGCTTCTTGGGGGCTGTCAGACGGAGGCCTCAGGTTTATGGCCAGCTGTTAGCTGCAGGCAGTCCAGCTCCCTGACAGGGCCTCTTCTGTGGCCACCTTCTTCACCAAGGCCAGCAAGGGAACGAGCAGCCGTTAGTCTCCTGCGAGTGATGGCGGAGGTGGCATGTTCAGATTGTCTAGAAGCAGATCATGGGGTCCACCCACACTCAGGGAGAGGGGGGCACAGGAGGATGTGCGCCCCAGGAGGTGGGGATAACCTGGGACCACCGTAGCGTGTCTGTGCGAAGGAGTTTCCCCATAATCCGCATCACGAAGTCCAAAGCCTCTGACGAGGGGCTTCTCCCAGAGCCCCTCCTGCACGGACCCCTCTGCTTCATTATGGAAGCTTCTCCCTGTCACTCAACTGCAGTCTTTCTCCCTGCGGTTCCCACAGACCTGCTGGGTTCAGTCCCCGGGGTAGCTCAGAATGTGTCTGGTCCCCCTTTCACATGAAAAACCCTTCGAGTGTTTGAAGGCAGCTCTTGAGTCCCCTCTGCTGACTCTTTACAAAGCAAATTGCCACCGGAGATGGCGCCCATTACTGGTGGGGCCTTAGTGGTTGACCTGCTCAGCTTTCAAAATCGGACATTGTAATCTTTTTAAGAAGAAAAGGAAAGAAAACCTGGGGAACCTGTTACAGCACTGAGTTACGGTGTGTTGGGGTGAGCCTCATCCCTGGCACCCCACATTTAATACCCAGATCAAAATATTGAAACAGTGACACTGATAAATCCTATGACTGAGTCTTTGAAAATGCTAATCACGTACAAAGCTCTGGTGAGGCCAATCAAGATACACCGTCTATAACCACAGATACTAGTAGATTTAAAAAACATTAGATAATATTGTGAATAACTATGATAATAAATTAGAAAATCTCGAACAGAGATTATCTAGGGAAGCATAAGTATCGCAACGGGACCAAATCAGTAAAATACCCACATACACCACCCCTGTAGCAGATGCCGAGAGGATTTTTCAACGTCCCTGTGTTGGTCCAGGTTCTGTGAGAAGCAGATCTGAGAAGTAAAAAGGTGAATGTGGTTTGTACTCTTTGACCAATGTATGGATATGGTTCTCTCTATACTGTTCTTTTCTTATGGCATTTAAGTTACGTTTTCTGATACTGCATTCCCTCTGCTCAGTTTCAGAGAAAAATCAAGCGGTCACCAGCCTACGGCTGACACAGAGCAGAGCATGGGGCACTGTGGGCCCTTTGTTCTGTGATCAGCCATAAATATGGCCGTGTAAGCCGTGTTCTCATTGGGTCTTCTTGTACAGAGATATTACATTTTATTTTCTGGGATTTTAGAATTTCAAATAAAAGATCTTCTCAGTGATATTATTACTATCAGGAAAAATATAATTTAGTCCCCTATTCATGGTATTGCTATAATTGTCATCGATTTTATAATGGCACGTTCTGAATGACAAAGGACATGGTAAGTACATTTTGGTTTAGAATAGCTTATATTTTCTTTCTGTCCCTCATCCCGACTGCCCCAACTACAGTTGTGTTCTCTGTTGTCAGCACAGAATTGAAAACATGAATGATTTTGCTTGATAAAGAAATTCACCGCCATGTTTCAGACACTTGGGAGCACATAGTTTCCTGGTGAAGGGGCAGGATATCACTGCATATGTGTTTATAATGTCTCGATTGTGACATCCAGCCTTTATTGGCTTAAAAAATATGGTAAATCATACCAGAGTGGCAAATACGATTTTAAAAATACCTTGATTTTTATTACCTACGTTCTTTTTTTTTATGTTTATTTTGCTTCCTGCTTTTATTCTTTTTTTTAATTAATTTATTTATTTGTTTTTATTAGTTTCAGGTGCACAAAACAATGTAATAGTTAGACGTTTATCATTTATATCCCTCACACTGTGTCAACCCCCCTCCCCCCATCCACTACCCCTCTGACATCGCACACAGCCATTATATTTCCACTGTCTCTATTCCTAATGCTGTACTCCGCTTCTTGTAACCATATACATACATATATATATATATATATATATATATATATATATATATATATATATATATATATAAAATTGTAGTTGACATTCATTATTGTTCAGCTTCAGCTTCAGGTGTACAGTGCAGTGATCAGGCATCTACATCTTCCCTGAGGTGATCTCCCTAACGAGACAAGTGTCCATCGGACACCTTACAAAATCTTTACAACATTATTGATTACATTCCCCAAATTGATTTTTGTAACCCTGTGGCAATCTTGTGGTTACTGACTGTGCTTTCTAATTCCCTTACCTTCCCCCATATCCCCACCACCCCCATCTAGCAACCCTCAGTTTTTCCTCTATGTCTCTGAGACTATTTCTGATTAGTTCATTCATTTATTCTTTTCTTTAGATTCCACATATAAGTGAGATCATGTGGTATTTGCATTTCTCTGTCTGACTTATTTCACTTAGCGTAATGTTCTTTAGGTCCATCCATGTTGTTGCAAATGGTAAGATTTCTTTCTTCTTTATGGCTGCCTAATACTCCATTGTATAAATGTACCACAGTTTCTTAATCCAGTCATCTACCGATGGGCATTTCGGTTGCTTCCATGTCTTGGCTATTGTGTATAGTGCTGCAATAAACAAAGGAGTGCATAAAGATTTTTGAATTAGAGTTTTGGACTTCTCCGAATAGATACCTAGGAGTGGGATTGCTGGATCATAAGGTAGTTCCATTTTCAGATTTTTGAGATACCTCCTTACTGTTTTCCATAGTGGCTGCACCAATCTGCAATCCCACCAACAGTGTACGAGGGTTCCCTTTTCTCCACATCCTCGGCAGCACTTGTTGTTTGTTGATTTATTGACAATAGCCATTTTGACAGGGGTGAGATGGTATCTCATTGTGGTTTTTATTTCCATTTGTCTAATGGTTAGTGAGATTGAGCATTTTTTCATATGTCTGTTTCCCATCTGTATGTCCTTTTTAGAAAAATGTCTCTTCATGTCCTCTGCCCATTTTTTAATTGGGTTGTTTGTATTTTTGGAGTTAAGTTGAGTGAGTTTTTTATAAATTTGGGATCACCTACATTCTTGATTTCACTTTCAAGAAAAATCAAGTGATCAGCAGCCTATGGCTGACACAGCAGAGCGTGGGGCACTGTGGGCCCTTCGTTCTTTGATCTTAGAATTTCAAAACCAGGTCAACACTTATTTTTAGAATGGAAAACCCCTTGAGACCCCAGCCCAGCTTTTATTTCCTAGTTGTTTAGTCATGCTGTAAGAATCAGGTGGGTGAGCAATGTCTGCCATTTGTCACAGACTTTTATGATTTAAAAAATTCACTGGGTGGAATATTATTCAGCCATCAAACGAAGGGAGTCCTGACATGTGCCACAGTATGGATGCAGCTTGAGGATATTATACTAATAGAAATAAGCCAGTCACAAAAAGACAAACGCTGTGTGCAGCCATTCTTTTGAGGTGTCTAACGTAGCCAAACTCATAGAAACAGAAAGTGGCACGGTGGCCACCAGGGGCTGGAGGGAGGGCGATGGGAAGCTGTTGTTCAGAGGGCACAGAGTTTCAGTTTTGCAAAAGGAGAAAGTTCTAGAGATCTGTAGCGCAGCAATGTGGATATACTTAACACTACAAATGGCTAATCCTTACAAATGGCTAATCAATTTTATGTTATTTTTTTTACCACAATTAAAAAAAGATTTTTTTTAACTTCACTGGGACGTTGAAATGTATAGTGAGATTGAATCAAGATGTTATCAATTGGAAGATTAGTTGTGATTTTTATTTGCCATTAAAGAAAAAAATGTTTGGTGAAGTAAACCAAACTACATCCTAGATTCTAATGCACACCCATCCCTAATCCAGCCCTAATTTCAGATGTGGTGAAGTGAAAAACATGCGTCTCAGAGTTAGTGAAATGGGGCACGTTGCATCTGTCTTTTTAGAAGAAAATACGGGTTTTCAAGTTATAATTATTGACCAGAGTGCGATGCTCATTCCCGTACACGATGCGTTAAGTCGACTCAGCCTTTCTGAACGACTGTCAGCAAGCTGCAGCAAGCCCATCAAAATGTATGTGTCCTTCACCCCAATTCTATTTTTATCTTAAGGAAATCATCAGAAGTAGAGATTTCTGTACATAGAGGTTTCCTGGTGTTCTGTTCAATAATGAAAATTGGAAAGAAACCACTCTAGTCTTCTAGAGTAGGGATGTAGCTAGTTACATAATTTATGATTACCTACATTACTGGGGTCGCATGCCACCATTGCAAACGTATGTTTATGACTAATATCTGAAGACATGACAATGCCCAAAGTGAAAATACAGGATTTAGAACTATGCGTGTGATATGATTTTAACTCAATATATACACACATTCGTATTCATACAAAAGAAAGAAAGGAAATATGCCAAGTTCAAATAGTGCTCATTTTGTAATGTGGGGACTTTGGAAGATTTTTTTGTCCATAGTTGTCTATATTTTCCAAACTGCTTAAATTTTACTTCATTAAGTGGTGGGGAAATACACATTTTAAAATAAAAGCAAATGACCATAGAATGTTATCAGTTTTTTCTCCTAAGATCTCCAAATTTGGGGGTGTATACAGACAGGTAGCTAGGTAAGGATATGACGTTATTTCTCTATCCCACCCTTAAGAAGCTCACACATATAAGACGTAATGATAAAAACAATGGTTAGCTCTAATTTTCTACTTTAAAACTTAAAATCGCAGTCAGAAGATTCAATCTAAGATCATCTAAGTTTAACATGAAATTTTACGTTAGCAGCAATTTTGATCCAACAATTTCCGTTTAATTTCATTCAGCCTGCGTTTATTGAGCATCTCCTATATTCACGCCAGAAACTAAGGGAATGGCCAGGCAATATCTTTCATACTGAAGTCTTACTCGTGTCTTACACTGATACCACATAAAGATAGAATTCCATGTTCCTTAATATGATTTCTCTGTTTTACTTTGTAGTTTATATCTGCTCAGCTCAAATTCTAAAAGTCTGATTTTCAGCGGTAGTGTTTGGATACTATAAAGGGAATAACGTGTCTGTTTTCTACTAAATGTGACTTTCTCCAGTTTGCTTTTGTTTTTTTCCTTCTGGTATGTCTTCTCTTGGTATTCATGCTCTATTGAAATTTTATACCATTGAGAAATATATGGATTCAATTTATAAGGAATAATATCTTCTGTTCATTGGCTGATAACCATAAAAATCTATTACCCCAAGTCCAAGAAGTAGTTTCCATTGAATATATTTTCCACTCTATCACTAATTAAGATATTGACCACTCATTTTAAAATATTATTTTTCTGTTATTTCATTTTGTTACATCCTGCCAGTGTAGAAACCATTGACTTATTTGATCAGAACTGGATTTGTGTCTTTATTGGAAGCTTGGCATGTTTGCAGGGGCGACTGTGTAGGAACTGAAACCAATAGAGCAAGAAACATCATTATGCCTTCAATTCCTGACCGACTGTTTTTCTTACCATTGTCATATACATTTTTTGATATTACCATTTTAAATATTTATATTCTAAAATCTACAAAGGAAAATAAATAGCACTCTAAAAATTCATGTGCAGTTATCCTAATTGGCAGAACCAATGGAGTGGATCAAGTAGGAGGAAACTTAATGAATAAAATACATTTCCTTCTGTGGATCCCTTTGAAATAATTTGTCCTGCGGTCATGACCATCATATATTTTATGTTACCCTGAAGCTATCAATGTTTGCATTATAATGAACACTGGGGGGACGCTTATTAAAGAGAAAGAACTGTCACTTTGAAGATGTATCAACTGAATCCTCGAAGCACCATAAAACCCTGCTCACTTCCAAATCCTAACATGAAACAAGCTATGTGCTAGATTATTTTTTGGTCAACAAGTTACACCTTTTTCTTATCACCAAATAACCCAAGTAGGAGCTGGGGCGCCCCATGAGCGCCCCCTCCCAGACTCCGTAGGACGCGATACGCAGTATCCTGGGCCTCCCTGCCCTCCGTCCATACCGGTGAGCTACCCTTAGAGAATGGTTGTCCGAGCCAAAATGAGTGAAGAATCAAAATGAAATGCTCTTTCATAATCACACTTGAATTTCAGCCAAAAGCCACATCGTCCAGTTTGGTCATGTGTATTATTCATTATATTTGGTTCCAGATGACATTTGCTCATTTCAGGAAATAAACTTATTCTCAAAAAATGGATTTGCCATGATTTGTGAGGTTTTGTTTTGCTTCATGTTCGTTTTCCTTTATATTTGAAATGCAAAGAGCTGTTCCCTAAGTGTCCCGGAGGGAGGCAGTCTTTTAGAAATGAGTGCAGGTCCCCACGCACCAGCTTTGAGGGTTTGCTCCACCATGGTGACAAAGAACCAGGCATCCCGTGGCCCTGCCTTACCCTGTGGGCCAGTGGGGGCTTTGAGCGACATACCCACCCTCCCTCTGAGCCTCAGTTTCTTCTTCTGTCAGAGCAGAGTAGTGCTACCAATTTCACAGAGCTGTTAGAAGGACTTCAGGAGAGATGATGCACCTTCAAGCAATGGCCGATGTTAATCATGTTGGAAAATTGCAGTAGGTTGTCATGACAACTGAATGATTTCTTACAATGGAAAACCATCGTGAAGCGTGATCACTTTTCTGTGTACCAAAGCACAAAATACTTCAAAATAAGTTGTCGCCTAAAATGCGCAGGCCACTGATTTCAGAATGTAACATATCTTCTTGCCTTTGTTATTTGCTCCTCAGTTTGTTAGCCGTGGAGTGGGAGCAGCCCGCAGGGTCTGAGTCTGATGTGCAGCTGCCTTATCTAATTGCCAGGGGAGGATTCTTAAGGCAACAGGTTCTGCCATGCACCGTACAGTGTGTGTTGAGCCAGGACAAAGTTTGCAAACCGAGATACGCAGTGCCCCGGGTACAGGTGTGCGTGGAATGCTCTCAGACAGGCTGACAGGGAGATCAGAGCTCAGCTTGGGACCCGGAATAATCTTTGTGATTTCCACAGTCCTCTTCAAGAGGCTTTGGGAGCAAAAGGAGAAGTCAGCGTTTTCTTTCTGGTTATTTGGTTTTTACGATCTACTGTGTGTTTCCCCAAAAATAAGACCTAGCCCGACCATCAGCTCTAATGTGTCTTTTTGCTCCAAAAAATGACTTGGGAACCTTTAGTTTGATTTTAAGTTATTTTTAATGCTTGTTTTTTTGTTCCAGTTCATCAGAAATTAAATGATGAAAAGAATTCTCTTCCTTACCCTCCCTTTTGTCGCCTGATCCCAGGATATTTTATTTTCATCTACATCCTAGGGCAGGAGATGTGCCTTGTTTATCTGAGGTTAGGGCCCAGTACAGAGTCCCCTGAGGCTATGAACTCTGGAACCAGCCTGCCTGGGTTCAGCTTCTGGCCCCACCATTGGCTCCCTGTGTGAACTTGGCCAGTGACCCGACTTCTTGGTGCCACAAGTTCCACATATGCAAAGCTCCTTGCTAGTAGATTTGTGTTAAGTACGAAAGAAACCAATCTCTGTAAAGCATTTAAAATAGTGTCTGACACATCGCACACAGTAAGCACTAGATGAGTGTTCATTGTTATGTTTCTTCCAATGGCTTATGATCATGGGTTTCGACGCTCACGTCATTCAGGATTCAAAACTGCTTATTCAATTGCCACGTTTTACCTATGTAAGTTAGCCAAGATCAAAAAGGGTAATGTCACGTTGTTGACAAGGTATGGAAAAACGGGCTCTGTCGTACAGCGTTGGGCGTAGCATAAATCATGCAACCTCTTTGCAAGGTTGTTCAACAAAAGCTAAGTTACAAATGCACATTTTTTTCAAAACTGTGTTTCATAGAACCCATAATAAACCATTTTCAGACAAAATGTTTTAAGCCAGAAGAAACCTGTCAGTGGAAAGACACAGCAAAGCATGGAGGGTAAGAGCAAAGATTCCAGAAATGGATGCCTCGGCCAAAGCGCCAGTCTGCCACTTCTTGGCTGTGTTACCCTGGACAGTTCCTTAACCTCTCTGTGCCTCAGTTTCCTCATATGTAAAGTGGAAATGATAGTAGTTAGTATGATGAATAAATTAGTTAATATTCATAAACCACTTAAAATAGTGCCTTGGAAACGGCAAGTGCCATCAAAGTGTTTATTTTAAAACATTTTTAAAGAAAGTTGGACACAGAAATAGGAGACTAAGCTTCCACCACTAATCAATCAGCTAGGCTCTCTTCTAGCCCAGCTCGTAATTAAGCACATTTTAAAACTACTAAAAAAATATTTAGAAATTAGTCTTAACAGACTAGAACATTTTTATGCTTTAACAGTTTTTCACCCACTAAAATTGTGGCGTCCTAAAATAAGGACTTCACTGTACTATGAGCAGAGGGCAAAGACAGCTGCTGGCGGGGGGGTCTCCTACAGCCTTTTTTCCACTTCTCCTGCTGGCTGTGTCTTTATGAGTAGGTATATTTGTATAAGCACAGATATATAAATATAGATATATTACTCTGAAATGAAATGATGAAACAAAATGGCTTATTTTCATAAACTAAGGAGCACACACACGCACACGATCATGAAATGGACCAACTGAAGAGCCGTTCACACCCCAGCGTGAGGCATCCATTCCACAGGCAAAATTAGAGCGAGCCGCGTGTGGCGCAGGCGGATGAGCTGACAGAGAGGGCCGCTAAGTGCTTTCTGACGAGCGCGGGCACCCGCTGTGTTCAGAGGCGGCCAGGGCTAATTAATCTCCGTGCTGAGGACGGCAGGAGATTCCGCAAGATGGTCATTTGCTTCAACAGACGGCTCCCTTCCCCTCACTGCTCATCTGGCCTGGGCCTTCAGGACAACGCACCAGGAAAGAAACAAACCCCCCAAGACAATAAGCAAGTTGCCCGCATTAAATCACTTCTTTGCGAGTGTATTTGTGACTGATAAATTGAACAGATTTTCATTTGGGCAAATGTCCATTTTATCTTACTAATTTGAACAAGGATTTTTAAAGACAAAGCCCATGAAACATTAGATAAGCATGTTAAGTTAATGGACCATGGAGTCCTATTTCCCTGCAAACCCAGGAAGCAGCATCTTATATCCTGTTTTTACAGCAACATCAATTATTAATATGTATATTTTTGCTGACAGAGGACCTTGCCATAAACGTAGGTTTCGTTATCCAGTTCCGGGTCATTAACTGCGGAAAGCTTGTAAATATAATGGTTTATTCACATGGGAAGCCTTCATTAAGATGCATTATTCTACAGCCAATGTATTTCAATATATCGTATATTATCATGTTCTCTATTTCCCTTTAATATTCGTAATTTATTTTTAAATGAGTTGAGTTTACAAATTTGAATTCCATGTGACCAGAGTTGCTAAGGAAGGGACAAGATGTTTTAGCCCAAAGGAAAAGCTGCTTGTTAACAGAAGACCTAAATATATGCTAACCTTTAGCTTCAAAAGCAACTAGACAAAGAAGCTACAAGTGACCCCAAATGTATTTTTGTCAGAGAAAGTCTATATCAAGGAACACGCATGAACACACACATGTTAATAGAAGGAGCACAGAAGCAAAGGACTCGAAGACCCTTACTGCTCACTTCTTCATTCACGCGGAATCACTTGAGAAAGTCATGTAATTACGAACCTCAGTGTGCTCATCTGTTTAATGGGAGGTCACATCCTCGTTTCTGCCTCACAGATGGATGTGAATGTGAGTAGAGAGCTTTAGTAAAAGGCCGTGGTGGCAGAGCTCCACGCCAATGGGCTGATAACAATCCTACGAGAGCCGAGAGCGTTCTCCGGTTCCCTCAAAGATCACGGAAGTGTTAGGAAGTTAGCGAAACACTTCAGATCGAGTTATTGACGAGACACAAATCAGTCACCTACTCGTGGCTTCATTTCTAGGGATAACGGAGAAAAGCCCAGCTAAAGTATAGTTTACATATATGTACATCTATGAAAGACATTTGCTGCAAATGACCAATGACATCATCATTGGGGGTAGAAGCATCATGTGAGTTGCTGACAGTAGGAGGGAGTCATAGCATGAATGCAAGACTTCAGTACAATTTTACACACTCATCAGAGATGAAGGAATTTGGGTCCTTTGCAGCAGAAATCCACTTTTACACATTCATGACAATGATGGTCTTTAAAATAGTCCTTGGCGAGATGAGGTAAAAATCTGTACGAGAATTATAAACTTCATTTCATATATTTAAAATGTAAGCACGAAGAATGAAAAACCATTACCTGGAAGATTTAAGAGTTGGATTTAAAAATGATTAAATAAAGGAAATTCCTATCTCTTTATTTTGACAAAATACATAATATAAAGTCATGCCTTTGAACACCTGTGTGCACTATGAGGCAATTTAGATAGTTTGTTTTTAACATTGTTCTTTAAAATGATTCTATAATTCTCATTCTAGATTCACTTTTAAAGTAGTTTTAGGGTTTTTTCCCCTTATCATAAATGTGTGATTTTCTTTTTGTCTTTTTTCACTTGACTTTATGTCATTAAGTGGATGCTGTAGACTTAACAGCATCTGGATTGTGGTTTCCAGTTGAGAAATCACTCCCAGAAGTTCATAGGTATTTCTTGGAGATTTTGTGTGTGTGTGTGTGTGTGTGCGCACATGCACGTGTGTGTGTGCATGCATTGTTACATTTAACTCTTCATCCATTTGGAATTTATTTTAGTATATGACGTGAACTGAGTCGGAGTATCATTTTTTCCAAGTAATTGATTGAAATTTATAGTTTGGCCAATGTCCATTCAATCTTCACAGCCGAATGCTGTTCCCATCTTAAAGAGCAGGGAACTGAGCCTAAGAGAGTCGGTGCCTTGTAAGAAACCGCAGAGGTAGCAAGTGGCTGAGCCAAGACTTAAACCCTGGCGTTCTGCCCCCAAAATCCCAGAGCATAGCTTTGGATCAAATGAACTGCCTCTGCCGTTTGCCAGCTGTGGGAATTTGGCAAAGTTCATTAGCCTTTCTGTTCCATTTCCTTACGTGCTGATAATACCTGCCTGGCTGGTTGTTGTGATGGTTACGAGATGGGTTCTGTAGAGTGAGCGTGTATGGCAGACGCTCAGAAGAAGTACATGCATCGTCTTAGATTCCTCTTTTAAACAACTTCTCCGACTCTGCTTCCTCCTCCCACGCCCCCTTCTTCCTCTTCCTCTTCTTTCTTCTTTGTTATCGTTATTTTAGGCTTTGCAGGCCATGTAGTCTCTGTCGCAACTATTTAACATTGTCATTGTAGGATGAAAGCAGCCATAGACAGTATGTGAATGAATGGACACAACTTTGCTCCAAAGAACTTTCTTTACAAAAACATGTAATGGCAGTTTTGACCCGTGGACTGTAGTTTGCAAACTCTCTTTTAGAGTCATTAGTAGTTCCTCAAACCTGGATAATTTCCTCAAACGTGGATAATTGTCATCTGAAGATTTTCCAAAACTACTAGTTTTTTAGTTCTTCCTCACTCAGAGGATGGAACTGGGAATCTTATTTCTTTAAACCTCTTCAGAAGTTTGAGGAAATAAAGAGAACTTGGAAAAAATAACTCACTAGTATATTTGAGGATATGTTGCATCTCAAAAAAAAAAAAATTCCCCAAAGCGACTCCTAAAAACAAGAAAGGAACAAATGTAAAATTAGAAAAAATTCTGGGAAAATAAAAGCATGCTCAAAAAGACAAAATAACCCCCTTAAAATTATAAATTCAAATAATAAATGGACATAACTGAAAGCCAAATTAGTTCTGGCAGATAAAGCTAACGAAATCTCCTATAACATATTGCAAATAGATAAAGGGGAGAATGGAAAATATGAGAAAAGTTCAGATCAGTCTTGTGATCTGGCATTTATCTAATACTTGTTGCAGAGCGAGAAAAATGAAGAAGAAGAAATAATAGAAGGAAAAATTGCAGAGGAGAAGACACTATTCTTTATATTTAATGGACCCATCAAATGGAGAACATGATGAATGAAGAAACGCCCACACCTAGACACATCCTGAGAATTTTCAAAACTCCAAGTGTAAATCATCGCAAGAGTAGAACAACTTGTCTACAAAGGAACAACAATAAGTTTCCAGCTAGTCACTCGCAACTCAGTGTTAAAAGGAGTGTCCTCCAGGGCACCTACCGCATTGCCATTCAAGTGGGAGGGGCCGAATGAAAATAGTTTAGAAATGAAAGTACTTAGAATATTTATGGGTGACTAGATCCACTCTGAAAGTTACACTCAAGGACGTGCTTCAGCAAAATGAAAGCTGAATGCGAGAAAGAAGAAGAAGAAGTAGAGAAATCAGAACAACTTATGGTTAAATTTAGTTACTGATTTGAAAAATTCATCGTAAGCTATGATTATAGAATGAGAGGTTGGAAGAGGAAAAGTGAACGCATGCAGAGGTTCCGAGGCTTGTTCAAAGAAACTGTAGATACTGATCAATTCTAGGCATAGGTGAAAATATAGGTGTTAATTAACGTGAACATTTTGAGAATAACTGGTAGAAGATTAAAACTAAGATGCATAAATTCTAAACTACTACATGACAAGAATGAACAAAGCTAGGAAAGATAGGAAAGAAAAAACAAGAAAGTGTGTTAGATAGAAAACATGAGGTGGCAGGATTAGCTCTAAGTATTTTATCCCTATAAGTGAATGAAATTCCTCTTTTCTATAATTCTAATTGTGTTTTTAAAATCCAGTTGTATATTGTTGACAAGAGAGAAACGTCAAACATATTGATGCTGAAAAAGTCAAAACAAAGGACCACAATAGTTATGTCCGGGAGTTTTGGTGAATTTGGCAGAGTAGGTGCACACATTTGTCTTGCTCTTCCTGCACAGTGAGGAGCCAGGTGCGATCCTGTTCTGAAAGGGGGATTAAGAGAAAGGTTATAATCGCAGCAGTGAGCCCACCAGCTCTCTTCCTCTGCTTGGCTCTCAACCCTCAGGAAGCCATACAGGCCACGTTGTTCAAGGGTCAACTGTAGTTTCTCCTATGCTGGAGGTTTCTCCCATTCCTTTCACTCCATTGAATGTTTCCTTTGCTGTGCAGAAGTGTTTTAGTTTGATGTAATCCCACTTACCTATTTTTACTTCTGTTGCCTTTGTTGCTTTTGATGTCGGATCCAAAAAATCGTTACCAAGACCAATGTCAAGAAGCTTTTGCCCTATGTTTTCTTCTAGTACTTTTATGATTTCAGGTTTGGAAAAGGTTTACTTTCTATAGTTTGAATGATTTTTTTTAAAGGTTTATTGAATATGTATGTTTCAAGCTAACTTACAACCCCCCCCACACACCCAGATTCTGGGAAGTGGTATGGAGTGAGCTGCATCTTCCCCCCCATGCTGGTGAATCACATTTTCAAATTTTCCTGCCAGATCTGATTCTTTTGTTCTTTATGTATTTCCTATGGGCTTTTGGGAAGACACCACTGAAGATATTGACATAATTCATTAGTGTCTCATGTTTTTTAGCAGCTCTGTAACCTTTATAATAGTTACCTTTTTGCTTTTACATTCAGAATCCACCTCCTATGTTTAACGAAGTCAGTGCTACCATAACCCAGGCTGAAAAGGTGACCTGCCTGCGGAATGAGGTGCAGATGAAGCATGAAGAGGACTACAGAGAAGCCTTGGTTACAATCAAGGATGACCTGAAGTTAATAGAAGGTCCCTACATCAAGGAGAACCTTCAAGACCAGATCCGGCACTGGTTCATCGAATGCAGGTGAGCGTGAGGGGCAGAGCCATAAGCCCTGACAATCTCTGCTGTAGTGGCCGAGATTCCTGTGTGTTTGTAAGCACAGAACACATTAACACAGATTCACAGGGATGGGGACGGCTCGGCTTCATTTTGGGAACATGAAATGTCAAGGCTAAGAATTCAGGAACTAATTGTAATGAAACTTCTGGGACTGCTTTTTAAAAATGTGGTCCATGTAATGCTCCTGTGACCACGTGGAGCGGAGCATCGTGCCCCCCTTCGCTCCTCCAGGTGGTCCGCATAATGATTACGGACACACATCTGGAGGTTTGCTTCCCGAGAAATAGCTGTGTCGCCTTGGGCGAGTCGTTGAACTCTGTGCATCAGTTTCCTCGTCTGTGACAAAAGGACGGGACTCAGACCCCTTCATGAGTATGTTAGGAAACGCAGAGCGCTGAGACTGCTCTGAGTAGGCCATCGGACCCCTGCATTGCGACCGTCTGCTTTTCGTATGCCCCCTCCCCCACATAAATGACAGGTCCTGTTAGGACACGCGTGGTGCTGAGAACAGGATGGCACCTGAATTCCACATATGGGCAGTGAATCCTGCAGGCTTCCATTCGTATCCAATTCCACGGCTATATCTGGGGAAATACACTTGGGATGATTTTGTGCAAGCGTGGAAATTTAGGTAAAAAGGCATTGTTTCAAATGAATGGTCGTCTGATTAATTGCATGGGGTTATAATTAAAACCTTCATTTTTATAGTTAATGAGGATTAACTGTGTTCGTGAACCTCTGGTATCAGGAACTTTCCGCCCTTTTCTCAGGACTTCCGAGAATAGGTGCCCACAGATTTGTTTTCTATCACATAAATGACGTGATTCTTTCATATAGACATTTTAAAATCCAATTTTTTAGGTGACAGAACCAAGTTGATAGCACTGTGGGCAATTCTAACCCCAAATAAGCTAGATATGTACAAAATATACACATATCCACCCACGTGTATGTGGACACAGGTATTCATACACACATTTAACTTATTATATACTTGTGTATGCATGGAAATTTCTGGAAGGATACACTAGAAAATTAGCATGGCTGTGTCTGGAAACTAGAGCCCTGATGTTTGTTATCTTTTACTTTATATTGTTGTGTGCTTTAGAAGTCTTTTCTTTCAATATTTATTATTTTTATAATAAAAACCTACTTAAATATATATTAGAAGAAAGACAAGCAATGAGTTTGGGACAATCCACAATAAACACTTTAAATTTTAAAACACCCAAATTTTTAAAAAGGAATACCTGCATAAATAACACTCTTGGAAATCACCTTTTCATTAAAGAATGGAAGGATGTGAGGCTGGCAGTAATCGTGAGTTGGTTCCCCTGCCTGAGGTTCTAAGGTAGTGGGTGCCTTCTGCAGGCCCTGAGGTCATCCTGGGAGCCGCCCTGCCCGTGGTCCCAGGGGCCTTGGGCTCCCTTTGAAGATCTAGCCCCTTGAGAACATCCGCTCTGATGTTGCTGACCTGACAGCTGGAGGCCGAGTTAGAGCAGCTCCCAGGGGCGTGCTGTGTGTCATTCACAAAGCCGGGAGATTCCTCTTTTTGAGTCATGTGAGGTTGAGGGCAAATTTATCTTCATAATTGGATTACATTTATCTAATTGACTTTGATAAAAGTCCTTTTCCCTGCTCTTTTGAAATCAAAGACAAATAAAAAGCAAATATTGTCTTTTGAAGCAGGAAACATGCATGGTCAGTCCTGAAGCTAAATTCCAATAGGGCACACAATGACCATTTAAGAAATGGCTACAAGTTACGATTCGTCTCTACTCCCACAGTTTAGAATACTTACTTTGGCTCATTTAATTACTACTTACAGTTGCCAAAAGGGGTTTATACCAGGGTTTGTTTTTTAACTCAATTTTTAAATTATTTTAAAGGAAGTCTTGTTTTTCAGTGTTAAATATAGTACATACTCATTGTAGAAAATTTGCAAGATAGAGGAATTTAAAGAAGAAAGTTAATATTACCTATAATTTTGGTACAGAGGCAGCTACTATAAGAATGGTTGGTGGACTTCCTTCCAGTCTTTCTGTCTCACATGTATATTTAAATTACATTTTTATGATCCCGGTTTCTAATTTTTTAAAATTTCACGTTGGGTTTTCCCATGTCCTTAAAATATTTTCCAAAAGAAGTTTTTAGTGATTGCTTAACACTCTATTGCATGGATGCAGTAGATAATGAATTATCTTTTTAATCTTCTGTCAAATTGGCAAGAGAAAAATGCAATCTTAATCTTTTAATTTGCATTTATTTTATCTATGGGGCTGTTGAAGAATCTTTTGTATTTTTGTCAATAGCATTTCTTCTGTGAGCTGCCCAGTTCTTTATCTGCTTTCTTTTGTGATGTCTTTTTGTTAAGCGACCTCTGAAATGTAGTTATATATATGTATTACTGATACTAAAGCTTTTTTGACGTATTATTGAAGTAATGACTTCCCAGTTATCATTTGCCTTTTATTTATTCAGCTGGCCTATAGGAAAGCTAGAAAGAGAAACAAGGAGAAGGCGAGAAATGAAATAGTCGTTAAGAACCCACTGCCCAGGTCCTGCTACATGGCACCCTGGCTGGCCCTGGGCATCTGGCCCTGAGCCTTCTCCTGGCCATCTATGAATGGCAGTAACAGTACTTGCAGTAACAGTGCTTGCAGTAACAGTACTTGCTGTCCACCGTCGTGGGGATTAAATGAGATGGTGCAAATAAAAGGCCCTGCAACCTCCTGGTTGAGGTTATGAATTTTATAGGAATTTTTCCTATTTTAAATGAGATTTTCTCGAAATAGTATTTTCTGTTATTATTGGTTGCATGCTTTTATGTCATTTGTACCATTACATAACCGAACTCTCAAGTTAGTTCTAATTGTTTTCAGTCAATTGTCTGAGACTTTCTTGGATATATAGTCTTGGTGAAAATGCAGCTAATACTTTCTCCCCATCCCAACAGTCACTCATACATCTCTTTCCCGCCCAGTGGAGCAAAGGGGACACCAGGCTCTCAGCTAGGGTTACCTTTACACCCCGTCCTCTGGTGTGTTTCCCTTTGTTTCACACGTATGCTCTAGGGACCTAGAATCTTCTGGAGAGTGTGGCACTTGTGTTTATTGTCCTGTAGAAAGGCAAACTAATTGAAATAGCTGTTTTTGCCCAATATTGCAATCTTGGAAACGTGATTTCAGTAGGACAGTGTTTCAGCTGTTCATCAAGCCCCAACTTCCTCTATTAACCTTCATTCCCTCCTCATACGCCCAGAGTCCTAACTCAAATGTGGGGGCTCATTGCCTGGAACTCACCCAGGGCCTCCCTGGGAATTAGAACCATTTTGGTGATTGAATACATAATATAAGTGTGTATTCATTTTAAGTAATAATAATAACTAACACTGATCGAGCACTTATTCTGCACCAGGAGTTCCAAGTGCTTTACACATTAACCAATGGAACCCTTGTATTAATTTGCAATTGCTGCTGTAACAAATTACCACAAACTTGGTGGCTTACAGCAATAGAAATCTCTTTTCTCTCAGTTCTGGAAGTCAGACGTCCAGGGCTGTGGCCCCTCCAGAGACTCTGAGGAGAGTCCGTTCCTGGCCTCTTCCGCTTCTGGAGGCAGCCGGCATTCCTAGGCTCATGGCCACATCACTCCAAAACCTGCCTCTGTAGTCACGTTTCCTTCTCCTCTTCTGAGTGTGTCTGATCTCCCTCTGCTACTCTCTGACAAGGACACTTAAGATGGCATTTAGGGCGCACACAGTAATTCAGGAGAATCTCCATTTCGTGGTCCTTAATCCAATCACATTTGCAAGGACCTTTTTTCCGTATAAGACAACATTGACAGGCCCCAGGGATTAGGACCCAATATTTGGGGGCGGGGACACTCTTCAGCCTCCTCCAGCCCTCAACAGCCTATGAGACAAGCACTGTTGTCCTGTCAGTCACTGACAGCATCCTTAAGGAAGGACCAGGTTTGCATTGCTCTACACCAGCACCGCCCCGGAGGAGTTTCTGAGGTGGTGGTAATGGTCCAGACTCACTGTCCAGCATAGTAGCCACGAGCCAATTATAGCTATTGAACACGTAAAAGTTGGTTAGGGCCACTGAAGATATGAATTTTTAAATGTTATTTTAGTTTACTTTTAAATTTAGGTCACCCCATGTCATTAATGGTGACCATATTGGATGGTGCAGTCATGGAGACACTTGTTTTCAAAAAATCGCTTGCTGTAGTTGCTATTTCTTTCGGCTTGGGACCTGTCATAAACTGTCATTTAAGTTTCATGATCCATCAATAAGCTTCATTGTAAAGTATCATCCAGGGGTCTCAGGAGTGGCCTCCTCCAGCCCTCAGGGTAATAAAGGAGAGCCCTGAAGCCCGGGGGCTGCCTGCCCACAGCCCGTGATGGCCTGTGGGGTCTGGTCCCTTCCTCGTTTCCTCCAAGTCTCATCCTCGTTTCCCTCACAGGTATCAGAGCCACCTGAGTGCCTGTCAGCTCTAAAAACCAGGGCTGATCTAGGCCTTCGGGTCTTTGCAAATTGTCCTTTTGTGAAGCGTTGCCACTTAGCCCACCAACATTGTATTACTTGTCGGAAGGACACCTGACGTCCAGCTCATCCTTCGGTCCTGACAGAGTGACGCCACCCAATAGGGTGACCGCTCTGGGACTGGCCCAGTGGCATTCTTTCTTCAGCAGAGGCCTTTTCATCCTGAAGGAAACAAAGTGATTTAAATTAAGTAGTCTTATTCCATCTTTTTAAGCCAACACAGACTCAATCAGAAAGGATGGGTAAGAGGAAAGGCCCTGGCGGCTGGGGTGACCTCCATCCTCAGCAGGTGAGCCTGGCTGGGAATTAAAATGCCGCTGCCTTTCAATCTTGTGCTGTGATGGTATCTATTATGTTACCTTAATTTTAAAAAATACATCATAAATCACACACATGCGTGCACACAAGAGTAGAGGTCTTACAGCCAGGCTGTCTAGGTGCACATCCCAGCTCTAGCACTTGCTGTGTGACCTTGAATGGATTACTTAACTCCTCTGTGCCTCCATCTGTTCATCTTAAAATGAGAATATTAATAGCATCTATATCAAGGCAGGAAAACAGGTTAATACTTCATAAAGCCCTTAGAACAATGAACAATATGTGATATATGTTACACCTTCAATAATTATTTTACACATATAAGAAGGCCATCACATTCTCAGACACAATTTGCTGTTTCCATTGCTGAGTGGGGCCTTTCTATTCACAACTGTAAGCATCTTTGCAAAATGCTGCCTGGCCAGTCTACAGAAGGAGGGACGGGTAGGTGTAGAGGCGGGGGAGGAGGGGCTTCGAGGGGTTGGGGGGATAAAGCTGAGGGGATAATAACAGGGCATATCGACAGTGGAATGCGCTTGAGTCCGCAGGGCGGGGGCGGGCATGTCTACAGATTACCCGCAAACACACATTCTTTCTGGAAGAGGTCTTGGAATGCTTTGTTGTTTTTTCATTTTTAAAATTGACATAACTTAAATGCAGTAAAACTCACCCTTTTGTGTACAGTTCGATGAGTTAAGCTTTGTCATTTCAAGGTCTGTCGACCAGGGAGACCTACAGACTCCTTGTCTCCCTCCCTCCCCCCACCCCCCTCCTACCCCCATCCCCCTCCTACCCCCCACCCCTGCAGTGTATGCCAAGCTAGGAATCCAGGAATTCATGGAGGGTGGAGCCTAGAAGAACCTGCAGGTGGAGAGAGTGACCTGTAGCAGTGAGCAGAAATGTGCTGCGTGCGGGTGAGTGGTGTATTTGGAGTGAGGCAGAACACCGGTTTCCTGGAGAAGTGAGTTTCTCATCTACACATGGAAGGTGTGCAGTCTCTCTCCACGGCAGCCTCCTCCCTGCTGTTCCCTGGGCCCTCGGACCTTGTCACGGGCATCTGCTAGGCCCCCAGGCCGTGCTGCAGTCTCTTCCTGCAAGTCAGAGGGACTAACCCCTGAGATTCTCAGACCCTCAGGATCTACCTGGCACTGACGGATACCCCTGCGGTGGCCGTGGCTTCGCGCGAGAGTTAAGGCCGATCCACAGGTGTCGTGCCCGTCAGTGTGCTCGTTTGTTCACACAGAAATGCAGTGGGTGGAACAGCCTCTTAACATCAACATCACAGCACAGTGAAGTCACAGCACTATGGCCATCAACATGGCAAACAATTTAGTAAAGTATTGTGACAACGAACCAGTCCCAGCGTCGATCAGAATCCCGTGTGCAGGGCGCCTGGTCGGGGACGTCGGTCAGCAGAGGTTCGGTCCGAGTCTGACAGAGCAGAGCAGCAGTGTGCTCACCTCTCAGTCGGGAGCGGCTCTCTGAGCTGTCAGAGTCCTGGGCCCTTAAGGACTTCAGCAGAGCCCTATGACGTCACCTTACCAGTCCGCACAGACTTGTTTCCTGTCAGCCCCTGCAGCTGCCACGCCACCTATCTGTTTGTCTTCATGGGGAATTTCCACAGCACTCAGTGTCCAAGATGGAGCCACGCTTGCTCATGCAAAATGGAGTCACTCTTGCTCATATAAAAACACACTTTTCAGGGTCACTGTGCACAGACCTACACCAGCTTCCATCACTATTCACTCCTTCGGAAGATGCCCTTTCTTCTGATCCTGTGTGTCCCTCCACTGCCCCCACAAGAGAGACTGTGTGTCAGGTGCTTCCCACGGATGCCCTGATGGGACCCCAAGGCTTAGAAAGGTTGAGTGGTTCTCTCAGGGTTCATGGCTCATGAGAAGCAGGGCTGGAATTCATACTCAGGTCTCCAACCCAAAAGCCACGATGCTCCCACAATACCAATTACAATTCCTCATTCAGGGTTTTCTGGCAACAGGAACCTTGTCCTGTGGGTCTGCGACTCCACGGTGCGGTAAGTGTGCAGTGTCATCTTGTAGGAAAAGATGGTGGTTGCCAAGGCCACGGGGCTCATTAGCTCCGACCCGGAAACCCAGGGCTTTCCTTATTCCTGACTCCTCTTTCCCCTGCTTCACACAGAGCGCAGTGATGGTTCTGTGTAGATAAAAGGGAGGGAGAGAGAGAGAGGAATCATGGGATTTGAGAAAACTGGCTTGCCCCAATTATTTTGCAGATGACAAAGTGGACTCAGAGAAGTCAGGTAACTTGGCTAAAAACTTGGGTAGTTACCGGCAGAACTAAAAGTCTTACGGGTGAGTAAAGACTTTCTGAATCGTGAGCATTGTGTAAAACTGGAATTGGGTCTCGAGGGAAGGTTCAGAATTGTCCTCTCTGAGGACTTTTAAGGACATCAAAAGAAACCACCAGCGTGTTCACAATAGGTATCCTTGGGTAGTGGGATCGTGGCTATATTTGTTCTTTTCCTTTATATTCTAAGTTTTCTACATGCAGCGTGAATGACTTTCAGAATGAAAAGAGCTGCTTCAGAAGGACAGTGGGATAGGGGTGGTCACACACAGGGAGGTGAGGGGCTCATTATTTTGAATTCCTTGTGTAATTATATTTTCAGTAAATTCTCAAAAGCAGCTGTGGTCTGTAGTGGAGATGTGAACACAAGTAGGCTACTCAGATGAGAAAGTGAATAGCTTTTTTCTGCCAATTGCTTTGGTGGGAATGTATTAGGTTGAATGGGGGACAAAAGGAGAGGTGGGATGAGAACCGAAGGTCCAGGCATTTGTACCGAGGCCTTAGGGACAGGTGCACAACCGTGTGAAACTGCATATTGTGGGAACAGAGCCCCAGAGAGCAGTTTCCAGGATCTTGGCCTCACGTGGAAAGGTGCTGGCTCGGGTAGTAAATGGCCATCAGCTCTGACTGGTTGGCCGTCAGCTGTGGCTAGTTGGCCGTCAGCTGTAACCAGTGAGCCATTGTCCACTGATATAACCGCCGTGGCTACGCTAGCAAGTGTGGATTGCAGCTAGCAAGTGGGGTTGTTTGGTTGGCTGGGAGAGAAGCGGACAGCGGATTGCGGATCGTGTGGACCGTACTTCCTGTGTCTCGCCCGGCTGCCAGCGAGACAGGTACAGGAAGACCCCTCGTTGGGGTACTGGTGGATGTTTGCTTTTGTGTCTCGACCAGCCGCCAGCGAGAACATAATGGTATGGCTCCCCTACCTATGGCTCCATTGGTGCTCCTTTTTGGCCTCACCATGCCGTGTGTTGTGTGGGGAGCGGGAACAGAGTCCCTGCATTATACATATTTTGATGTCAGTCGTCGTGGTAAATCAAATTAGGAACACCCAGTGGCTATAGGCTTGTGTGGTTTACCCAGGTGCCAAGTCACATTGAAAGACAGGTGCAGAGGCTCATTTACAAATGCGGTGGACAGATTCCCCTTGTGTGAGCCACGGACTGTTCACCATGATACCCTGGCTTCCGCTGTGCCCTCCATCGTGCCTCTCTGTCTCTCTAGATTGCAAGCCTTTGGGGGGCAGGGCTGTGATGTCTCCCTCTGGTCTCCTCCGAACCCAGCACAGGGTCTGGGGTCCAGCAGATGCAATGCATGTGCTGAGCTGAGCTGAATTCATTGGCGGAGAAGAGCTGGAGGCCCAACTAAATACTGTAATTACTTGGGCCGGACTGCATTGCCTTCAAACTGGAGTACACATCAGAATCAGCCGCCAGCTTGTGGAAACCAATTTCTGGGCCCACCCCCTAAAGTTCTGTTTCAGTCGGTGGAACTGAGAGTCTGCTTTGTGTGTTTTTTAATTACCTCCTACTCTATTGATTCATTATGTTTTGTGCGTGATAAGAACACTTAACATAGAATCTACCTTCTTGGCAAATTTTTACATACACAATACAGTATTATTAGGTACAGGCTCTATGCTGTATCGTCGATCTCTAGGATGTACTTGTCTGTATAACTGAAACTTTGTGCCCTTTGACTAATACCTCCCCGTTTCTGCCCCCTCTCCCTGATTGCCCCTGGCAACCACCATTCTACTCTCTGCTCCTATGAGTTTGACTATTTTAGATTCTTTGTGTAAGTGCCCTCAGGTAGTATTTGTCCTTCTGTGTCTGGCTTATTTCATTTCGTATACTGTCCTCTAGGTCCATCCACGTTGTCGCAAATTGCAGGCTTTCCTAGTGTTTTAAGACTGAGCACTGTTCCATTGTGTATGTGTAGCACCTTGTCTCTATCCATTTATCCATCAGCGGATCTTTAGGGTTTTTCCCATATCTTGGCTATTGTGAATAATGCCACAGTGAACGTGGCTGTGTGTAAATGGAAAAGCTCACTTCCTCTTGTGTTTCTCTTTCACTCACACCCTACTACCACACTCACACATCAAGCAATTCTCTGCGACACCAGCGAGATGCCCTGTAATTCAACACGGTTCTGACACTACGTGGAGAAGCACTGCTCCTGCCCAACTTCAGATGCCAGCACAGATGCATCCCTGATTGGCTAGACATCAGCGTTAGGTTTGGTAATTTGCTAAAATGAGTCACAGAATTCAGGGAAACACTTATACTTACTGGTAACATGAAAGGATAGGATACAGGATAAAGGTGAACAGCCAGGTGGAAGAGATGTGTAGGGCAAGGTGTGTGGGAAGGGGTGCAGCTTCTGTGCCCTCTCCAGGAGCCACCACCCTCCCAGCACCTCACCTGTTCACCAAGTCGGAAGCTTTCCGAGGCCTGTGCCTTTGGGATTTTCATGGAGGCTTCCTCATGTAGTCGTGATTGATCATTAACTGAATTTCCATCCCTTCTCCCCTTCCTGGAGAACAGCAGGGGGGGTTGAAGTTTCCCAGCTTCTCTAATCGGTGACTAGAGAAAGACCACTTGGTCTTTCTAGTGACCAGCCCCCATTCAGGAGCCCACCAAGCACCTCCTCATGGGAGCAAGGACACTCCTACCACCAGGGAAAGATGGAACTGACAAGGGTTTTAGGACTGCTGGGCCAGGACCCAGGGCAGAGACTAAACATATTTTTTCTGTTATTTCCAAGCATGCATTTAACTCGTATGGATCCTAATTTAAGGTAGGGCTGCAGGATCATATGCTAGTTCTCTTTTTAAGCTTTTCAGGAAGCTCCACACTGGTTTCCATAATAACTGCACCAACCACCATTCCCACCCACAGCACACAAGGTCCATTTCTCCACACCCTGGCCAACACTTGTTATCTGTCACCTCTCTGGTAACAGCCATCTCCACAGATGAGAGATGCTATCTCACTGTGGTTTTGATTTGCGGTTCTCTGATGATTAGTGATTTGAACATCTTTTCATATACCTGTTGTCCATTTATATGTCTTCTTTGAAGAAATGTCTATTCAGTTCCTTTGCCGTTTTTTTAATCGAGTTCTTATTTTGTTTTACTATCAAGTTGTAGGAGTTCCTTATATATTTTGGATGTTAACCCTTTATCATATACATGGTTTACAATTATTTTCTCCCATTCTGTAGATTACCTTTTTATTTTATGGTTTCCTTTGCTTTCCAGAAGCTTTTTAGTTTGACGTAGTCCCATTTGTCTATTTTTGCTTCTGTTGCCTGTGCTTTTGGTGTAGAGTTCAAATTTCTAACACGCTTCCGGGAGATGCTGGTGCCCTGGTCCTGGGATGGTACTTTGAGTTGCCTCGGGCTCTCTGCCACCCTCTGCACACCTTCCAGGGAGGTGGGCGAGGGTAAAGAGGCGCACTAAAGAGTGGCAGAGCACTGCAGGGAAAATTAAAGCCAGTATGACCCTGAGAAGTAAAAACTCTCCAACTGACTGCCTCTGCTGAAGTCACAGGAACTGGGACAGTCAGATGACTGTGGAGCCACCTCCTTTATGATACTGAACACTGTGATGGAAGACAGACTGTTCTTTGGATATGGAGCCTTTTCGTTTGTTTCAGGGCGTTCTTAATTTCTGTGTCGTATGGTGACGTGTCCAACATGTATGTGTTGCTTTGGGCAGAAATGATTGTGCCTTTGTGTTTCATAAATAGAAATTTCCCACCTCATTGAATGAGGTCCAAGGACCTGCAGAGCTGACCTTTTTGCCCTAAAGCTGCTCTTTTCTGCAATTCACTCTGTTGCTGTTTATAAAAGATTATTTATTTTTGAAAGTAGCACATAAGAAATAAGTTTAAAACGTACATATCTGGGCATTTTGCTAACTTACCATTTTCCTCCTCTGACAACTTTCCTAAGCGTTCTAGACTCCTGAGTTAGAAAGAGGAATGAGTGACCCTTTTCAATCAGGAAATTGGTGGATGAATGACGCCTGGCATCTTGAACTATGGGTCCGTGAAGAGAAACGGATGGCAGCCTATTTGAATGGAAAAATCCTTCCATTCCTTCCTAAAGTGACACTGTTGCCTGGGTATTAATCTTTCTGTACAAATAATATTTATGACAGAAAGGTGAAAACCATTTACATGTATCGTTTGCCGAACAGAAGAGTAACCCAAATCAAAACAGTCAACTGCGTAATCAGTGATATGTTGTTCCTTTTAATACAAGTGGGCAGGAGCTGGGCAGGGAGGTTCCTGTAGGATTCAAGCATAAGCAATGATAATACTTTCAAATCAAGAAGTAAGCTTCTGTCTTGAGTGATAACTGCTTATAAAACCTCACTAATAAGTAGAAACATCAGTGAACTAATCAGATTTTGTAACGTGCCACTAAGAAATTGCCTTGCTTTGTGCTCTGCTTCTCCCCCTCTCCGTTGGGAAGTGGGGCAGCCCTCAGACTCCCAAGGACCATGGTAATTAGGTCCATGTGCTGCCAATCGCCTTTATTGAGTGTAAGTGAATTTATAGGCAGAAAGTGACACTTGTGGAGGCTTCTGTGCAGTGGCACTAGCTGCTTTCTTTAGAACGCAAGAGAAATTTATGAGCCTGCTGACATTAATGGAGGTGGCTGGATGACTTGGGGGGTACCGGCCGGAAACCCCTCCATCCATATATTTTTCATACTTGATGAAACACAGATAAATCTCTGTCCTGGGAGTCTGAAATGGTGGGGCCCGTTGAAGCTCAGTGTCAGACCTCAGGGGGAAAATTGATCATTTTAGTAGTTCTGCTTTCTAAATCACCGAGAATCTAGAGCTGGTCATTTTCACATTTGTGCAAGAATGTTTGACAATGTGCATAAATTTTTAATAGGTCCTAAGTTTACCAAATGTTCTCTCTCTCACATTTGCTCATTGAAAGATGGCGGGCATGGGTGGTTTTCTCCTCAAGCTTCTCCAGATAATAGAACAGAAAGGTGGATCGATCGCTGTGTCAAATGGATTTTTATAAGAAAGTAACATTAATCATTGAATAGACTCTGTAAGAGATTAACATTGCCCTTCCCCCACAAGCCTTTGTCACATATAAGTCATAAAGTGCCTAGCGCTGAGAGGAGCTTTGGAAATTATCTAACAGGCACACAATGCTTATTTTTCACTAACCGAATGAATCAGCCTAGTTCCACTGCACCATTTGGCAGAGAGGAAAACGAACCAGGTTCCCACAGCAGTGGAGCGATTTGCTCAAATCACACCGCTGATTAGTGGCAGCAGCCCCAGGTTCCTCCATTTCCAGTAAAATACTGTTTTCGTTACACAGCTACCCTGTTGCTCCAAAAATAAGACCCAGCCGGACAATCAGCTCTAATGCGTCTTGTGGAGCAGAAATTAATGTAAGAGCTGGTCTTATTTTAATATAATATAAGACCAGGTATAATATAATATAATATAATATAATATAATATAATATAATATAATATAATATAATATAATATAATATAATATAATATAATATAATATAATACAATATAATACCGTGTCCAATACAATATAAGACCAGGTCTTATATTTATTTTTGCTCCAAAAGACACATTAGAGCTGATTGTCCAGCTAGGTCTCATTTTCGGGGAAACATGGTAGCCTCTCGAATGTGTCTGAGGCCTTATGTTAAGGTTTTATTACTGGAACCCCAATGTGCCGTGTACTCTCCATGGCCACCAGCTCAGTCAGCTGCACCCATGAGTCCTGTGCAGGGCCATGCAGAGAGCCGAGCCTGTGGGTCAGCGAGCTGCTCGGAGCTTAGCTCTGCTTGGACAAGTCTCTCACACTGGCTCAGGCCTTGCCTCCCTCGCCCCCTTCCCTTCTTTGTCTCCATGGCAACCTGATGGAGGTACATAGCTTTCAATTCCATCCAGTTTGTTGACTCCCTGGTGTGAATCCCCAGCCCAGTGAGGTCTCTTAAACTGCAGACATGGAGACCCAGCTGCCCAGGCAGCGTCCCACTCAGACATGGTGGACAGCTCGGGTTCCGTGTGTCCGCACTGAATTAGCCTCTGATCCCCTGAAACCTGCTCCATCCCAGCAGACAGTCTCTTTGTGTCGTCTCAGACTCTTCCTTCTCTTAGCCCAACTCCCAGTCAGTCAGAAAATTCCACTGGCTCTACCTTCAAAATATACCCCAAATTCACCCACTTGTCCGGCCTCCATCTTCACTGCCCCCTGGGTCTGGGTCTGAAGCCCATCAGGCCTGGACCACAGTAGCCTCCTAACTCACTGCCTTGCTCCGACCTCATTCCCCAAAATCTGTTTTCAGGACGATGAAAGTATATTCGCTATCTGCTGCTGTGTCACAATATTACCACAAACGTAGTGGCTTCATATGACACCCACTGATGGCTGCACAGTTTCCGTGGGTCGGGCATCTGGGCACCACTTAGCTGGGTCCTCTGCTCGGGGCGGGGGTCTCGTCTGCTCCCACACTCTCATGCTGGCAGCATTCAGGTCCTCGTGGGCGCCAGCCTGGGGCCTCCATTCCTGGCTGGCTGTCGGCTGGAGGGCCCCCAGCTCTTTGCCGGGTGGGCCTCTCCCTTTGGCAGCAGCTTCATCAAAGCCAGCCAGGGAGAGAGTGGGAGCAAGGAACACAAAACCAGGTAGAGCAGAATCAGGGAACTAACAGCTCTTCGTCCTGCTTGCTGTGTCCTTTTGGTTCCAGGCATGTCACAGGTCCCGCCCACACTTGAGGGAGAGGGAATAGAAGGTGGTGTGAATACCAGGGGTCAGGGAACCCCAGCTGCCTCAGAGTCTGTCTGCCAGAGAGCAAGAATCTTCCTCTGAAAACCCAGGGCAGGTCATGACCCGGCTCCCTTTTCCCTCCAAGAAGGCATGTCTGGGCCCACTGTCCTGAGGCCACTTACAACCCTGGCCCAGAGACACCTTCTTCTCAGCAGGAGCTGTGACCCCGCCCTCCTCCCCAAGAACCCCAGCCTCTGGGAGACGATCTTCCACACGTGCCGCTCCCAGGACTGTCCCCAGTGTGTGTGTTGTTCCTTCTAGCGGATCTGCGAGAAGGGAAGTTAGAGGCTTGTGCTTATGTTGCTGAATCCTTTCTCTGCAGCATAAGAGAAAAATTGTGATATGATTGTTTTTGGGTGGTTTTGTTTTGGTTATTTACTTCCAACTTGTTTGTGTTTTTACTTTTCTCTCTGACCCAATTGTTATTCAGATGGTACTTTTAGGTTTCCAAGTGGTTCGAAATTAAATCACTAGTATTTTATTCCCAGAAACATAAATAGTTAAGTGATAGGAAAATGCAATATTATCAATAAGAATAATGTGGTCATTTCAGTTCATGCAGAAAAACCATTTAATATAATCAAATACCCACTTCATATTTTAAAAATTTAACAAAAAAGATGAGTTAAATTCTTAGCATAATAAAATGTAAGCTGAATAAAGGCAGAGATTTTTGTTATCTTCTGTTCACTGCTTTTTCCCAATACCTAGAACAGTGTCTGTCACATAGTACACACTCAATAAATATGTCCTAAATGAGTGAGTGAGTGAATGAACCAATGAAACACTGAGTATTTTTTTAAAAACAAAAGAGAGCTATACATTTAATGAACAAATGGGATTGTCCTTCCAAAAAGAAAGGACAATATGAATAGGCTTTCCCCCAATAATAATTAGCACCATAATATAAATTATTGTTAATATAAAGAAATGAAAATAAGAGAAATGAGTATTTTTAAGAAAGTGGCAAAATGTATATTTTTAAAAGTCAATGGTAGGCAAAATATGGAAGAGAAATATATGAAAATTCAAGAAGTCTATAAAGATTAAAAGGAAGAAATGAAAAAACGCTTGAATAAATGGCAAGATATGCCATGTTTCTGGTTAAATGGAAAAATGACAGATCCACTCTAGGTAATTTATAGAGATAGCACAATTTCAATTAAAATCCCAACAGGATTATTTATTGAACTTGAAACATAATTATTAAAGTCATTAGGATTACAATAAGAAAATAAGAACAATAAGGAAGAACAAATGGCACAGTATTTTCAAGTATATTATAAAGAAAAATAAAGTAAATCCATGATACTAACACAAAGGCACAAACATGTATCAGTGAAACAAAGCAGAGAGCCTAGGAACTGACAGAGACAGAAGCAAATGGTGCATAATGAATTAAGTCAAAAAAGTAGGAAGAATGGAAAAACATAGTTGCAATAACTAGGTTTCTTCCTTGTTAACGCTAACGAGTAGGAGAAAGCAGAACGGAGAACTTAACGACCCTAAGGAGGTCACAATTTTCCAACTACAGGAACAAAAATATTTTCAAAGAAAATTGGACTAATTGTGCTATAAAAATTACAAGGTTCATATAATACTCGAACCCTAAAATAAGACATAAAGGAAACCAATGAGAAATAAAATTTATTTTATTATAAATCATTTTACTTGTTTTATTTAATTACATACATAATCCCTATTTGCTAGAACAAGGAAAACAATACTGAAATGTATTTAAAAAAATTAACAGTTTTCCTCCCTCTGGTCCCTTACCTCAGAACTAATGCAGTGAACAGTGCTTGTGTGTCTCCGTGCGCGCATACACACACATGCGTGCACACACACACGCACACGCCCACACATGCACCCACACGCACGTGTGCGGTTCTCCTCCCGTCCCCTGTCCCTTTCTCTCCTGATAACACGTATCCTCCCCAGCCAGCCCATCACTAACTTCCTCACTATTCAGAGAGCAGGTTGATCTTTATGAGGCTGGATTTGGTCATCGAAGCATTTAGTAAGTGCCCGAGGAACACAAAACTCAGGTCCAGAAGCTGAACACTACAGTGGGATTTTACTATAACTACGTAGCCATTCCCCAGTGGGTTGTTATTACAGTTTTTATGATCTGCAATTTTTGCTACAAAGAGTGCATCACAAATACCTGGGCTTTCGTTTCTGTAAGAATCCCTAAAGTGGAGCTCGTGGGGCAGATGTGTGTGTGTGAAAGGCATTTAAAGCAGTTGTGGCCGCTGAAGCACTAAGGACCCACTGTCGAAGCGTTCACGCAGCCGTGGCAGTGCCTGTGGTTGTTAGTGGGGGGTCCTGGGCACCCAGCACAAGCCCAGGCTCTTCCTGCAGGGGAACCCTTTGCCTTTGGATAAGTCACTTAAACGTTCACATTTTCAAATTTCCTCCTTTGCAAAACGGAGAAAAGGACGCACCTTGCAGAATTTCTGTAAAGATGAAATGCAAAACCGCGTTGTGAAAGGCGTGAGTGAAAATGCTTTGGAAATCTTCATGCCACCGACACACGAGCTGTTACCATTTCTGTTAAGTCAGTGGCCCCAAAAGACGGAGGAGACAGTCACACGGAGTGAGCAGCAAAATGTCAGCCTCCCCAGCAGCTCGAGACAGGCAGATTCCAGTGGGGCTTCCGTCCTGCACCCAACTGGTCAGCACCCGAGTGGGCAGAGTCGCGTTCCTGTCTCCACCTCAGTTCCTCGCCGAGGACTCCCTGTGGGCAGCAGGTTTCTGGAGAGCTTTTGGGGAACCAACATGGGTCCAGGAGTAGAGCATGGCCCCAGACCCAGAGCGATCTCACTGGTGAAACTTTCGCACTAGTAAATATTCAAAAGAATATTTGTTAACGCTGTAAGCACATGTCCTGCAATGATTTACAGTATGTGTCCCACCACCGAAGCTGAGACAGTAGCTCCGTGGTGACATTTCCTCAACCAGTAAGACTATCCAACTGACCAAAGGTCTTTCCCATTTCCTAGTGGGGAAAACAGATGGCAGAGGGAAACCAGAACAGCGTGGCGCGTGTGCTTGAATTCTTTCCTTCTCGGGAAGTGACCAGGGCTTTCCCTGGTGTATTCCCATCATCCTACCTCACCCTGTAAAATCTGGGCAGGGCGGGGAGGCTGTGGTTATAACGCATTTTCATTCTTCCCACTTAAAATAATGAGACGTCGGCTCCTGGAAAGTGATTCTAGAGCAGAGCACCTGATTTTCAGGAGCAGGTTGCTGCTGTTAGCAGGAGACACCCGTGTGGTGTCACTGAGGTGACCTGGAGAGATCAGGATGCTCCCGGAGGCTCAGAGAGCAGAGGACATGTCTGTCCCGGCCCAGCCCCTGCCCCCACAGTGTGGGCCTTCAGTGGTAATTTGTCAGGCTCTAGAAGGAAATGGCACCGACATGGCCTGAGTCACCAGATGCCAATGACAAACCCTACTTGTACAAAAAAAAAAAAATGTGGGCTGCTTCACACTTCCGCTGTGGAGATGAGGGAGCGGGCAGGTCTGGCCGGCCATGGGCCTCATGCCAGAGTGGGGACTGGGTCCCACGTGCCTCAGGTGGGAGCTCGTGTCTTAGGCTCAGGACCAATGTCCTATCTGTGGGGCCCGACAGGGCTTGAGGCAGGGTCATGAGACCAAGGATTTGGATGAGGTGGGATTGGGGGAGAAGTGAGAACAGGATGGGATCAAACAGGCTGGGGGGGAATGGCTGAGGATTCAGAGCTATTGCTTGACGCACGTGAACCACACCTGGAAGCTCATGTAGGGGAGAGCAGGTGTGACAGGTGCTGGCCCCACTTGGGAGCCAAGGCATTGGAGGCTATTATCCTGAATAACCTGGTGCGATATGGAAGGGATGCTTTGAGTCAAGAACTGGGATGGAGGGACCAAAGAAGCTGGAAGAAATGGCAGGTGACTAGAGCCATCCACCTGGAGCAACTGGGCCGTGCCGTCACCTAGAAGATGAGTTCTCTGGCAGGGAGGGGACCTGGTGGCTCCGTGGCTTCTTTCTTTTGTAACATTCCAGAAGTAATCTAGACCTCGTGACACAACGGTGTCATTTGTTTTTGCAAAATAGTAGACAATCTCGGAAGTTTGATAGATAACATAGTCAATATTCAGTGTTCATGTTCAAATTTTTCTGAATAATTTTTAGGGAGTGGATTTAATGAATAACTTAAAGTCTGTCTTTTGCAGAAAAAGCAGAGAACCATATGATTTCACTGATATGTGGTATATAAACCAAAACAACAAAAGAACAAGACAAACAAATGAGAAACAGAAACTCATAGACACAGACAATAGTTTAGTGGTTACCAGAGGGTAAGGGGGGTGGGGGGTGGGGGGTGGGAGATGAGGGTAAGGGGGATCGAATATATGGTGATGGAAGGAGAACTGACTCTGGGTGGTGAACACACAATGGGATTTATAGATGATGTAATACAGAATTGTACACCTGAAATCTATGTAATTTTACTAACAGTTGTCACCCCAATAAATTTTTTAAAAAGTCTGTCTTTTGGAAATTATACTTCATTTAACACAAATTAAATACTGTTCCGGAAAAGTTGAATCCTTGCTTTAAAAAAATGCAATCCCCGTGGAATGTGCCAGCATTTGCTTGCAGGTCGCTCAATGCAGACTGAGAGCTCAGAATATCAGATAAATCCACAGCCTTACCAAGTTCCACATCCATTTCTCAAACGTTGTGTTCTTGGATGCTTTCCGCCTTTCTTGTTCCTCTTTTTCTGTGTTTCTCTGTCGATCTGGGTGTGATGAGAGCCCTGGCACACATCACGCGGGTTGCTTTTCCTGCAGCCATGTGACGACTTCCATTTTCTGCACCACTTGTCCCACTTGCTGGTTCGGATGCCCAATTGAGGAGCAGCCTATTTTGGCATCGCCTGTTGCAGCAATTTGAGGACAAATGGAATTTGGGGGCAGAGGGGAGACGACATGCCAGCACAGGCTGCACGTTAACTCTGTAAATCAACGAAGTGATGAAAGTTCAAGGATGAGCACCTGGGCTGGAATTAAGCATCAAGGTGTAATCGAGGGAAGGCTGTGATTTCAGTAATTACACACACAAAGGCAGCATATTTTAACAGTAATTTTGCAGAGGATTTTGCATTAAAATTGTTTTAAGCAGGAAAGAGCCTTGCGCCTATGAAAGTATGTTCCAAGCTGCAAAAAGAAACTGAGGTCACCCAGAAACAACGTAGCATTGCCCTGGGCTCTCCATCCCAAGTTCACATGCCTCAGCAAGACCTTGGGTTGTGGGATAAGAGGGAACCCATTTTATTTGGTCGAAAAACGTATTTAATACGTGCAGTTAGGAAGAGCTCTGGGATACGTGACACTTCAGCAAACCTTAAAGCAAGTGGAGGACACACCACTTGGTGCGTTGTTTTATCTGAGAGGGAACATCTCTGAGGGGGGAACCGAGGTAGAATGTGGAGCAGGGACTGGAGAAGCAAAGAGGCAGGTGGGGGATACGCCAGGGGGCACCGGGAACCAGCGGGTGTGCCGTTGGGAGCGGAGGAACCATACGTGCAACGTCTGAACCGGGACACTTAAGAATGAAGGGCGCTGCTGGTATTAACTGCACGTGGACTGGGACACACACGTTAACTCAGGTGTATGGGCTTGGTTTCATTTGGAGCAAGAGAATGGGTGAACTTGGAGCAGAGAAATGGCATGAGGCGACATGTTTTAAAAGGGTCACTCTGGCTGCTCCAGGCAGGAGACCAAGGGGAGGGCAGCAAGGAGACCAGTTCATTGCAGGACCACAAACACAGGATAATGGAGGCGCGGACAGCGGAGACGATGAGGAGTGGTCAGGTTCTAGATGTGTTTGGAAGGTAGAACCCACAGGGCTGCTGCTGCTTGAACACGGGCATGAAAAGACAGGAGTCAAGAATGATACTAGGTTTTACCCTTGGAGCAACTGGGAAAAGTTTCCATTTTCTGAAATGGGGAGAGTGTGAAAAGAGGGGGAGCTTGGGGGGAGAGGTGAGGACAAGGGTTGTGTCGGGACATTTCAGTTTGAGATCCTTCCTGCACTTCGGGAGGGACACGTTGGACAGGCCGTCGATTGTATGAGTCTGCAGTTCGGAGAAGAGACGCAGGCAGGAGACATCACATGAGGTGAGATGAAGCTCGCCGGTGGCATTGGAAGCTGGAGGAGAGCATAAGGGGGTGGGCAGAGAAGAGAAAGGACCGAGCCCCGGGCCACCCAGCTCTCACGGAGGGCGCCAGGGAAGTTCCAGCAGGTTGAGCGGATGGTCAGGAGACAGGAGAACAAAGAGGGACCCCAATAAGCAAATCGTTTCAGGAAGAAGGGAAGGTGGAGAGCTGAAATACTGCTACGGGTCATGCAACGTGAACACCTACATAAGCAGACGAGGAGGAACTTAATGAGACAGAGGAGTGGTGAGACAGGCAAGAGGAAGCCAGGGTGATGCCAGGCCTGGAAGCCAAGGGAAGAGAACTTTCCACAAGAGGGTCCTCAGTCGTCTGAGCGATTGAGAGAGAGCTGAGTGGTAAAACCTCCACGGAAAGCTGCAATATCAGACTCATTGCTAAAGTTATGTGTTAGTCTCTGAGGGCTCCCCTAACGAAATACCACAGTCTGGGCGGCTTAAACAACAGAAATTCATGCTCACAGTTCTGGAGGCTGGAAGTCCAAGATCAAGGTGTGGCCAGGGTTGGTTCCTTTGGAAGCTGTGAGGGAGAATCTGTTCCAGGCTCTCTCCTTGGCTTGTAGATGACAATCTTCTCCCTGTTTCTCTTCATATCGTCTTCCCTCTAACTATGTCTGTGCACAAATTTCCCCCTTTTATAAAGACATCAATCCTATTAGATTGGGGCACACCCTACTCCAGTATGACCTCGTCTTATCTAATGACCTTGGCAACGTCCCTATCTCTAAATAATGTCATGTTCTGAGGTGCTGAGGGTTGGGACTTCAACCTATGCGTTTGGTGGGGGTCATAGTTCAGCCCATGACACCTTGGGGGAACTATTTTCATGGAGACAGTGACTGTGAAGGATTCTTTTGAAAAGCTGACAGTGAAGGAGAGCAGAGACAGGTGAGTAACGGGAGGAAGATGAGTTTTCTAAAGGAGAGACCCTGGGCGTGTCTCAGGTTCACAGGGCAGCACCCATTTGGGGGGAGCTGCTGGAGAGAAAGGGCCCTACAGAGTGAAGGTGTGAGGAGGGGAGGCCAGGAGATGCAAGCCAGGCTGCCCTGAGTCATGGGGGGCAGTGGTCCCTTTGACCAATGAAAGCAGGGACAGCCAGTCGGGTCTGGGATGGACCACTGGTCCCTATCAAGATTGCAGCTTCCCTCTTGCCTCCCCCAGGGACATACCCAGCCAGCTGGTGGCAGAACCCGGGAGTGCGAGGGAGGGTATGTGGGGGCTGATCGTTCCAGGCAGAGAGCCCTCGTTTTGTCATTTCTGTTGTTTGAATGTCGACGTTCGCACAATGTGTCAGCTCTAAGCACAGCGGCGGGTTTCCCGGACAGTGGGCCTGGATGGACGCTGTGGGTGTGCAGTCCCTGTGGATGGCAAACCCCATGTCAGTGTGCCTGAGTGAAAGCACAGCCTCTGCCCCTCGGTGATCCTGGGGCTGTGGGGAAGGCAAAGAAAGAATGGGGTGCGTGGCAGGGAGGAGGCAAAGGGGGCACAGGTGGGTGGGCATCCAGCAGAAACCAGACGGACTGTTTCTACTCTTAATCTTTCCTGACACCCTCAGTTACTCCCCTGGAAGTCCCCAGATGGGCTGTCACCTGCAGTGATGCTGTCAGAAACACCATGGAAGCCAAATATTTTGATTCACTCATCTCTGAGTACAAGCGCCTCCCCTGGAGGTTTTCCACCCTCTCGGTGTGCAGGGTCCGAAGCACAAAGCACTATCACCATGCAGCTTCCTCCTGATGAGCAGGCAGCGATCAGCTCTCTCAGTCCTGCGGAGCCTTCCTGGAGAGACGGAAGGCAGTGTCCCCATCTCTGCGTGGTACACCCTGAAAATGGTGGGGGCGAGATCCACAGGCCAAGGAAATAGGAAATAGAATTCAAAACCTCTTTTCTCTTAGCATGGTCTAAGAGACCAAGTCACAGGGAGAGAGCCCCGACCATTGCAACCCAGGGCACCCTCGGAATGTCGCAGCTGTGGGAACAGGTCCCCTTGCCACAGAGGGGCAGTGGAATGGCACACACACAAGAAAGGGTGTGTGTGCGTGTGTGTGCGTGTGCGTGTGTGTGTGTGTGTGTGTGTGTGTATCCGTGTGCCCGCACACGAGATAAAGGGTTTTCAGTTTACACTGTCACTTTCTAGATAGGAATTTTCAAAAATATCTTTTAAATGCATGCCCTGCAACAGTTTTTACATTCTTTAAGGATAAGACTAATTCAATTTCTGATTATGATTAATTATATAAACTAATGTGACTGAGAAGAACTAAATATGTTCAGTTATCTATGAAAAATAAATACATTTAATATTATTTTTGCAAAAGGTACTATGAAAAACATACATTATTAAAGCTTACTGCAATTGATATGTGACATAATTAAGAAATCCACTGTAAAAATGGCACTGTGAATAGTTTTAGTTTTTATAAATTGCTAGGTTTGCTTGGAGTCCTCAAAACCCTTCAAGCTTTAAAATGTGGAAATAAAATGATACAGTGGAGTTGCTGGTAAGGGGGTCACCCAAGGAATGAGGTGAGTGGGTGTGAAGAAGAAAGAGTGCTCTAATTTTTCATCCAGTGCATGCATAGGTTCTATCCAGGAGCTGGCTGGGCCAATTGCTGCACAGCTCAGTACAGGGCAGGCAACCTGACAAGGCATGAGCGATGAATCTTGGGGACAAGCAGCATCTGAGGCCAAATACATGCAGCAGCCACGGACTAGAATGTGAGCCGCACGAGGGCAAGGTCAACATCTTTGAACCGTCAGGCGACTGTCTTCCATAGCTGCATCCAGAATCTAGTCAGTACTAAACAAATGTTTGTTGATTGACTGTATGAATAAGTGGGTGTATAGATGGATAAATAAATGGATGGATGGATGGATGGATGGATGGATGGATGGATGGATGGATGGATGGATGGACGGAGTGAATGAATGAGTGTGTGAGGCCACCAAAGGAGCTGTGATAATGGTGGCTCCATAGACAGAATGGCAAACATCGTGTGTGATCTGCCATCCTCACTGCTGGTGCATTTGTCCACAGACCACACACACACACACACACACACACACACACACACACACACACTGCATTGTGTTCAGTTCCTTTCAAAGCAGCTCTGAGGAGCTGAGTCACATTCCCACAGATTGAGCCCATAGGAGAGGTTCAAGAGACCCGAGAGGTTTTGTCCAGACAATAGCATGTTTGAAAAGCAATCATGTGGAAGAGAAAGGGAATCAAATTCCATGTGTCCCCAGAAGGTGAAACAGGAACCCAGGAGTCAGGTTGCAGTTGGTCTAGTCTCAGCAAGGACTTCACAACAGCTGGAGGGTCTGGAAGGGGGGGGCTTCCTGAGGGAGAGTGAGCCACCCGTCCTGAAGGCATGTAAGCAGGGGCTCGGGGGTGCAGTGCGGGTGTCCTCAGAGGGTGTCTGTGACCGCTGGCTCCCCAAGACCTTTTCAGGGTCTAAAAGTCAAACTCTTTTCCGATGACCACTGAGACTCTATTTGCTGACGTTTGTACCAAAACACGGTGGGGCGGGGGCTGCTGGGTCCTCAGCGGGGAGCAAGGCAGACGCCCCAGTTCAGTCATCGTGGACCTCACCATCATGCACCTGCCTTTAAATAGTTTCATTCGACAATGTCCTGAGGACGCAGTAAAAGAGAATTAATTCTACTAAGACTTGACCTTTGAATACATACCGTGTTTCCCCAAAAATAAGACCTAGCCAGACAATCAGCTCTAATGCGTCTTTTGGAGCAAAAATTAATATAAGACCCGGTCTTATTTTACTATAATATAAGACTGGGCCTATAATATAATATAATATAATATAATATAATATAATATAATATAATATAATATAATATAATATAATATAATATAATATAATATAATATAATATAATATAATATAATACCGGGTCTTATATTAATTTTTGCTCCAAAAGACACATTAGAGCTGATTGTCCAGATAGGTCTTATTTTCGGGGAAACAGGGCAATAGCTTTCTAATACTCTATGTGATAAAATCAAGAGCATGGAGAAGTGTGCCGGCATCTCGAGGAAGAGGCTGGGAAGTTGTCTAGTTCCAAGGTGAACTAACCACTTTTCACAGAGCATCACTTTTTTGGGGGGAAAAACTGACAAACTCTGGTTATTCAGAGTTGAGTTTTTTGGACACACATTTTCTCAAAAATGAATCAAGTGAGCCTAAAGGAAAGCAGCTGAGAGTATTTGTAAAATTTGGGAAATCTTGTGGTCACCTCTCTGAGTCTGAGAGCTTCCCGTTACTTAGACATGTGGTGAGAAGGTTGGTGGAGTTGCTAATGAATGTGGTTTTTGATATGAGCAAATGTGGCAACATTGGGAAGATCCACATAACTCAGTGAACAGTTATTTTCCAAATGACCCATATCCAGTGTTACAGAATTGTGCAGAATTATGGCCAAAAGATTTATTCCATGGGCAAGAGAGACTGACGGATTTCCATGTGACGGAGAAGCAAAAGTCCGTCGATAGTTTCAGATTCCACATCACAACCATTCTTTAGGAAGTAACCACTTGTCAAGCGTGGAATAGAATCAAAGCTGAGTATTCAGTTATCTCAAAGGCTGTTAAAATAGTCCTTTCTTCCCCAATTATGCATCCATGTGAGTCCAGTTTTCTTCCTGTGCCTCAACCAAGACAACACAGTGCATCTGATTGAACCTAGGTGTAGATATGAGCAGCCAGCTACTTCCCATTAAGCCAGACCTTACAGAGATTTAAAAGATACAGAACGGTAATACCATTCTCCCTATTTTTTGTTGTTGTTGTTTTAGGAAATATATTATTAATTACAAATTATGTTTATGTTAACATATAATGGGTTTATTACTGTAATTTTTAAATGAATAAAAATGAGTATTTTAGAAGTTGCTCAGTTTTACTATCGCATACATTAAATATCAATAGCTGTAACACATGCACAAAAGCTCTCTGGGATACTGAAAACTTGTTAAGAGTGCAAAGGGTTCTTCAGGCCAGAAGTTTGAGAACCACTGTTGTAGTCATTTTAAACATGCCCATCTCCAACTGTTAGGGTCTGTACTTCTGTGGCTGAGTGGAACTAACTTGGTCGTCTTTTCTTTCTGTATGTGAAATAAACGTAACACTTCTGTCAAAGTCAGTTTCTTTTAGAAATATTAACTACATATCCCTTCTGGAATTCTTCAAAATTAAATTTGAAAACCTGCTTTTTAAAATGTAGAAATTATATGGTTACAGCAAAAACAAAAAAAAGTACTGTTTGGAACCCATAAAGTATAGGGTCTTAGAAAACCCTAAATCATGCATGTGGATTTCATGCACTATTACTAAATTTGTAGCTCTAGCAATTCCATCCTTCTGTTTCGTTTCAAAAGCCTGTGTTTATCCTCAGTTTTAAACAGGAAGAAATGATTTGTGCTTGTCTTCATTCTTAAGCACAGAGTATCTCAATAATTTAAAGGGAAAAAAAGAGAGGATGAGACATACGGTCTGTTTTAGAGGGAGGTGTGTCTGTCTCCGAGTAGCAATCACAGAAAGGAACTGCTCCTGAGTGTCACGAGGTCCTTCTGCTCCTCAGGGATTTTGTGTCTGGCCCACAATTGGCAGGGGGCCCCCGTCGTAATCACCATCACTCATTTAAATGAGCAGGAGCGGAGCCAGCTAAGGGGGAATATAACAGAGGACTGCCATCATTTCTATTGCATTTGCCTTTTTCTCCTCCTCAGGAACTTAACGGGCACCTTTCCCGACTACCCTGACGTAGAAGAAGGAGGTTCAGCGATTGTTTTTTCGAACAAGACCCCACAACAGGTACGCATATGCTTGAGAAATAAAAAGTAAATATATCATAATCACATTTCCTTATACTTGAAAGTTAATAAGGTCACAGCGTTATTAGGTTGTGGTTATTGTCCTACAAATGTTTACATGAAAATACTTTGAATGTTCGTCGATGAGTGTTCGTAGAGTTCACTGTACGTTGACACTTATTTCATAATGAATTGACCCTTAACCTTGTAGAGGCTACGACAACACAGGGTGCTCATCTTCTTAGTAAACTCTGAGCAACTTGATTGCAGGAACCCTTTGTGCTCCGGTCCCTGCTTGCCTGCGTCTCAGCCCTTGTCCCCTTCTCTCCATCATCACCACATTAACGCCAGCAGTCCACTCATCTCCGTCCTCACGGTTGGTGCCCTTGAGCGCGACCTGCCCTTCCCTCACTCCAGGGTGCGCCCCACTCTTCTTCCTCTGCTTACTTTCTGCTCGCCCCTCAGGACTCAGCTCTCACCAGATCCACGTTCCATTTGATCATCTCTGTAGATGCTCGTGTGGCAGTTGATGAAATGGACATCAAAAACTCGCTTTAGAAATGCCTTCACTAACCAGAAATAGGAAAACTGTTCTTAACTTCGGAGTGTTTATCATAGAAACCAAGAGTAGGTTTGCACTGTTCTCAGCAGTGAAACATTAGAGGCCTTGCCCTCAAAGGTGAAACTCGAGAAAAGAACACTTGCTATCAGAACAATTGTTAATAATTCTCTGCAAATTCTAACAAATGCAATAAGATTAGAAAAAGAAAAGGAGTTATAAATATTTTTAAAGTGATCATTTTATCAGTTTTCAGATTATTGATTCTCTTTCTATAAAACACAATAGAATTAACAAGGAACTATATTGATATCGTATATAGAATTGTAAAGACGTATATTGACAAAATTATAGTGAAGAATGAAAGAAAACTTGAACAAATAGACTGATGGATTGTTTCCCTGGATAAAAAGACCCAACAAAGCACAAATACATATTAACTTTCCATTATTCTATGTAGTCAGTGCAATTTTAATCAAATCAAAAAAATTTTTTTATTGACAAAATTATTCTCCAGTTTATATGGAAGAATGAATGCATGAAGATATCCAAAAAGTTTCTGAAAAAGAACTATAATCTCGGGGAACTTGCCCTCCTTGATATAAATCAGATTATAAAGGAAAAGTAATTGAGGCATCATGGTGTTGGGGAAAGGATAGAATGATAACAGCAGCAACAGAAACAGCATGTCACATGTTTACATATAGCGTTTACTAGACAAATATTCTGTACCAAGTCCTCTGCAAAGCGCTTTATGCAGATTAACTCATTCAAAACTCCCAACTTCTACAGATCAAGCAATTTGGCCAAATTCAATTCATAAGTTGTGGAGCTGATATTCAAACCCAGTTAATCTGACTTCAGAATAGTGTGCTCAGAAACTGATTCAGGTACAAACTAGAATTCAATAATATAATGATGACATCACAAATAAGTGGGGAAGCATGGATTATTCAATAAATAATATTAGGACAGCTGTCTCACCATTTGACAAAATTAAGTACAGCCTTACCTACCTTATTATACAACACAAATTTTAGATGCATTAAATATTTACATGTAAAATAATAAACCACAAATTGCAAGAAGAAATTGTTTGAATATTTAATAATTGTAGAGAATAATTTTACAAGCATGTCACCCTAGGCAGAAATCAAAAAGAGAATAGGCTGATATATTTAACTACATAAAACGCAAATGGCAAAAAAATATTATAAATTAAATTAAGGTGATATTTGCAACTTCTGTGACAATAGGTACCTTTCACATATAAAAAGTTCTTAGAAAATAAGAAGAATCTGAATATCTCAGGAGAAAAGAAGGCAAAAAATACAAACAGAAATTTAATAGAAGAAATTTTACAACTCATTACCAAAGAAATTTAAATATAAAATAATGTTAGTATGTCTGTTTTCACCTATAGGAGTGGTAAAAATTTTAAATAATGAAAATAACTGGAGTTGGTTTGCATGTGAAATAAACCACTTGCCTACATTGATGATAAATACATAAATTAACATGACATTTTTGAGAGACGTAGGTCAAGTAAATATCAATATTTTTAATATGAATTAAAATTTGACCTATAAATGATAAAGAATTTATACTAAGAAAATAATGAGACAAGTTGCCTTAGATTGAGACGAACAAATTTTTTCCATAAAGGGCCAAATAGTAAATATCTGAGTCTATGGAACATACCTTCTCTGTCACAACTACTCACTTCTGCGATTATAGTGTGAAAGCAGACACCGACAATATGTAAATGAATGGGCACGGCTGTGTTCCAATAAAACTTTGTTTATAAACATAGGCATAGCCCAGGTTTTGCCCATGCAGTGTAACGTGTTGACCCCTGTCATAGACGACTGAAAAAGCTGCCCATGTCTGCACTGTGTATCGCAGACAAAGCAGAAAATGGGCTAACGTTCCTCAGTAGGGAACTAGTTAAGTGACATGAGGCACTATGCAGCAGGAAAAACCATGCTGTCGACAAGGGATTCTCAACTTCAGCACCGCTGACCCCAGTCAGCCTCGCTGTCTCCCTGTGCTCCCCTGTGTGAGCCCTCAGAGTCAATCACACAGGTTTCCTCTTTTCAGCTGGAAATGTCCTTCCCCCTTTTCCCTATCAAAGTCAAGCTCAGCTTCCAAAACCTTCCCTCAACCCTCTGGAGGACTCCTGTTCTTCTCCTCTAAACTCCGCAGGCACTTCATAGCCGCCCTCTTGTCTGGGACTTCACCAAGCCCTGCCTGAGTGCCTGTCATTTTGACTTGGCTTTATTTCACATTTTATGTTTAGGACTTGTCTCTCCAGTTAAATCATCAAGCACAAGTCATGTCTTGAAAGTACACGGCAAGCAGCCAAACATATTTCGTGTTAGTTTAGAAAGGTAACAATTATAAGATTAAGGATGGTGGTGGAATGGCTAAATTATCCATGAGAAACATCTATGATTAGAGTGAACATCTAGTCAAACTAAAAACAAAAGAGAATGCCTGGTTAATAATTAAAATAAAACTAAGTGGCTACAACGCAGCGTGACTTTACAAGGCAGATGGTGGAAGGGTGAGGCCAACACAGTGCACACTCACAGTTCCTCCACACGCTTAGTCTGCAGCCAGAGCAAGCTCGTCCCATCTGTGTCTCTGTTTCCTCTTCTGCAAGTGGAGATCCAAGCAACACCTCCCTGGACTGATGTAATAATTAGAGGAGGTGATGCAGGTACTGAGAACAGAGCTGGGCACGTTGGAATCTCCCAGAAAGTTTTAGCAATTGCAACAAATGTTAGTAGTAGTATGACAGAGATAGAGCAAGCCTAATCATTGCAATGATGTACATAAATAGCCAAATTTGTATTTGTAAAAAAACAAAAATTGTGTAAATGCTTTTTATGAAGTGAACACAATCACATTGATAACGTACCCCCACAAAAGCCGGACTACAAATAGAACCACAGATCAGTCTTCCTGATGAGCTTTAATGCTAAAATCTTAACTGAAGTATTAGCACACTGAAACCAGCAGCAAGCACGTTAAATAAGCAAAAGATCACCATCAAGCACCGGTTATCCCAGAATGCAAGGATGGTTCGAGCTTAGGCTGCATATTAATGCACAGCATCATATAAAGAGATCCAAAAGCAAAATCCATAAGCTCATCACTGTGGATGCTGAAAGGGCGTTTTACAAATTCAACATCATTCTTGATATTAAAAAATAAAACAAAGCAATTGGAATATATGGATATGTCTTTAACATGAAAATATTTCCATCTTAGTTCAAAAGCCAATATCATGCTTAATGAAATTCACTAGAAACGTTTCCACTAATATCAGGAAAAATGCAAAGGTGACCACTGTCACCATTGTCTCGTAGTATCTATTGAACACTATTAGACAAAAGAAAGAATATAAAGATATCAAACTTGGAATGCAGGAGGCAAAATGATCACTTTTTGAAAATATGTTCTATACTTATAAAAGCAAAGAGAATAAACTGAAAAACTACTTTGAACGAATCACGTGGGGGAGTTACAAAAATTACTATACAGAAAGAAATAGCATTTGTAGGTACAAACAGCAGCTAGAGAGAAAATATAATAAAAGGGTCCATTTACAATAGCAACAACAACACAAAGATAAAGCACTCAGGAATAAACTTAATAATAAATGGGTGTTTTATGTGAATAAAAGTGTAAAACATTCTGAGGGATGCAAATGAAGAGATGAAAAAGCATATCATGGGGCCAGCCCAGTGGCTCAGGCGGTTAGAGCTCCATGCTCCTAACGCCAAAGGCTGCCAGTTCGATTCCCACATGGGCCAATGGGCTCTCAACCACAAGGTTGCTGGTTCAATTCCTCGAGTCCCACAAGGGATGGTGGGCAGCACCCCCTACAACTAAGATTGAACATGGCACCTTGGGCTGAGCTGCCACTGAGCTCCCGGATGGCTCAGTTGGTTGGAGTGTGTCCTCTCAACTACAAGGTTGCAGATTCGACTCCCGCAAGGGATGATGGGCTGCACCCCCTGCAACTAGCAGCAGCAACTGGACCTGGAGCTGAGCTGCGCCCTCCACAACTAAGACTGAAAGGACAACAACTTGACTTGGAAAAAGTCCTGGAAGTACACACTGTTCCCCAATAAAAAGTCCTGTTCCCTTTCCCCAATAAAATCTTTTTAAAAAAGATAAAGAAAAAGCATACCATGTCCTTAGATAGGAATACTCAACATCAAAAATACTTCAATTCTCCCAAACATCATCTATAAATGTAATATAAGCCAAATAAAAATACCAATACCATTATATTGGAGCATGGGGGGGGGGGGTGTATGGGGAGAGTGACCAACCTGATTCCAAACTTTAGGTAGAAAATAAATAATCAAGAATAACCAGTAAAATCCTGAAAACAAACAGGGGTACTTGCCCAGTTATTAAAATGTGTTATTAAGAGCCCGTTGGTACAAGCAGATGATTAGAAAGACACATCAATGGAAAAGAATAGAAAAATCAAGAAATATACCCAAAACACACATGGAAATTTAGTATGTAATAAAGGTGCCATCTCACCTTTCTTGTATAAGAGGAAAACAGATTATTTAATATGTGGTATTAGAATAACCAGGTTGTCATCTGAAAATGAAGAAAATTAAATCTCTATCTCTTTATACTTTACCCCAGAATCGTTCCAAATGGATCAAAGATTTAAATGCCAAACAAAACAAAAAAACAAAAGGACTTGAAGAGGCCAAGAAAGAAATATGTCATAATCTCATAGTCAGAAAGACCTTTGTACCTCTGTTGCACAACCCAAGAGTCAGAGAAGAAAAAATGATAAACTACACACAAAAACATTTTTTAACCTACATGGCAAAACCAACCCCAAGAAAAGTCAAAGGACAGATGACACACTGGGAGAATTATTTGTAATAAGTATCACAGATAAGAGACCATTTTTCTAATATATAAAGAGCTCCTGCAGCTCTATAAAAAAAAAAAAAGATCAATAACCCAATATAAAAAATAGCCAAGGGATATGAACAAGTTCTCAGAAAAGAAAACCTAAATGGATTTGAAACATAATAAAAGATGTTCAACATATGAAAAGATGATCAACCTGACACGTATAAGAGAAATGCAAATTAAAACCTCAGTGACAAAATTGATAAATTGAACCTCATCATAATTCAAAAGTTTTGCACTTCAAAAGACACATTAAGAAAATGTAACGACAAGAACAGACTGGGAAAAGGTATTTGAAAACATATACCTGATAAAGGACTTGTATCCAGATGTAAGATCCTTACATCTCAATAATGAGAAGACAATCCAGTCAAAAAATGGTCATAAGACTTGAATAGACAATTCACAAAGAAAGATATATGAATAGCTAATAAATACATGAAAAGATGCTCAAAATCATTAGTCTTTGGGGAAATGAAAATTCAAACCACCAAGAGATACCACTTCATCCCCACTAGGATGGCTGTTATCAAAAAGACAGTTCATAACAAATGTTGAGGACGTAGAAGAAAGGGAGCCCCCTCCGCATTGCTGGTGGGAACGTAAAATGGTGCGGCCGTTTTGGAAAAACAGTCTGTCGGTTTCTTAAAAAATAAGCTTAAATTTACCAAATGACCCAGCAATTCCACACTTAGGACTCTGTCCAAGAGAAATGAAAGCATATGTACACACACACACACACACACACACACAAATGTGTACATGAATATTTATAGCAGCATTACTCATAATAGCCAAAACTTGGAAGCAACCTAAATGTCCGTCACCTAGTGAATGGAGAGGTGAAATGTGGTATATCCACGCAATGGAATACTATTCAGCAATAAATCAAAGAAGAAACGCCTGATACTCACTACAACATAGATGAACGTCAAAAACATCGTGCTAGTAAAAGAAGCCAAACACAAGAGACTACATATAAATCCATTTATATGATATTTGTCCAGAAAAGTAAATCGATAGAGGCAGAAAGAAGATTAGTGCTTTCCGGGGAAAGAAGGGAGGAGAGAGGAAAGGGATCAGCCATGAATGGACATGAAGGCATCTGATCAGGAGGGTGGAAGTGTCCGAACCTGTCTCATGGTGATGGTTGCACAACTTGGTAAGTTTGTTTTAAAAGGTGAATTGTACACTTGGGGTGTATGATAGGTAAAATATGCCAAAATTAAATATATGTTTTAAAAATGAAGCAAGTGGCAGGCCAGATTTGGCCTTCAGGTCCCATAATTTACAAATAAGTAAAAAGATGGCTGACAATAGGCAATATGGTGCACTTCCAACTCTTGGATGTTTTGCTGTAGTTGAAGAGAATAAGCAAAACGAAGGCAGTATTGGCGTCCAAATAAAAAAAAACCGGAACAACTACAGTGACATAGCACTTTTCTCACCCCCACTGAGTCAGCCAGCGCGCATGTGGGCAGACAAGCTGTCACCTGCAGGCTGGCAGAGGTGTAAATTGGCACAGCCCAATGGAAGGTAATTGGACAATATTGTCCAATTGACAATGGACGTGCACTTGATCCAGAATTTCTCTTGTTAGGAATTTATCCAGCTGATGTGCTCACACACCTGCAGAATAATATCTGCCTGCTTTATTCACGGCAGCATTGTTGGTAACAGCAAAAGATTGGAAATAACCTACATTTCCACAGGTAGGAGAATGTTCAAATAAGTTATGCTACATCTATTAAAAACTGGGCAAGAAAGCTCTTTCTGTACCACTAAGAAAGACGGCCAAGGTATATTAATAGTAGAAAAATGCAGACCAAGTAGTGTGTACAATGTGCTAACATTTATAGAAATCAACAAATGTGTGCTTATAGTATGTGTTTGCACATATCTACATGTACGTGTGTGTCCACTTTGGAAGATTTTACTACAGTTGGAAAGCATGAGCAAAATAAAGTCAGCATCGATTTAAAAAATGGACAACTGCAATCACATACCATTTTTCACGGGCGTGGCTGGCAAACATAGCACAGTGACATTAGTGTGTTTTATGTATACGGATGCATGTGTGTGCACATATATTTGCATACGTATAGCTATATAAAATGTCTGAAAATATATCTAAAGTATTTTGGCATTGGCTTTAGAAGGTGGATCTTGTCGGCTGGCTCACAGCATGGGTAGGAAATATTTCACTGATCACTCTTTTCTAATTTTTGAATTGCAGACCGTATATTATCTATTCAAAAATTAAATTAATAAACTAAGGATATAGAGGAAATAGACAATACAATTGGTAAGGTTTGAAAAGATGCACTGAATTGTGTGCTCCACAAATAAAGCTTTCAGCCTTTTTTCAACTGCTGACATTTACATATTCTGTAAATGCTTGACATTTCTGAAAGTTTGCAAGAACCAAAACTGTCCATGCCACATAATTGCTCCAGAACATAACACTCCCAGGCAGCCACAATTTCTTCTATGAGTTGAGATGAGCCCGATCCCCAAGGAAAACGTTGCTATTTTGACAAGGGACTTACTAATCCTGTCCAAAGACGCCCTTTTTATTACCAGAAAATGTGCACAACACATACGTCACCTCTCAGCATCCCAGCGCCCCTCCCGGAGCCTCACCCCACCGTAATGTTCACTAGAGCCCCAGGGGTGGGTGGACCTCTGGATAGTGTAACGTTGGACACATGACTACAGTTTTGTTTGGGCTTTTGAACAGTCCAGATGGTGCCAGAATAGCCTGCTTTGTTCACGATAAAGCTACTTCTTGTATTTTCAAAGGTGTGGGCTAAGCTCCTAGGAACAACGTAGGTGTCGATATCAAAAAACATAATACTAGAAAATTAACTTCAGCATTTTGTAAGCCACAGAAAGACGTAAACAAGTCGACTTGCTGCAAGAGGAGGATTTCCTATGACATATGAGAGGTGAATGATATTACCCCTTTGTAGATCGCATGCTGTGCGCTCCAGAGGTAACCACTGGACTGAATTGAGTGTTTCCCACTCCCTTACATTTCTGTGCACGTTGACTACACATGTCTGTATCCTGAAACTGTAGCGTATTCTCTTTTACTTAACTGTATGCATTTCATCCTGTAGGATGAATTTACACATGTCATTTTGCATCTTGCCTCTTTCCTTCTACGTTACGAAATTCATCCTGGTGAGCACTGTTTGAATCCCAGCCCAGCCACTTACTAGCTGTATGTCTTTGACCAGGTTACTGAATTCTTTTTGCCTCAGTTCCCTCGTCAATAAAATGGGTCAATAACAGCCCCAACCATGTGTGTTTAGCAGTAAATGAGCCCGTCCTTGTGAAGCTCTTAGAACCATGCCTGGCCTATCACCAGTGCTATGGATGGAAGCGTTGACTTGATTTTAGAGCTGAGGAAACTGAGTCTCAGAGCAGTTATGCTGCTTGTCTCAGGCCCATGGCCAGTGATGAGCAGACAGATCCTAAGGATCAAATAGGATATGTGACCCGCCATCGTTACCCTCCCACCTCCCAGAATTCATAGCTCTCTGCCATAGCAAGTGAGAGCTCAACAGAACTCTGTAGTATGTATTGAACTGAATTACACCTTTTTTTTTTTTACAAACCTTTACTTATTCTTTGATGATAGCAATCCTATGCGAAACAGGTACTTTTAACAAATATTTTAAATTTTAGAGGAACAAGTGGGTTTCGATCACTATAGGAAATGTAAACTAAATTACTGTTGAATGAAACCAACTCTGACAAGAGATGCATGATCATTTACAGAAAAGTGACATTATTACAAGACCAGCTACCACAATCACAGTTGAGGTGTCCTCAGCGCAGATTTGGGGAAGAGTTGTGGGCAGGCCTGGCACTTCCGGTGATGGCTGAAGTGTTGAGGAAGCCTCGAGCCCCCCTAGTATACGTGGAAACCTGGGTTGTTGGAGCAGCCCTGCCTTAGGGAGGAACTGGGCTCTGAAATGCCCACCCTCCCTCTCCATCAGCCCTCAGAGACCCACTGCTGCCTCCCACTGATGAATCTACCCAAAGGCAGAGGGCAGGTGGGGGCTCTGGTGATATCCCCCGGAGGTGTCAGCCTGTGGGGCCCACAGCGGGCCAGAGAAGGGAGACTGACCAGCACAAATACTTCCTTCCAGACCGGAAAAACAGTCCTTATCTTGCTAGGGCTCTATAAAAACGCTATCATTGTTTTGTTTTTTTGCCAGGTTATTGATGATATTATGGCAAACCAAGAAGAGGAGGAAAAAAATAAAAAGAAGAAGAAGGAAAAGAAAGCCAAAAAAGAAAAAAGAAAGAAACAAACAAAGGAAAAAAATAAGGTGAGGAATTTGGAACTTTAGATATTTGAGTTTTTTTTGCTCTTTTGCTTTGAATCACTGGGATAATCTCAACTCTGTTGAGATGGCGGTCATTCATTTCCTAGGAAACCATGCTGCCTACCAGTTGTTTTCCAATTTTTTTTTTTATGTTGATGGACAATAGGTTGCCATCTTTTCTATGATTTATAAATACCTATTTGGATAAGGTGTGGTTTCAACAATTCATATACTTTACACATTTATTCACATATGTGATGGCTTTGAATTTTCATTCCTCTAAATAAATGGTCCCGCTGATCTTTCCTCAAGGGTAGAGATGAGGAAAAATGCTTGGCAAATCAAATGACCACTGCAAAGTGAAATAATTGTTATCTTTTTTAACCAAAGGGAGGTCATTCAAATTTACCACTTGACACTGATATCTTGAATATATTTTCATGGAATTGTTTGTTTCTCACTATCCAAAGGAAAAGTTCAAACAGTGTCACTTTGGCTTGTGCAGTGGGGTTGGAGATGGGGTTGGAGGTGGCAGTGGGGTGGGCGGGGTCGGCACTGGTATCTTAGGACCTTCGCCTTGGAGCATGGAGAGGTGCACTCTGGGTGGGTCTTCAGTCAGCAAACTCCTTCTATGGGAAGTGGAGCATGGGCTGGAAACTCGCATCTTCTAGAACGTGAACATTTTTAGAGCAGCATTTTTGCAGATTCTACTTCACAGCGGGCCAAACCCCAATGTGAATCAGCCCAGGACACTGGACCCTTAAAGGTTATGGTCCCTGTGTGACTGCCCAGGGGCAGAGACCCGACCCCAGCTCAGGTGGGAACGGACATGCTGCTGGTGTTCCAGGAGGTGGGTTCTGGCGGGCACACAGACTCAGGGACTTCTCTGTGGGGGAAGCCACTCAGTGTACCACGTCACAGAGAGAGAAATGGGCCAGGCTGTGTAATCACAGAGGGCCAGTGATGGGAACGAGGAGTCGGAAGCTGTGAGCAAGGGGAAAAGGAGGATGGTGAACACAAGATGGCAATGCCCAAAGTCCGTGTAAATGCAAGGTACAGGCGACGGTGAGAAAAGCCAACATTTTGTTTCAAATTCCTTGTCATGACTGCAGCCGACCTCCGGCAGGCGAATGCTGCGTTTACAGGACTGCTCTCCTGCACTGGCACCAGCAGAAATCTTGCACCTGCCCCATTCGTCTCTGTTCATCTCTTTAAGCATGGTCCACTGTCCTTCACAGCAGGAGCAAAACAAGAGACCCCCTACGGCTCGTTTTGGGCACAACCCACTCCTTTCTAGTGGATGCGGAAGTGGGCCCCTCAGACGCCCCCTTCAGGACTGAGGCACTCAGTCCCCGACTACCCAGAATTCCTCCTTTCCTCTCACGTTTAAGTCCCTCCCAGGAATTGTTCTGTGCACAGGAGCTGCTCCGTGAGACGCTACACCCCCCAGCCCCCAGCCCCCAGCCCAGGGCCACAGCATCCAAGGACCGTCATGTTAGGATACAAAGGCCCAGCCCCTCGCCTCACTGGGACAACTCTGAAGGGTTCTTCCAGCTCCTGGGCTCCCTATGGCATCAGCTGATGGCTCCCTTGCAATCACAAGGGAGTCAGCTTCTCCCTCTGCCCAGTGCTGCTTCTGTCCCCCCTCCCTATGGCTGGTGTTCCCAGTAAACCACATGCATGGCCTGTAGCTGAGTGTCTCCAGGGTGCCCAGCCCATGAGAACACCTATTGCCCCACAAATCTGCCTGTACCCCAGAAGTTCTAAATTGTTCCCTCCACCCCCATAAAAACAAAACAACAGCTCATTTGATACAGTTAATTTTTATAATCCTGTCACTTGGCAAGATAATTTCAAAGCAGAGTAAGGACAATCAGAAGAATTTCAGTTTTGTTCAAGCATCTCTTCCTCTAAAGGTGCCTGAAGCAGTTTCACACTTGTGAATTAAAAATTCACTGTTAGTGAAGCTTGTTCCATGACAATCAGAAATTATCAACCACACAATCTGGTCTTTGTTTAGTGAAAAAGCTTTTTATTAACTAACTATTAAAGAGTCACTTAATGCTGGACAAAAAAGCAAAGATTGAGTTCATCAGCATTTATGAAGGAGGTACAAGTGATGGGGAAATTCTGCAGAATTACGTAGAATTGAGTTTGTTCATGAAAACTACAGGTCTGCAACGTGACAGTGTGATTATTAAAACAACAAATGGTAACCTCTAATAAAAATTGGTGTCTTTAAATTACGTAGGTACGCTGATTAGAGATCAGGTTATCTTTCCGTTGACTTTCAAAAGTCATATTCTAGAATGAACACTGAAGAATATGGAAACATTCCTGAGGCCACCTATTCAAATCCTGGAGTGAGAATTAGTATTTTGACCTGTAGAAAAAGACATCTGTTATTCATCCTGGTTAAAGTATAAGGCAGGGGAGGGAGAGAGAGAAAAGTCATTTGGTTTAACCTGCGTACGTACTGACTCTCCTTGCGCCCTGTTTCACAATAGCAGAGCCACGTCATGATTCTCTGGGCGTTCTTATAACACTTAGGTATTCAGCAGGTGTCAGCCCATTTACATGTATAGTCAGAAAACTTAAGAAAGATCTCATATTTAGGGGGGAAAAACTGATAGGATTATCTAAATATTTCCACTAACCTCTATAAATGGAAAATAGACTCTTCAAAATATCGCACAGGTGTAAGACCGAAAGCTTTGTAAGTTCTTGAGATGTTACAAATGAGCATAACTGGCCAGGACGTGGCTGTTGCGAGGGGCTGGGAGGGTGAGTGGGTCAGACACGGGGGACGAGGGATTTCAGGCAGGATTCCCGACAGTGTCTGAGCTAAAGAACCAGGGGACAGCTTCAGAGCACGATGGCATGAGGCCAGGGACGTTGTGTGGTGTAAGGGGCCTGCAAAGTTTGGATCAGGTGATGGATGGGGCTGCGGGTGGGCGGAGCCTTCCGCCTTCAGAGAGAAGAGAGTCGTCTCTGGGGAATGACTTGAGCAAATCTGAGTTCAGTCCAAGATCTGTGTTGTGTGGACGGGTTTGGCAGTGCACTGTGGGTGAGGAAGTCACCCAGACAGGGAGGCCAGTTAGATCCAGCAGGACGCAGCAGTGAGACCAGCACTCAGGACAAGACGAGGTCCTACCCAAGGACAAGTGTGGGCCAGGGTCTGAGCCTCCCCAGAGCTTGCATCCAGCTTCCTTAGGAGATTGCATCTAATATCAAACATTCACAAGGCTGAGAGAGAAGCGAGTGAGTTCTTTACCTTGTTTTTTCCTGCGAAAGTGAAGGAGGAATAAGCGTACGTCCCTCTGGTGGTAGAAAGAGCTGGGATCCTAGTCAGCAGTACAGTAACCTGCTACCTGCCTGCCCTCAGGCCCCAGCTCACAAAGACCCACGGTCACCCTTTCCCTTCCACCTCAGCCCCTCCTGGGGCCGCCTCCACCTGTACAAAAGTGTCCGAGAGTGACCTGCCCAAAACCCTCTCCTCTCGACCCCAGAGCAGCGGGGAGAGGTCCCCTGGCACTCCATTAGTGAAAAGTCTAAGGATTCATGAACACCCCTGTGGTGTTTTGAGCTGTTTGAACCTGGAGACAATGGGAAGGCAGTTTGGGGTGTGAGCTTGTAGGTTTCAATGTGCCTGCTTGGATTTTGATCGTGGGGATAGAGGCGTGAGAAAAAACTAGGGCTGTCATGATGGATCTCTGTAACGTACACAAGAACACTTTAAAATAAAATAACTGTGGCTAGTCATCTTGCATTCATTTGATCAGGGAACTTTACAAACAATGTAACATTTAAAATATGAAGGGTTTCAATTTCTTATCTGGACTGATCTGGGGACCCACTGTACTCAGATGCTGACGAACAAAAGAAAACTGATCAGTCCAGGAATTTTAATCTTGGTTTTGGGGCTAGTGGAAGGGAAAACGTCAGAGCACCATGAACACCTTCAAAGATGAGCTTCTAAAACTTAGTTTTTCATCCATCAGCGAGAAAGTAAACTTCTGTCTAAACTTTGCACCTTATACAAAAACTAACTCAAAATGGATCGTGGATTTAAAGGGAAAACTATTTAAACCTCTAGAGAAAAACACAGGGGGAAAAGTCTTCAGGGTCTAGGAACAGGCAAAGAGTTCTTAGAATTGACACCGAAAGCACAATCCACAAAAGAAAAGTTTAATAAATTGGTCTTCTTCAAAATAAAAAACTTTTGCTCTGTAAACACCCTGTGAAAAGGATGAAAAGACGAGCTATAGACTGGGACAAAATATTTGCAAACTATCTATCTGACAAAAGACTTGCATCTAGAATATATAAAGAACTCTCAAAATTCAACAGTAAAAGCAAGAAAATTAGTCTTTCTTTCGCATCTCAGTTTTAAATCCATCCCCAACAGTATTAAGGAGTACCGATGAGGAGATTCTCTGCCAAGAGTACTTTAATAGATGATAATGCTAGTGCTGGACAATGCCTTTTTCTGCAAACCAATAGCAATGCCTGCAAATGTGCTTTCAATATCAACGTAATTTCATTGGCCTCACAGTTGGCTGTGTGTACCTCACATTAGCTTTAGAAATACAGAAAAAGCACTATGCAATCTATTCTTACAACTCTTGTTTTCCTTTGGTATTTTTCAAGCCATGTATGACACCATTTGGAACTATTTTAAATGGTTTTGACGTGTCGTCATCATGTGGATAGTGCAGAGCTGTCTCTAAATGTACTCCAGCCATCAAATGACTGAGTGCTCAATTCTTCTGGAAAGACCCTGGTTCCTACATATACAGCACGATTAGCTTTCAAAGCTGTAGTTTGTCTGCCAGTGTCCCTTGGCTGTTTCTGTGACCACAGCGCCTCTTCTCCAACCCCCTTGGCCCAAGGAGTTGCTTCATATTAAGCTGTTGCGCCAGCCACATTCTTCCCTTCTTTTAGGGTATTTCAAACCAAAGTTAGCACTGCTTCACAAAGATGGGGAAGTGAGTGTCGTGTGTCTGCAGAGCTTGTTGTCAGGCGTATGATTCATCACAGGATGTACGTGTTGAGTTTCGATGTCCACTGAAGTGCAATGAGAGAGGACAGAGTGGTGGAGCCATTGGCCCAGGGAACAAGAGCCCTGTGGGTAGACTCCCTGAACTTGCACGGAAACTTTGTGTGAAAGTGCATTCCTCTGGGAAGAATGTGTGTGTTTCCTTCATGTTTTCAAGGATTCTTCTCCCTGAAAAGCTCAAAAACCACTGCACATGGGAAGAACACATTCGATTGTGTAGGAGGAGGTTTCATTAGATAAAGGTGGTGATGATGCAGTTGATTTTCTTCCTTCAGTTTTTAAAATTTTTATGGCATTGTTGTGATGGTGTCCTTTGTGCATTAAAGCAGCGTTTTTGCAAAACATGTGACATGGTTATACCATTAGCCAGCAGGAAAAGCCACGGGTGGGCTTGGCAGAGCTGCTGGTGAGCCAGCCCCCATCTTTCTGGGCATCCTGGCTGGCGTCTGCACAGAGCAGATCTTAAGTGATATTTATAACATTTGAATGAATGGAAGGGCTGGACGACCTGGGCTCCTGTTCCACCCTGAGACTCATTGGACTCACTGGGTGGCGACGTGGGCTCACTTAGGTCACCTGAAGGTAAGATGGACAGGAGCACTTGGAGGGCTCACGGCCAAGAAACATGGCAGGTGTGAGCTGAGCCTGGAGAGTTCTCAGGACCCAGGTCCACTAGGACCAGCTCCTCTGTCCATCTCCTTCTCAAAGAAGTCTGTATGGAGGCTGGGACCCCCCTCCCCTTGTCCCCTCACTCCCAGCTGGCCAGTTCCTCTGTGTTTCCCGTCCCTGTGTGACTGCTGAGTGCGGCTGGCCAGCCCAGCTCCTGGGGGTCAGGCTGTTCCCAGACGGGAGCTGCCCTCTGAACACTCTCAGCCACTTGGCTGAGCAGGCAATAGTGGGGGCAGTGATGGAGAAGTTTCCATCAGAAAGGGACGTGGTCAAGACAGACGCCATGATGGAATGCAGTGTAGTCGTGTGACCCTCACAGCAAAAGTCCACGGCAGCGGGAGTGACTTTGGATTTGAGATGGTGGATTGAAACCTCCTCGTGGCATTTTCCTTCCCAAGTAATTGCAAAATTAACAATACTAAGTGTTTAAGACAGCCACCAAAGAAAGGGATTTGTCTAATAAACTTTAAGGGCTATTGACCAAAGAAAGACCTATTGTTTAGAAAGAAAGCAAAAAATCTGCATCGTGCTTTCTCCTCCAGTTAAAAGCTGTCTCCCATAACTGCCAACTACGTCAGTACAACGGGGAAAGCTGCACCCTATTACTCCATGGGAGTGTCTGACATTTGCTCTCATTCTGTACTACCAGGCCTTGCAATGTTTTGTTCCCCTTGAGAACTTACTGTTTATTACAGAAGTAAAGTTGTAAAAACAGACCTATAAATCTCCTTTTTACTTACATGGCTTAAGCACCTAGTTAGGGACCAGGCAGTGAGCTGGTTTAGTATAGGGTACGAAAGATCAGCGAGGTGGAACCCTTCCCCACGGGGTCCCACGGACCAAGGGAGCAGTTAAGCCATGCACACAAGTAGCCAACAATCTGTACAGACGAACAGAGGCCAGGAAGTGTAAGTAAGTCCTACCGAGCAAGGGGAAAGTCTCTTTTACTGAAAGAATCCAGGAGGGCTTCACAAAGGAGGGGACAATTGCCTCAGACCTAAGCGGAGTTTTCTGCAAAAGAAGATGGGAACAGAATTCTGGTCAGAGAGGAGGCAGTCACCCCACTGCCCCCCAGCCCTTTCCCACACTCCAGCCAGAGTGGTGTCCCCTCAGCAGATCCATTCATGCCGGGCCCCTGCTCGGAACCCTGTGGTAGCTGCCTTGCTGGCAAACCACGTTCAAGCTCTGAGGAATGCAGCTCATGGGCCTTCCAAGACCCATCCCCCACCCCCGACCCCAGTGTCTTGTCTGTCTGCTCACCCTGCTGGCACCCTCTGCTGCACTGAACTTTCAGTTATCCACCCAACACGGCCTTCCCAGCTGAGACTTCATGCAGATGTTCCCTCTGCTGAAAATACCCCCTCCCTACGGTCCCCTCCCCTGGACACCTCTCCTCCCCCTGCCCGTCCCCAGGAAGCCCCACTTATACGGGCTCCAAGAGGACATCGGACAATCGAGTATCCAAAACAAAAAGGGCAACAAGGGTTAGTAACACATTGACTAAAAACACGTCAAAGACCCATGAGTCCTTAGTGATACCTGGAGCGAGGGAGAGAAAAGACGTGTCTTTGAGACGACTGGTTGGTTACATTTCCACTCTCCATGAATTATCTCTTTCCGCCAAGGATGCTTTATCCAGTGCTGGTCTTTTTCTTGCTGCTCACACAGGTTTTTCTCAAATGGCTGGGCCTCCCCATAGCCAAAAATAAGCAGGAGCCAGCCCTGGGCACTGGGAGGGAAGGGGCTTCTTCACAGTGAGCTCTGGTCTCTCGTGGGTCCTGGAAGGCAGGGTGGGTGCCCTGCAGGCTTTGAGACCCCTGGTGTTTCTGGGTTCAAGTTCTCCCCCAGGATTTGCAGTGCAGGTGGCTTCCACGAGGCTGCAGCGTTGGCTGCTTTGTGAGCTGTGGCTCCAGGCAGGCCTTCCCTGAAGTGAGGCGTCTCCTCCAGCTCCCTGACTTCCTCCGTGAACTCTCAGTTCACACTTCTTCCCTCCCGCCTGTATCGTGGGGCGACCTCCTGAGCCTGCAGGCAGGGCTAAGTCTCCAGAACCATCCCCACCCTGGATGGTGGACACAGGCCCGGGAGGGCAGGCGAGGGGCTGGACCTTCACTCCGTGAACTAGGAAAGGCTGTGTGTGCCTCCCCCAGCGACAGCCATTGCGATGGATGCACCTTTCACTGGATGGTCTCGGCAGATACAATGTGCCTGCGATTAACCAAAGCATTCCTTTACTTTAACAGGAAGAAGACAAGGGGTGGAAAATGTCACCAAGTGTTTTCCTTCATACGATGGAGGAAGGAAATAACGTATACAAAGGTCAGTTTAGGAAAATATGTGCGACAGCGGACGTGTCACTTTGTCCAGCCAGCGTGACCTCTGGCCCTAGCACCCAGCCTCAGCTGGGAAGAATTAAGTTCCCCGGCCTGAGAGGCTGCATGCATGCCACTCACAGCCACGCGATCAACTGTCCGTCTCATTGCACAATTCCTCTGGGTGCCTTAACAGCATGTAATTGGTAAAAAAGCAAGATGCAGGTAGAAAGAGAGCATAATCTAAACCTCCATCCCGATTCTGAACCCCTAGTACCTCAGCGGACCGCTCTCATGCTGGGAATGACGGGAAAGCTATGTCCAGGGTTGTTTAAAGTAAGAAAACCAATACTGCATGTAGCACAGAATGTTCTAATCCCGCTGCACTAAGACATGTGCCCGAATGCTGACGCTGGAGTTCTTTGTCCGTTCAGCATAATTAGCGTAGACACAATCTGGCTAGAACTGCAAGCCCATGAATTGCCCTTTGAGATATTTCCATGACAATTTACTGGGACAATTATCCAATTCCTTCGGGTCCACTCCACCCTCAGGATAAATCCCAACATCGAATGACCTGCCCCCGTGACCCTGGTCATTAGTGCTATTTGGGAATTCCTGAGAAGCGCGGTCAGGACGGGAAGTAGAGTCCGTGTGTGCCTCCTTCCTGGTTCTAGTCAGCTCTGCTATGCTACTTGTGTCGTGCGCCACCTAAACTCCACGTACCTCTGGTGGCCAGGGCCCCACTCTGCATGGGATGCTGACCTGAGGCAGAAGTGCGGAGGGAACGAGGACTTCCAGGATGTGGCCCCTGCCCAAGGAGGTGGAAGGGGCACATTTTACCAGGCTGCAGCTGATAGGTGTCGAGGGTCCTGGCAGCGGCTAATTTACTGAAGTATCTGCAGGCCGCTCTTCTCCGTGACGCATCTCTTAACCTGTGCCACGCTACGCAGTGCATGCTGGTTACCGAGCTCCATACTCCGTGGAAAGGAGCAGGTGCTACTAGGTGCCTGAGACATGTGACGCTTTGTCTTTTCCACGCCCCTCTCGGTCTTCACAACAGCCAGGTCCAGTGAGCGTCACTGTCCCCCTACCAACAGCGACTGACATTCCAGTCCGACAGTGTATCCACCGTGCAACCAACTTGGTGGAGAAATCACTATCAAAAATGCCCATTCACTCACATATTCATTCAACAACCATTGTCTGTCTCCAGTGTGCCAGGTGCGATGCCAGCCTGGGGGTACAAGGTGGCACACACCATCAACACACTTGTGCTATACCTGGTGTGGTGGCAGTGAATGTGGTGGGGACAGTGGCATACGTTGGGTGGCTTGTGTAAGTTAGGCTGGCAGCAGCAACAGCCTGTGGTCCCAGCTAGGAGTTGCAGTGATGCACCGGCGGGGTCACAGGCCTGGCGGTGGGGGCAGCCGGCACTCAGGTGTGTGTCCGCAACCATAGCTTGGTTGTTAAGATAGTGCTTTGTACAACATTATCCCTTGGTCTGAGGACAGCCCTCATTTGGTTCATTTTCTACACCTTCCAGTGCATCACATAATTGACCAGTTCACTTTCTTCTGAAGACCTCGCTCTTGGTGCCGTCAGCTGTCATCCTTGGAGCTCCCTTTGCCTTTCCTGACTGTCACGCCCTCGTTTTGGTGGAGCCCGTCCTCCAGGATGTCCTGAGAAGGGGCTACCACAGGGGAGCCTTAGGTGCCACATACACCTAGATATTGTGCTCCACCACTCACACGCAGGTGACAAGTTCCCCCAGGGCTTGGAAGGCCTGGCTCCCTTCTCCTCTGATGGAACTATGGAGAAAGGAAGGAAGGTGGGAGAGAGCAAAATCCTCACCTACTGTAATGGGCAGCCAGGAGCTCGTGTCTAAAACTGGTAAATGAACAAGTAACAATGTAAGCATGTTACTTAGACACGAGAAGAGCAAAGAAACAGCTCAAAGCTCGTGCTCGTGGGTAGCTGGGTTACGTCACTCCCGTAGCTGGGTTACGTCACTCCCGCTCTCGTGGGCTCTGCTGGCTTCCTCCCATGAGTGAATCACTCCCACCTCGGGCCTTCGTACTTTCCATTCCTCTTGCCTGGAATGCTTGTCCCTGCATGCCTTCCCTGAGACACACGTGGGATAAGAGTCTCCCCGCCTGACCCTGTGTCCCACTCCTGACCCCGTTTGCTTACCTCCATCTGGCTTCCGTGTGTGTTCACTCTGTTCCTGCAGCAGACGCCAGGTCCACGAGGGCAGGCCTGCTATCTATCGGCCCCCTCTGACAGCAGTGCCCAGCCTGTAATCGGGCTCAAAAAAGTCATGAATTTAATAACTTATGAATAAAGTGTCATAAGTTAGATAATGCATGAGTAAATCACATTGATACATCTGTCTGGATTTGTTCAGTGCATTTTCTTAATGAATGAATGAATGAATGAGTAAATGAATGAATGAGCAAGCGTGAGAATGAATGTCATTGCTCAGTTTCCTGGAAGGCAGACAGATAATTTTGCATTGTAATCTTTTAATACTCTCTGACTTGAGTACAACGTGCATGCATTATTTTGATAAATGCAAAAATTAATTTTGGGGAAATCTAATGTTCCCACGGGAAGCCAAGTCTTACAACCACTGACCCCCCCCCAGGAAAGCCCTGGAGACTATTACCCTTTTGTGTAATATCTGTTTCTATTAAGGCTAAAACCCCACGCAGTGGTCCCCCGGAAACAGGAACAGGGACGAGTCATTTCCTTACTTCAAGGTTGTGCTGTTTCGTGCGTTACCGGCCAGGTCTTTGGTGACTTGAAGGAATTGGATGTCTTGTCTCAGAACTCTTTTCTTAAAAATCAGAGGTTTTCCTTTTCAAGTGAAACATTAGCATTTTAATCACTGAGATGAAGCCCCCTCCCTGTCACCCCTCCAATGTGTGAAAGTGTGGTGGCCTGCTTTTCACAATCCGGATAAAGGCTTATTCTCTGCTGTAGGGGAGAGTGGGGCAGGGGTTGCCCTTTGAGGGCCATGAATAGCTTCCTGCATTTATAAATGTCCATGGAATTCCTGAAGGGATTGAGAAGTGCCCTGTGCAAAAGTGTCATGTGAAAAGCAAAGTCTCAGAGGGAAACAGAGTCCGTGTGAACGACCCAGGGCTGCGGTCGGCTCTGCTCTGCTTGTGAAATACACTTGCAGCGCCAGGGGGGAAAGGTTTCGAGGTGCTTCATACCTCAGTCCCAGGCTTTTCTGTCACTACTCACATCATGGCTTCCCTCTGTTGAGTCGTCCGGGTTCCTTTCACTATTAACTGCACAGCGTCCGATTGGGGTAAATCTATCTAGGGGGGAAATGAAATAACTTCAATTAGTTTTGCTTTAAAATACCTTCATGACACCCGTGAATTTTGCTGTTGGAGAAGATTTAGTCATCATACAAGGAGGAAAGGTGTTAGAAAAGAGTCGTTATTAGTAAATAGTACATTTTCATTTGTTATTGTTATTAGTTAATAGTATATTTACTATTAATAAATAGTAGACATGTAACTCTTTTATGGTATTTTTAGGGGGAAAGCTTACAATTTTATACACATAAAAAGAAGCATTACATTATTCCTACATTTCAAAGCTTTCCCCAGTTTAAACTTATATACATTTCAGCAAATGTACTGAAACAGCACAAACTAGCTGTCTTTGGCGTGCACACACCTTCCACGTAACCACAAATTCACTTTCTGGGGGGTTCAGGGCAAAGAATAAACTCAAATATTTATGACTTAAGGCAGTTTTCACACCGATGGGGTAATAATAGACACAATTTATGCAACGCATGTTTTTCATGCCCCGACTCTGACAAACAGGAAAGACCTGTCTGGCTGGCACTTACTCATGGGAATGGTTACTTAAAATAATAAAAATTTAGCCCCGGCTTTCCAGCTGTTTCTTGTGTGCCCACTCCTGCCACATGTGGCCCCCCATCAGCCTCTTTGGGGTCTCCTCTGCCTTGGCCTTCATACCTCAGTCCCAGGCTGGTCACCTGCCCTGTCTGGGCGATGATGCCCCTTGAACTTCTTTCTATCTTCCTGGCACAGACCACGGTCAGCCAGCAACTGGCATAGTCCTGCCTGGGCCACACTGCCCTCGGTGTGCTGGTGGGAGGCCAGTGAGCCTGAGAGCCCTTGCTGGACCTCAAGTCCAGACAGGCCGTGCCCCGGCTAGCCCTTCTGCTGGGCCAACAGTCCCACAGGAAGCGCGATGGGCCCGCCTGACCTGAGTGTAGCAAACAGCTTCCAGAAATCTCCATGCCAGCCAGCAGGAGCCGTGTCAGGGCCTTCAGCCCATGGCTTGCAGGCGCAACCCACACTTTTGGGAAACTGGAGCTGAGTCCCCAGACCCACCTTCCTGCACTTGTCCTGTGCTGTGGGGTCCCGACTCTCCTCACTCTAAGAGGACACTCTCACTGGCCCTCAGGCCTCCATCTGCTACTTGGCTGACTTGTATCTGCCCTTTGGGCACAGTTGTTTCTAGAGCAGTCAATGTCCTGCGTGGTTCCTCTTCCCTCGGGAGGTAGATTCTTGATACTAGCGGAGGCCCCACCTGATCCCAAACCATGGATCTGGCGCCAGGCTCCACTGCCTGGGCAGAGAGGAGTCAGACAGCCAGGGCCCTGCAGACGGTTGTGCCACCCATTTGCCGGTTGGGCACAGCCTCCTTGCCATTTTGCTCTGTGTCTCCAGGAGCTGCAGCTTCTCCTGGATCGCACCCTGCCTTGTCCCTGGTCCTCCCATGCCTGTCCCCTTCTGCCACCCTCAGTCCTCTGTCATCCGTGTAGCTCCCATCTCCTTTCTCATTTGTTTGCCTGCATGACTCTCCAGGTACCTTCTCTACCCTCGGTCCTCATGGTTGAGACACTGTAGCACCCAGACGTGGTTTCTGCCTGCGACTGTCTCCTCCTCTCTGTGTTGAGTTTAAGCTCCAGCCCTTCCCTTCTGAATCGGCTGTGTCAGGGCCATACTCCCAGCCAGTCTCAGGACCCTCATGCTGTGCTCGTGGGGGAGACCATGTTGAGAATCCTCCGGCCCATTCCTCACACCACCCCAGGCCACCCAGGCCACACAACCCCCGTCCTCCCAAGTCGCAGCCGTTGTCAGACGGAGATGGGACAGCCTCTGCCTGGGCCCCATGGCTCTCAGTTGCCCTCCCAGGTGGTGGGAGTCACTGCCTTAGAATGGGTTCTCAGTCAAGCGGCCACACGGGGCAGTGGTTGCCAGGTTTGGTTCCCACAAATGTCCATCACATTCTGAGCACAGATTCCAGGAGATTTCCTTTCCCAAACCTGCGATCTTGTGTCTCGTGGGAGATCCCCCCAAGTCCCACTACCGTGATCCTGTTGGTCTGTACCTCAGCACACATCCCGAGAAATGAACCTTCTCGGGATGTGTGCACCTTCTGAGAGATGAACTGTATTTCCATTTATTCCTGCGATACAGAATTCTCCTTATTTTCTCCAGGGTCACATTTCTCTCACCATCCTCCTAACTGCTGGGGTGAGGCAAAAAGGAAGTGTAAGATATGCATGACTTCTCAAACATCCACAAAGTAACGCAATAATACAGCTGCTGGATTACAGGGAGGTAATGGGTACTCGTGTGTTCACTGCTGTCTTTTAATAGGGAGCCAAGGCAAACTCCTGGTGAGGTGAACTAACAACAGTATCTTTCATATTACAGTGAATCATTTAAATAATGGAAGTAATATAAAACATATTACAAAAATAGTCACCCCACCACTGTATAATTGTATAATCCCACAATTAATATGTTGGTTTTTACATGGTTAAAATCATGTAGGAGACTACTCTTTGTATCATACTTTTTTATTTGGTATTTTCACATTAGCAGTTTTCTTCTCTATTTCTTAGATATTATACAGCACATTTCTTCCATTTGGGAAGTGGAAGAAAAGGATACATGAATCCCGTCAATCTCCAGCGTATTTTACTCACTTTCACTCCATGCATTAGGATAGAAAATTAAACTTGTGTTTTATCTTGCAACAACTGCTTTTGTTAATCTGCGTGTTGATGGAAATTTTATTTTCCTTTTCCTTATCCTCCCGGAGCATAGACATATGGAAGAATAAAGATGAGTCAGGGAATTTCCCCCAGGACTATGACCGAGAAATGATCAAAGAAGAGAAACGGAAAGAACTGGAGTCAGAAATCAGGGTGCAGGTAATACATTTATTTCTACTAATAGCAGACCGTTCACTGTGGTGATGATGAATTTTAACAATTTCCTCTCAATAACCAGCCCAGAATTTAAGCTATGTTTAAATGTCGCAAAGAAAACACAAGGCATGCAGAGTCACTTAAAAAAGGTACGTCTTGTATTCACCTAGGTTGATGAGTTGATGAGACAGGAACTGAAAAACTTAAAACTAGCTGTGAACAGAGAAAAGGAACTTCCGGCCAAAACAAGAAAGAAGAAAGGAGGTAAAAATGTGAGTAGTGAATGAGCGTGCAGAGGGATGAGGCCGAGCGCAGATTCAAACCATGAGTCCGGCCGTGTGTCCATGAGTGCTGCCTGGCCGGCTCTGGCTGCCCCCAGGCGGCCTCAGGGGGAGTGCCTGCCTTTCGTGAATCTACCTTGTTTCACCATTTAGCTCTGTGAGTTGTGGGCTCATAACTGGCGTAAACTCAGCTGTCTGGGAATAACCTCCCCCACCTCTCATTCTCTCGTCACTGCAGGTTCCTATTACCCAGGCCCAAGGGATGAGAACCATGGGAAAAGCCAGTGCACGTGCCCCAAATGCTCCCCCCACCTCTCCCTATAGGTAAACGGGAAGGGTACAATATGCAAGTTCTTTATGAAGCAGGGAATCAGATGAATTGAATTTTAAATTGCCACCATCCATCTCATGGTGGTTTAGAATAGCCAGTTGGATCCCAGTATTCAAAGTTCACTTATTAGGTCCCCATGAGATAGTAGGAAATACATATATTAGTCTCTAGCCCCAGTTCCTGGTACAGAGCTCCTGAAACCCTTGTAAATTTCTAAGGATAAGCACACTGGGAGCCTCTTGTTCTAACAAGGAGACTCTGGGTGGACCCTGCATGGCTCCTGGATGGGGCCTGGTGACCAGGAAGACCAAGCCATAATTAAAAGCTTTGAATTTTTGGCCACACCCCCCATTCCCTGGAGAGGGGAGAGGGGCTGGAAATGGAGTATACAGTTGATCATGCCTACGTGAGGAGGCCTCCATAAAAATCCCAACAGTATGGAATTTGGAGAGCTTCCAGAATGGTGAATGCACCCTCATTCCAGGAGGATGACACACCCCAACTTCATGGGGGCAGAAGCTCCTGCACTTGGGACCCTCCCAGACCTTGCCCTACATATCTCTTCCTCTGGCTGTTTGTCTCCATCCTTTATAATATCCTTCAAAATACTGGTAAATGTAACTGTTTCCCTGAACATTGTGAGCCATTCTAACAAATTAATGGAGTCTTAGGAGGGCTTTGTGGGAACCTCCTATTTATAGCCAGTTGGTCTGAAGCGCCAATCTCGATGTCACAGTGTGGTATCGGGAGTGAGTCACAGCATCCAGTCACCACCCTTGCTGATTGCATACTCACCAAGCAACCTTCTGATGAGTTGTTATAATTTCGTGTTGATTTTTCTGTAAGAGGGAAGTCTACAGCGTCTGTTTCTCTTGACAATGACACTTCTCATTATAAATTAATCAACTTACATTACATTAATCAGCTGACATCCCCATGATGACAGCATTGGCCCTGCCTCTCAGAGGCCATCTCTGTCTTGAGTCCCCTCTTGTTGTAATCACAAAAACTTGTAGGATATCAGAGTACCTGGAGAAACCATGAAGATCCTGATGGTAAGAGTCTTCACTGACTCTAGTTTTTGCATTTCCCAGAGTGCTAGCGTATATTAATGAAAACACAAATGCCATATTTAAACAGAAACTTAGAATCTAATTTTAAAAGAAGCAAATGAACAAGACAAGGCTGCCCGCTTTCACCACTTTTATTCAACATAGTTCTGGAAGTTCTAGCCACAGCAATCAGACAAGAAAAAGAAGTAAAAGGCATCCAAATTGGAAAGGAGGAAGTAAAACTGTCATTATATGCAGATGATGTGATACTATATAGAGAGACCCCCAAAGACTCCACCAAAAGACTATTAGAAATGATCAATGAATTTAGTAAAGTAGCAGGATACAAAATTAATATTCAGAAATCAGTTGCATTTGTATACACCACTAATAAACTATCAGGAGAAATCAAGAAATCAATCCTATTTACAATTGCTTCAAAAACGATAAAATGCCTAGGAATAAATTTAACCAAAGAAGTAAAAGACCTGTACTCATAAAATTACAAGACACTGCAGAGCGAAATCAAAGAAGATACAAATAAATGGAAACACATACCATTTTCATGGATAGGAAGAATTAATATAGTTAAAATGTCAATACTACCTAAGGCAATATATAGATTCAACACAATTCCTCTCAAACTGCCAATGACATTTTTCTCAGAAATAGAACATATAATCCTAAAATTTATATGGAACCACAAAAGACCCTGAATAGCCACGGCAATCTTGAGAAATAAGAACAAAGTGGGAGGTATCACGCTACCTGACATCAAACCATACTATAAGCCTATAGTAATCAAAACAGCATGGTACTGGCATAAAAACAGACACATAGATCAATGGAACAGAATAGAGAGTCCAGAAATAAATCCATGCCTATATGGTAATTTAATCTATGACAGTGGAAGCAAGAATTTACATCGGGATAAAGACAGTCTATTTAATAAATGGTGCTGGGAAAACTGGACTTACACCTGCAAAAAGATGAAACTGGACCACCTCCTTATGAGAACAAATTCAAAATGGATTAAAGACTCAAATGTAAGACCTGAAACCATAAAACTCCTAGAAGAAAATATAGGAAGTAAATTTGCAGACATTACCCTGAGTAATATTTTTACTGATATATCCCCTTGGACAAGGGAAGTAAAAGAAAAAATAAACATATGGGATTACATCAAAGTTAAAAGTTTTTTCACAGCAAAGGAACCATCAATAAAACAAAAAAGCAGCCAACTGAATGGGAGAAGATATTTGTCAATGATATATCTGATAAGGGATTAATATCCAAAATTTATAAAGCACTCATTCAACTCATTCAACTCAACACAAAAAAAAAAAAAAAAACAATTAAAAAATTGAGAGAAGACATGAAGAGACATTTCTCTGAAGAGGACATATAGATGTCCAGACATGGAAAAATGCTCAACCTCACTAATCATTAGAGAAATGCAAATAAAAACCGCAATGAGATAACACCTCACTCTGGTCAGAATGGCTATCGTCAATAAATCAACAAACAACAAGTGCTGCCGAGGATGTGGAGAAAAGGGATCCCTTGTGCACTGCTGGTGGGATTGCAGATTGGTGCAGCCACTATGGAAATCAGTACGGAGATATCTCAAGAAGCTGGAAATGGAACTACCTTATGATCCAGCAATTCCACTCCTGGGTATCTATCCAGAGAAACCCAAAACACTAATTCGAAAAAATATATGCACTCCTATGTTTATTGCAGCACTATTTACAATAGCCAAGACTTGGAAACAACCAAAATGCCCATAGGTAGAAACTGGATTAAGAAACTGTGGTACATTTATACAATGGAGTCTTTCTCAGCAATAAAGAAGAATGAAATCTTACCATCTGCAACATTGTGGATAGACATAGAGAACATTATGCTAAGTGAAATAAGTCAGTCGGAGAAAGACAAATACCATATGATCTCACTTATATGTGGAATCTAAAGAACTGAATAAATGAGCAAAGTAAACAAAAATGGTCTCAGAGACATAGAGGAAAAACTGATGGTTGCTAGATGGGAGGAGGGTGGGGATGAGGGAGAAAGGGAAAGGATTAGAAAGAATAGATTGGTAACCGCAAGATTGCCATGGAGATATGACAGTTTGAGGAATATAATCAATAATGTAAAGATTTTGTAGGGTGTCAGATAGACACGTCTTATTAGGGAGAACACTTCATGGACGGTGTAGATGCTTGACCATTGCACTGTACACCTGAAGCTAAAACTGAATAATATTGTATGTCAACTATAATTTAATATATATATAGTCACGGGATGTGGAGTACAGCATAGGGAATAGAGTCAATGGAATTATAGTAGATATATAGGATGTCAGAGGGGCAATAGACTGGGGGAGGGGGCTTATCACTTTGTGAGGGGTGAAATGTCTAACTATTACATTGTTTTGTACACCTGAGACTAATAATAAAAAAAGGAAGGAAAGAAAGAAACAAATAAACGTTCTACTGAAAAATACAGTATCAGAAATTAAGAACTCTTCTAACAGGTTTAACAAGAGCATGAAATCAGGTTGAACTCAATGACAGGTCAATAAGAAATCCAAACTGGAGCAAAGAACAAAGAATACAGAGACCAGAGCAGAGAATAATGACTTACTGCTGCTGACCAGTAGTGAGGCCCTGAGACCACAGGGAATCTGTCTGGACTTCCCTCACAGCAGCAGAAAAATTGGGAGAGTCTCAAATCAGTAACCTAAGCTCCCACCTTGAGGACCTAAAAAAAGACGACCAAAGAAAACAAAGTGAGCAGAAAGAAGAAAATCATAAAAGAAATTAGTGAAACTGAAAACAAACAACAACAAAAAAACAGAGAAAATCAATGAAACACAGCTGGCTTTTTGAAAATAATTAAAATTGATAAACCTCTAGTAAGACTGACAAAGGGAAAAAGAGAGAAGACACAAATGACCAATATCAGGAATGAAACGAGATATCACTACTGACTATAGGTATTAAAAGAATATTAAGGGAACATCACAAACTACCCTGCTCACATGATTTGACAACTTACACGAAATGGGCTCACTTCCTTCAAAACACAAACTACCACAATTTACCGAATATGAAATAGTTTGACTAGCCCTACAGCTATTAAGGAAGTTGAATTTGTATTGAAAACAATGCCCCAACTGGAATTTCCAGGCCTAGACGGTTTCATTGGAGAATTCTACCAAATGTTTAATTTGGTGACATGATTGTCTATTCAGAAAACCCCAAGGAATCTACAGAGTAACTCGTAGAAACTCCTAGCTTCATTCAGCAAGTTTGTAGGATACAAGGTGAACATACAGAAATCAATTGTATTGCTATATACTAACAATACGATTGTGCACCAAAATTGTGCAACAGATGTGCACCGAAATTTAAAATATCATTCAAAAATGATATCATTTAAAATCATTCAAAAATGAAATGCTTAGGTGTAAATCTAACAAAATATGTATAGGATTTGTGAGCTAAAACTACACAGTACTGATGAAAGAAATAAATGATCTAAATATATAGACATACCATGTTCATGGATTGGAAGACAAAAGATAGTAACGGCACCAATTCCTTCCACATGGATGTACAAGTTCTTACCAAAACCCCAGAAAGATAGTTGATAGACATAGACAAGATTATGTGGAAATGTATGTAGAAAGACAGTGGAACTAGAATAGCTAAATCAGTTTATAGAAAGAGGAGTAAAGTGTAAAGGATCCATCTGCCAGATTTCAAAGCATATTGTACAGCTACGGTAATCAAGACTGTGGTATTGGTAGAGCGATGGACACGCAGATCAACGGAACAGAACACAGAGCCCAGAAACAGGCCCACACGAATTTGCCAGAGGATGGGAGAAACTAGATGACTTACACATTATTGGTGGAAGCAAAATGGTATCACTAACTACTCTGCAAAAAGTTTGGCATTTCTTGAAAAACAAACATGCAGTTACCATACAACCCAGCAACTGCACTCATGGCTTTTATTTCAAAAGAATGAAGACTTACACAGAGAGAGAGAGAGAGAGAGAGAGAGAGAGAGAGAGAGAGAGAGAGAGAGAGATTGATTTATAGCACTTTAATCAATTCATAATAGCCCAAAACTGTAAACTGCAATCAAAAGGAATAAACTATTGATACATAAAACAATCTGTACAAATTTCCCGAGAGTTATGATGCATGAAAAGCAAAAAAGTTATATGATTCTGTTGATGTCACATTCGCAAAAGGACAAAACTATAGAGATAGAGAACAGATCAGTGACTTCAGGGGTGAAAGGTGGGGTGGTCGTGGCAGGGAAGTGAGTGCGCCTCTCAAAGGGCCGGTGGGACCTCTGGGTGGTAGAAATGCTCTGTGTCTTGGGTATGTCAGTGTCACTGTCGGTATTCTGATTGTGACCAGTAGTTCCGCAAGATGTCACCACTGGAAGAAACCTGGCAAAGGGTACACGGGAGTTCTCTGTGTTATTTCTTATAAATGCATGTGACTCTACCAGTATCTCAAGATTTTTAAAAATTAATTTTTACAACACGGAACGACACAAATGAAGTATAGCTGTGTGCCACCACAGACGTGCATCTTGCAATCAGAATATTGACTGAAAGAAGCCGGACATAAAAGGGTTTACAGTGTATAATTCCAGGCAACACAAATCTGCAGAGACGTCAGAGGGGTTGTCACCTACAGACTGAAAAGCAGCAGGTGAGAGAGTTCAAGGGGATGAAAACACGTCCTATATTTTGAACTGGGTGGTGGTTATGTGGTTATCTGTAAAAAGTCAATGTAGAAGTTAATCAGTCTGTCCATGGATATAGTTTACATAACCTATACTGCAATAAGAAGAATGAATGAATGAGGAAGTGAACATGGAGCAGAGAAAGAGAGTAGAGAGCTAAGAAAGGGCCCGGTGATCAGTGCTGTGTGGCAGTGGTCATGAGCCGCCTGAGGAGGCCTGAGACAGAAGACAAGCTGGGAGAAGACGGGGGCCTTCCCTTCATTTCCAGGCCTTACCAGGCTGGAAAAACTTCATACACTGTGCTGAGGAATTTTAACTCCATCCTGTGGGCACTGGAAATTGTCAACAGAATGGTGAATCGATCGGCCCTATTTTAAAAGATTTGGTGCCGGGTGCTAGAAGAGAGAGGTGACTGGGTACCAAAGTCACAGGTAGATTGATGGCCTGTACACACGACACTCACCCTTTGTAGCATGCTGTGCCAGAGCCCAGGAAAACAGAACCAGAATGCTCGGGGTTTCGCAGTGGTGACCTCCCTTCCTCTCTATCCAGGGACATGTCCCATAGCAACTTGGGGCTTTCCAGGCCAATCCCCACGTTCGTGAAAACACTGCTTTCTCACCACAACATATTCACGTACCAGGGTTCACTTCTCACCTCTCCTTTCCCACCGAGCACCACCGCCCAAATCCATCTTCCCTAGCTAATTTCCAGAGCTCGTCCCCTTCTGGTGTTTTCTAAGTTGTTGGATATTTCCGTTTTCTTCCAGGAAAAGAAAGGGAAGAAAGGCAAAAAAGAGAAAAGAGGGAAAGATAAGGATCTGACGGCTGACAGGTGAGGAGTGTCCTTGTGTTGTTGTAATGCGTGTGAGAAGTGGCGGGGTGGGGTCACCCCAGAGGAGAGCATGGGACACAGCATACGTCCTCGGCCGTGGCCTGGCACAGGGGCCCCCTGTCTGGTACACCACACCCCCGTCATGCTCCAGGAGTGTCCTGGGAAAGGCTGGGCCTCTGTGCTGTCCTGTACAACAGGCACCGTCTTACACAGGAAGACACCAAGGCAGTGGGCCCAGAAGGCAGACACGGGCCCCCATCACTTCTCAGCTCATGTGACATTTTTTAGGGCTTAAAATGTATGGGGTGCTTAAGATGTAGCATCCTGACCAAACTTTTGAGGGAATGCTGAAACTCTGAGTTCCTCGAGGGTGGACTCAATTCATAGTGACCTTCACATCCTGGGGCCCAGCCCACCAAGCACTTCTAGAAGCTTGTTGAAGGGAGGGATGAGCTTTAGGCTCATGAAGGGATATTCCGTTTCCTCCAGCTTCATTGGCTGGACTTCAATATTCATCAGTAATTTTAAATCCTCATTTTTTTTCAGTGCTTTTACCATTGGAAGTAAATAGTGCCCAGGGTTTCAAGGAATTTAATTAAAATCCCTAATACATGAATATCAGAGATGGTTTTGAAGGAATGCTTTTCTTCCCATGGGTTTTGCTCCCCGTGGGTCCCAGTGGTACATTCCTAAACTCTGAGAGAAGATCCATGAGACAGGAAGCCAGCCAGGATCTGTCCATGTGGAGAGGAGACCAGAGCATCCCAGAGCTCGTGCCCACACTAGGAGCCCAGCCAACAAGCTCTGGAAAGACAGCCTGACAGGGCGTGAACTCTGGCTCTGCAGAGAAAAGGCTCCCACGGGGGATCGTAGAGGGAGGAGCTGCAGGTTCCCCGTTTGAGGTTCTGTTGTGTGGGGAAAGGTTTAGAATCAACATGCTGTGGCTGACTGCTGCCTAAGAGGGGCCTGGTAGGCATTCTGAGATTCAGGCGCCCAGTTCCTGAGGGAGGCCCCACCCACCTGCCCCCATCACGGACACCACCTGGGGGTACCAGGAGCTTCTTAGTCCCTTCCCTGGAGGAGGGTCCAGCCCGTGCATACTCACCGTGCCACAGGTGTCTTTTATAGCTTCTCTGTGCCGTTTTTCTCCTTTGTCCTTACATTAGTTCCAAAACCAAGTGTAGTCTTTCAGGAGAGAAGATCTCACTACGTGCCTTATCCAGTGACAAACCAGAGTTGGAACCACAGCTACCAACATGACCCTCCATGAGGTTAAAATCACTCATGTGTATTCTCTTGCACTAAAAGTATCGCTTTACTGAATAAAATGCTGCTTTAACAGTATAGATCACACACGTGTAGATGGTGGACAGCATCCATTAGACGCTGAATGTATTCTTGGCGTGTGCTTCTTTGCAGCTGAACGCTCAGAAATGGGCTGTAAGCCATTCTCTAGTGACAGGGAGAGAGACCAGTAGTATTTTATTCACTTTCATGCCCCAAAGTACAGAAATACTTGGTCATCTGATTCCTAGAAGACTTCTTAGTTTAACTTTAAAGACTCCGTGTCACTAGACTAGAGCTAGTTCTGCCAAGACACTGACAGACAACTTCCGTTTCTGTCACCAAGTTAATATAAACCTTAACACCAGTATTTTCATTAAAGTTCAAGGTAGTTTTGAAGTTGAAAATGTTGTATTCCATGACAAAACTTTATTCACTAGAAAGATCCAGTGAATCTTAATATATTGTTTTGATTATTTTACAGAACCTTCTTCTATTTTATGTTAATATTTTATGCATATATGATGTGTTTATAATAAATCAGTGTTCAAGCTAGAATACTACAGTCGACATTTCCTTGATATAGGTCAGATACTGTTATCCCAAATCCCATTACAATTGAAACTTTTTTTTTCTCAGAGGAAGATACACTATTTTAAATATGTTTAGCAGAATAACATTCTAGTCGGTCAAAGACTGATCATTGAATTAACATTTATCTCAATGGCATTTGGCTTGAACCTAACTGATATTCTTGAGTCTGTTTTAATCACACTAACCTGGATCTGGGAACAGCCAAAGAGCTGTTTAAATATAGTCGTGTTTACAATTCTTCAATCTAAAGAAAGACTCGGGTAGGACCAAAGCGTAAGGCTCCTACAAACGAAAAGGGAAAAGACAAAACATCTCAATGGATTATGCCAAACAATATTTGAACTTGACCTATGTGAATTCCTGCAAGCCAAGCCCTAGTTGATTTCATTGGGAGTTTCATTCATCAAGTGGAATAGTAAGTATCTCCATTTTTTTCCCCTCAATTAGTATAAATTACCCGTGTGCTGGCTATACGCCCAAGGCCCTCTTAGAGAAGTGGTTTTGACATTTGTAAACACTATGGAAAAGGACAACATTCTCCTAAAAAATCATCACACTCACAGCTTTAGACGTTTTTGTCTTTCATGTTAGAATTATTTCCCCTATAAGCCTTTGTTCTTTATGCATATTTCTTTTAAACTAGTATGCTATTGGCTTAAAAGGAAACATCAATTTCATGAAGGATTAATGATCTATATACTACGGCTTGCAGATGCTAACTGAATATATAATTATGAGCCCATTGCGTTACTATTATCGGGTAATTTCTAATTCACATTTGTGCCATCATGAAGACTGATGAAAGGGCAGCCTGCAGGAGTCATAGCTGGTCTCAGATGCCCAAAGAAACTATTCTTATGCATGGAAAACATCAGCTAGACATACACATGGATGGGTGAAAGTATTGTTTCGAAAAAGCCTAATTTATCCCCAAATTATAGAAATGCCTCAAAAATCTATTTAGATACAAATGTACTTTGAAATAGATCTGGTTAAAGTTCTCTGCATTTGCGCTGATGAACAGAAACGCTGCTGGTTTTGGGGTGTGTGCTCATGGAATCGATGGCCGCTCTTTCCCCAGGTCCATTGAATCTCTGTACAAGGAGCTGGTGGAGGAAGGGCTCCTGATCCAGTCTCTGAAAGTCAACCTCTCCGATTACATCGGTAAAGTACACAAGGAATAATGCACGTGTGTGGCACATATGTCACCCCTTGGGTTTTGAGGTCCCAACAGCTGGAAGTACGTTCCATTTGTGGTTTTGTCCAACCCAAAACCTGGCCCATCGTGGCTTGTAGTGTGTGTTGGATTGCATTGATTTGAATTTGTTCTGTGCTATGAACAAATGGGTCCAGCTGTCTCCCCTAATGTGGTAGAAGCAGGTTTTCGAACCTACTAGCAAGGTTCTTTCTGGCACAAGGTGAATCCTGTTTACCTAAATGCCCAGGGGGTAGCACCTGCTGCCTCCACAGCTCAGTCCTGCTGGAAGGAGTTCCTTCCAGAAGGGGCCACCACGGAAGTAGTTGGGAAGAAGGTAGTCCCAACTACCTTCTTTTATTTTTTGAAATAAATTTTATTTTTATTTTTTGCTGTGTTTTTCTTTTATTTTTTGAAAAACAAGATGACCTGAAAACACACTTAAAGCTTAAAACTCTTCATAATCCTACCACCGTAATCAGCTATCATTTTCACTTCCCTGCATCTATAATGGACATGGACATTCTCCTACTAACCACAAAAAGATAATCACACTCAGAAAATTCAACATTAATATGATGCTATTAGCTAAAATCGAATTAATCGTCAATTTCCCCAATATCCTAATAATGTTTTTATAAATGTTCGTCTTTCTCAATCCAAAATTAAGTCAAAGGCCCTGGATATGATGGTCATATCTTTTTAGTCACTTTTCACTCCCTTAATTCAGGACAATTGCCAGCATTTTCAGTCTTTCACAATGTTGACATTTTTAAATAGTCTGAACTGTTTTACAGACTGTCCTTCAACTGAATTGGTTTGACCATTTTCTCATGACTTGATTCAGGTTAAACATCTTTGACAGGAAAACTACACAGGTGATATTGTGTCCTCAGCATTTCACACTGGGGACACACGATGCCACTGTGTCCCATCTCTGTTGATGTTAGTTTAATCACTGGTGAAGGCGCTATTCCCCAGATTGCCTCTTGTAAAGTTTCGTGTTCCTCTTTGTCATTAATGGATAATCTTGGGTGGGGGTCAGGTACTTTGAGGGTCTGGAGAGTCTGCTTTCAGGCATCTGAAAGGTCTCAGCATTGCTGATGATTTTCGCCTGCGTGGATGATTGTTGTGGTGGTTGTAAAATGGGGTGTTCTCTTTCTATCACCCCTTCCATATATTTATTAGGTACCATTCTTCTAGAAAGAGATTTCCCTCCTTTGAAAAGTGTTGCAGTATCAGTGTGGACGAATGGATTGTCTCTTTTTTTTATCGTGTTATAATCCCTTTTCACCTTATTCATTTTGATGTTTACATTGACCCAACATGAGCCTGTGGGAAGAAGAATGCTGACATTTCCCTTTGATCAAAACAAATGATTACTTTAATCCCCTTGAAAGAAAGCCACATTTCCTTGTTGAGGGCTTGGACGAGCCTCCGTATTTTCTAACACTGTAAGAATTTTGCCAGACTATATGTTGAAATATGTGTTGGGTTTATATTTATCTTATGTGTTTCTTGTCCAAGTATTATAGGATTTTCTTGTGGATTCCTTTGATTCTGTTTTGTTAATTCTGTTAATATTGCAAAAGTCACATTTTTCACAGAACCTCTTGTGCTTGGGACCTCTGAGTTCTCTTCTTGTCGGCTTTCTCCTTCCATATTATGTCTGTTTTGTTCATGAGTGGATTCCCACTGCTTAGTGTGGTACCTGGCACATGGGAGAGCCTCAGAAAAACTAATCGACCTGTTTCTCATCTTCTTATTGATTTCTCGTTCTCTTGGACTTTTTCAGTGTTCTGTCTGTCCAGGCTGTATCTTTAAGATGCCTAAAGTCAAACTGAATGGGATCAGCCATTTAGAGTGACTTCAAGTGAAAATGTCCCAGTCTAACAAAATGGTCAGATTGCCACAAGGGCTGTCTCCCTTTGGTCTTTTCCATGTTGTCTTTATTTTTATTTTTTTCCAGTTAAGATCCTTAGTTAGAAAGGTGGCAGCGGATCTTCCTAAATCAACTCTCAAAAAAATAGACAGAGCAACTAGATAGCAAAAACAGAAACCTGTGGACATTTACACCAAAACAAAATGACAAAGTTTCCCCTCAAATACCAACGTGCAAGCCACTGGAAACACAGAACAGAAGAACTCCAAAATAACCAGTCAGCACTCAGTGGGAAGTACAGCGGGCCGAGGTACTAACTGCAGGAGACACTGGGCCCCTTCAATTGCACAGGGATGCACAAGGATAAAATCAGGAGGCATGTCGGCACTCGGGAATCCAACCTGTCTTCACTCTTAAAAGTGACCTATACTGAGAAGAAAGTCTGTGGGCCAGAATTACAATTGAGCAGGACAAAGACAGTAGAGATGAAAGAGAGAGAAGATCCAGAAAAAATTGGTGACGGAGAACAGAACCAGGACATCTGAAAAAACAAGCCGACACACTTGTAACATATATGAAAACAACCTAAGCGGGGGCTCCATGAAATTTTAAAATCTATCCTGAACCAAACTTTCTTCTAAAAATACAGGAATATTAACTCACATAAATTTAAGCAATGGAAAAGTTCAAGGTCAAAGTCCATGCAAAGTTTCTAAGGAAAAGAAAGAATAAGGAACAAATTAACCTCTCAAAAAGGCACGCGTGTAAAGCACACATTAACTAAAACCTACTCTTTCAAGCCAGGCTAATGTATGTTAATAAAATTATAGGAGATACATAAGAATATATCAAATAGTATTAGAAAAACTCAGAAATTCAAGGACTATTAGAAATAAAGGGAGAAATTATTTTAGAAAAAACTAAATTATAATGAATGAAGTCAACAAGTAATGTTTCAAGAGAAATAAAATGTGAAAGGCAGAAATTTTTAAAATAAAACTGAAATAAAGAACAAGATTAAAAAGATGCAAATGGCTTTCCTTTCACCATGGTGGCTGCAGCCATGAGTATGCTCAGACTTCAGAAAAGGTTTGAATCCAGTGTCCTTCGCTGTGGCACACAGAAGGTCTGGCTGGACCCAACGAGACGAACGGCATCGCCAATGCCAACCCCTATCAGCAGATTTGGGAGCTGATTAAAGACGTGCTGGTCACCCGGAAGCCTGAGTTCGATGCCAGAAAAACACCTCAGCCCACAGGAAGGGCAGGGATATGGGCAGAGGTAAGCAAAAGGGTACTGCCAGCGCTCCAATGCCTGAGACAGTAACCTGGATGAGGAGGAAGAGAAATCTTCGCCGACAGCTCAGAAGACCATGAACCTAAGAAGACAGACGACCACATGTATCACAGCCTGTGTCTGACAGTGAAAGGTAACGTGTTAAGAAACAACCGATTCTCATAGAACACATCCACAAGCTGAAGGCAGACAAGGCTCACAAGAAACTTCTTGATGACCAGGTAGTTCTAAGTCTAAGGAAGCCACAAGCACCGGGAAGAGTGGCTCCAGGCCAAGAAGGAGGAAATCATCAAGAGTCTGTCCAAGGAAGAAGAGACCAAGAAATAAAGCTCCACCACGCTTACCTGTACATAGTGGCCTGTACTGAAACTCAGTTCTTCTAGCCATTTTCCAGTGCATAGATCGATCGCTCAATAAAATAGCCTTCATCTGCATAAAAATGGATGTAAATGAAAGTAACAAATAGTAAAGACAGGCAAAGAAGATCCAACGTACAAATAAAAGGAGCCCCTGAAAAAGAAAGCCAAAGCAAAGGAACAGAGCAAATGCTAAGAACTATTATTCATGAAAACAGAAATGCAAACCACAGAATGAAAGATCTCTCTGTACCTGAGGACATCAATTCCAACTGACCAACACCATGACATAGTCTAATAAAAGTACCAGACTTTAAAGTAATGGGGGAAAAAAATCCTTTTTTTCATCTATGCAACAAAAAATGGTCATCTAAGCAACAAAAAAAAATGGCTTATAATGGGGAAAAAATTAGAATATCATCACACTTTTCAACAGCAACATTTTATACCAGAAGTAAATGGCATGATATATTTCAAATGCCCAAGGACAGGAAATAAGATCCAAAGATTTTATGCCCAGCCAGATTTATTTTCAAATACACAAGACACAAACTTATAAATATGTAGGAACTCAGGATATTTGCCCCATGAGCCCCTCCTGAAGAATCTACTAAGAAGGAGCTGTATGTAGACAACCAAAAATGACCAGAGAGACTGGAACACAAGTGCTGGTGGGAACATTCAGTCTATACTTACTTTTAAAACTCAGTGCGGGCTACGAGGGAGTGAGTGTAATGGGTAATGGGGATGTGCTCTGACAAGGTGAATATAACACAACCATCAAAAATGGGGGAGGAAGAATTAGCACACACACATGAAAATTTAACCGTTTTTAGTTATCGTAGGTGGTATTGAATGCATTGGCTTTGTTATAAGATTGTGTGTATAATGTAATGTGGGATCAAACAAATGAGAAATTCTATGATAGCCTATGATGCCTTGTGTCCTTGGAGACTAATATTCTCCCTGGCTAGAATGGAGATGACAGATGGAATATGAAAGTTCAATAAAAGCGTAGAATCCTGAATATGAACTGGAAATTCCTGAATTAGCATGCACACACGCACACTCACACATTCACACACCTGTGTGATGGCAGGGTCACTGCACCTCCTGCCCTGGCAGGCAGCAGCATCACTGGCCTCAGTTTCTCCCAGTGGTGCCATCTGCCCTGTGCCAGAGTTCATCTGACTGAGCGTTTGTACCGTCAGTGTTCTCTAATCTCGCCGACAATCTTCCCTGAGTGTAACTGTTTATCTCACAGATTGTAGGAAAACTTTGTTTGTCCTCAAAGCCTTATTCAGCCTTTTTTCTTGTCTATAGAATCTCCTCCTGGCACATGATTCCTCATCCTTCCTTAATCTAAGAAGTTCGGTCCTATTGGCAGAGCTGTGCCACACAGAGGCTACTTCAGTCCCATTCTTGGCCCCCCAGCTTGAGATCTGATGCAGAGGAGCAGCCAGCTGGAAGAGAGCTTTCATGTCTGGGCAGTCATTTAACTATTGATTGCTGGCTCCCCTACCCATTTCTGATTCTGGCACAGACCACCCGAGGCTGCGGGGACACTTCTCCAGCCTGGCACTGTGGCCTTCCCAAAGTAGGGGAGCCTTTCCTGACCAGCTAACTAGAGGGAGGCTGGACAGTTCCCACCTGCCTCTGGAAAGTGCCCTGTTCTTAGTGCTCTCCTTCCTGCATGCCTCCAGGGCACAGGGCTGACGCCCACTGCTCAACGACCAGCTGACCAGCTCTCTCTCCCAGGCTGGGAAAAGTCTCCACCTTCCCACCTTCTGAAGGATGCTTGTCCTTTATGTAAGATGTCTGTGCCCCAGTTTCCACAGTTGTGAGGAAAAGAAGAGCTACTGCCTCATTAAATTGCTGTGAATGTTTAATGAGTTAGGAGATGGGGCCCGTGAGGCGTGCTTGGCACAGAGCTAGCTGTTGTCCCTGCCGTTGCTGGCAGTGGTGGTCTCTCCCGGCCTTGGGTGGGCTCGGGTTTGCCAGTAAAGGACTTGTGACTTCTTGAGCCTCTATGTGCTTCCTTCTCTGTCCATGTCACAGAAGCACGAAGCACCAAGAGGGCTGGCCACTGTTTAAAAGGGAGATAAAGGAAGACCAAAAACAAACTAACAATTGCCTAAATGATCCAGCCCGCTCATGGTCCAGTAACTGCATTTGGGGGGAACATGACCCAGGCCACTGTCAGTCTCCCATTCTCCTTGGCTTTCAGAGCCTGCCCTACACAAGAGAAGACTCAACAGGTTCCCAAAGAGCTCACCTTCGAAGGTGTGACTTACGTGTTTACGTATGAAAACATCAGGAGCTTGGGAATGTATAAATGGGACAAAAAGGTATCCTGGGGCCGCTCTCTGTTGACTCATTCTGGAAGCCGGGCAGCCTGTGTCCAACTTAAGTCTCATAAACAAGTCAGTGCCCCTGGACTGTAATCATCTCGCATGTGTCGCAGTCCACACAGTTAGAAGACGGTGCCATGTGTAGTCGTCGTAGTCCCTGGGGGAGGGCCAGGGACATCCTTGTGCTGGGGGAGGGGAGGCCCAACGACCAACAAGCATCATCTCTTCTTGGGGCCGCCTGTGTCCTCCCACCCCTTTTCTTTGAGTAACTTATTTAAGAAGCTAGCAGTGTTTTTTATAAATTGTTTATATGCAATCTCTTTTTAATGCTGTGTGAGGTAGAAGGAAATCATAGAGGCTGATTCCACCTTTATTTCTCAATTTTTTTTTTCTTATGATTTTTTAACTGTGCTTTGTATGTTCCTTTCTCTTCCATTTCATACTCACTCTTTAGTAGCGGGCGAGGGCCGCTGTTACTAGTCCCACGTACTGAGGGGCTTGCACTGCAAAAATGTTGTCTCACAGCTCTAGAGGCCGAAAGTCCATGGTCAAGGTGTCGGCAGGATTGGCTCCTTCTGCAGGCGCTGAGGCAACGTCTGTTCCTTTGCTGCAGCCCCAGAACTCCTTCCCGCTGGCCCTCTCCTCTCTCCTGCTGCCTGGACCCATCAGTCCTCCCGGCCCGGACGCCCAGCTGCCCTCAGGCTCCGGTGGCCTACACTGACCCCATCATTTCGTCCCTCCTCTTGTCCCTTGGTGGTTTGTTGGCAGTCCTCGGCATGTGCAAATGGCCCCTTATTAAAGGACTACCCACCTTGATGACCTCAGCTTAACAGCAGCAACCCTAGTTTCAAATAAGGTGACATTCTGAGATGCTGGGGGTGAGGACTTCACCCAGGGATTTAAAGGGGACGCCATCCACCCCATAACACTTCCTCTGCTCCTTTTCCTTCCATTGCGCTAGACCTCCTGGCCCTTTTTCACACCCTCTATCTCAAGTACCTTTCCAGCCGCCATGTCCCTCCTCCCTCCCTTGTGGAAGAGCTGGTGGCGCAGGGAATGCTGAAGTTTCTGAGTTCTGACCGAGTAGATGGAACAGGCTGGTGGCATCCATGTTCTGCAGGAACAAACCATGGTAACGTGCTTTCAGAATGAATCTCGTCGCGTGGCAAACAGCCCGGACTAGTTGTGTCCTTCACTCCGTCGGAACCGACACCCATTAATTCAACCTAATCTAGTTTGTGTAAACAAAATCTGTTCGGTTCCAGCAGATACAGTGCATTGGATATTAATATGGAGTTACTTAAGCAGGGAAACGGGAATCACTTTCACATCACCTCTAATGTCATGTTTACCGCAATAAGCGCTGGATTTAACGGTGTCTACAGGACCTCTTCCTACTCTCAGTGAAGGCGAAATTAACCACTGTTCTATTTATTACCTGCTCATTAAAAAGCGTGGGGGTTGGAAGCCATAGCAGAAGCTGTCATTATCTGTCATTCTCCCCACCAGTACCCACTGCCCTTGCCAAGGACGGCCTTTTTCACGTGGAGGCTTTGAAAGGCCACCCTCCACAACGGAACAGTCATTGTACCTGGGTTTTAATTCCAGTTTTCTTCGCATTTCAAAATGCTTTAAAGCTTTCAATATTTTCAGTATGTCATACACATACACATGTGTATTTTTTTGCAGTATTTTTGTACACACATAAATGTATTTGTCGTACAAATATAGCATCAAAAGCTCGGCAAGCTCCATACTTGTTATAGGAAGAAAGAGTCAGGGAAAAAATAAACGATCATTAAATATTTTTACTCCAGAATCAGGTAGAAAAAAAGAGAGAACCTTATGAGCATGGAAAGGTCCCTCCTCTTGACAAATGGAGACAGCCAAACTAATTTTCGTGGTGACCTTATCTAAATTAGTTAGAAAATAACCCTTCAGATTTATGACTAGTTACAATTAAGCCCTTTGATGCCTTCTAATTAAACCTGTAAAGATTTATTTCCGTATTATTCCTTTGGTGATCCTTTAAAAATGATAAAAATGTAAATGAATATGACCCTCAAAAAGAGAAGCTTCTATTTATCCTAAATTAGACTCATATCCGTCCTTTCCAATGACTGCATTTAGGTTCAGCTTTACACCACTCCAATGCAGATATCACATCACGAGCTTAAGTCATTTATTTTTGAAGTTTGTGTAAATGTTAGACAGAATCTCTTGGAATACAAATTCAACAGAAAACTTCTGTCTTGGAGTCTTATCTGTATGTCCCTCATTTCAGAATGTTGGCCCACTTCACACACGCAATATTCAAAGGGTGTTTTCAGAACCACGATGGGGTTGGTGTGCTTCTCAGCACACTTACTACAGTACATAGTACTTACTGTACTTACTACTTACCACACTCAGCCCACTTGCTGCACCAGCACAGCAGGACTTTCGTGACTGCAGTTGTTCTTCAAGCCTTTCTCTGAGGAAAGATGTGTTCTTCTTCTGACCCTCCTCATGCCACTATATTTGCTCAGAAATGTTTAATTCATTCTGTGTTAAATTTGCAAGTGCCAAAATCATGCAGCTCAGACCAACATAGTTTCCCACTCATTTGTCCTCTGTTTCCTTTCTCCCAGGTGAGTACAGCTACCTGGGAACCACTCTTCGCCAGGTAGCCATAGAACCCATGCCTTCCCTGCTGGATGTCAGACAGCTCATCGCCCTGTACGGGATCTTGCCACTAGGTAAAGGCTTCATGTGCCCTGCTGTGCCTTTTCTAGAATGAGGGGTGCTCCACCGGCTGCTTTGACAGTGTCTTCCTGTGTCGTCAGCATGCACTGAGGCTTAACTCTTCCCACCAGGAATTTTGAGTGAAGCTAGTTTGCTGGCCATAGCGAACCCCAGAGCACCCCGAAAGGCACTCCCCCGGGAGCACCTCTGAGCGCCTGCTTCACATTCTTGGCGGAAGTTTCTGTCGACAATCATCTGAAGAGATAACAGCCCAAGGGGCACCTGCAATTAAAATTTCCCAGATTAGACAAAGAGCTAAGGTCGCGTCTTGCCTCTTACACACAGGCTTCTGCTACTAGGTCCTTAAACGAACCCGCCCTTTGGGAGTCAGTGATCGTGTGTTTCATGCATCGAAGGAATCGAGGCTGTGCGGTTTTCACTGAAGTCCACTTTTAACTGCCAAATGAGATTCAGTCTCGACCTTTCAGACGCTGGGACTGGAGCTCTGCGGTATGCTGAGAGGTACTGGAGAGGCAGGCTCTCTGACAGAGACAGCTGCTCCTCTCACTCACTCTTGCTTTTATTTTTTGTGACTTTAATATGTCTGACCTGTGTCAGCGGAGGCAGAGGAGGGAACTCCAGCCAGCCTGTGCTCTGACAACAGTTCTGAAATAGATATCCCTCCTTGTTTAATTTGCTTCACAATGAGATAGGAAGAGTTTGGACACTTAGAATATTCTTCTACTTGGACTTAACACGTTGTGTACGGCGGGGTTTAAATCCCTCGTGAAGATTCTCGTGATCCGTACGCAACGTGTTAAGTAAGTACTTGACCGACTAACAAGAATTAGTCCATTCCTCTCTTAGTAAATTGAGGTAGTAAGTAAAGAAGTAGTAAACTTGGGGTTGACATAAATAATATACTGTGTTTCCCTGAAAATAAGACCTAGCCGGACCATCAGCTCTAATATGTCTTTTGGAGCAAAAATTTATAAGACCCGGTCTTATTTTAATATAATATAGACCGGGTCTTATATAAGATAATATAGGACACAGTCTTACATAAGATAATATAAGACCGGGTCTTATATTAATTTTTGCTCCAAAAGACGCATTAGAGCTGGTGGTCCAGGTAGGTCTTATTTTCGGAAAAACACAGTATACAGAGAACATAAACAAATAGCTAGTACTCTGGGGCTCCACATAATTTGGGATCAACACAAGAAATACATAATATCTCTGGGTCCGTGTAAATTACAAAATGAATAGATTGGCTCCTCAGATGTCGTCACAGTGTAACTAACAGAAGGCAATGGAGCTGAGAAGAGCAGGAGCTGACACGTTTCTAAGGAAACGAGGAAACGCCTAACAAGTCAGGGTGTGGTGTGTTTGCCTCCTGGGCACATGGATAGAAGGTGATGTATGTCGTTTTCCAAGCTGCTTGAAGGCATCAGGAGAAGGGTGCTCAAGAAGCACCCGGCCTGGACCCTCCTTTTGTCAACGAGGAACCCCAAGTCCCTTTGGGCTGCTGACCTCCCCAGGCCCCAGAGCAGGCGGGCGTTTGTTTTCATGACCAGTGTGCATGTTTGCAATGCACAACCAAGACGGACAGAGAAATCATTTAAATTTCATACATTACAGAAAAGAATGTGTTTCTTGGCCCCGATTGTTCAGGTCACCACTGCCAGGACTAACCAACTGGTCCACTGGGCAGAGGGCACTGAGGACACGTCAAGGCCACTCTCCACCCCAGCCAGGTGACACAGTCTCCGTTGGCCTTAGCCTGGGCTCCAAGGACAAGGTCTGAGCTTTCAGGACGCCCTGGATGATAGCGGAATGCCCAGGAAGCATCTGGTCAGCGTCCACTCTCCTTCCCGGAAATGCTCCTGTGCCCCGGAGCCCTGGAGGGAGAAAAGGAAGGGAGGAGGGCATTTACGAAGCAGAAACAGCTTGCAGGGAGTTTTACGTAAATTGTTTCGTTTCCCAGCAGAACCCATCAGGTGGACCTTGAACCCGTTTTTCCAGATGAGTAAGCCTTTCAGAGTCCAAGGTTAGGAAGGGGCAGAGCTGGGCTTAGGACAGGGACCTCCTTGTGACGCTAATCCTCCGAAAATTGAAAAGCCTGGAAATTTACTCTCTTAGTCATTCTACATATTTTTTTAAAACTGCCACTGGAAGTTGAGACGGGCAGGAAGAGCCATGGACACTGTGGCGGGTGTGTCCCCATCAGCGCCCTTGCTCCTCCCCCACCAGCTGTCCAGAGGTCAGAGAGGCCCCGGGTGCAGACACCTTCCCAGACCACCCTCTTTACATCTCTGAGCAACGTTGGTGACCACCACCTTCTTTCTGGAAAATCACTGCCCTGGAGTAAACGCACACCTCCTCCTGGGTCTCCCCCGCCCCTGGCCCCTCCCTTCTGCTACCCCCTCCCCTGATTCTGTCTGTCCTCGCCTCCCTCCACCCTTCTCAGGGACCTCTCCCCACCTCCTGGCTTCAGTCAGCACCTTGGGCAAATCTGCAACCCCAACCACCTTCCAGGGACCCCTACAGCTGATATCAGTCTCCCTCCCCACCTCCTCGCTGTCCGCTGCCAGTCAGCATTACCTGCCACTCCCCCAGGACCCCTGCCTGATGCCCCACACCAGGCCAGCCGTCACTGTGCCCTCCTCACTTGGAATCTTCTCAGAAGTCCCCTTCATGGCATGTTCCAACTCTGCCTGCTCTTCAGAGGCCAGCTCCAAGGCTGCCGCCTATGGGAAGTCCAACCTGGACCACCCCCACCTCACCGCCCCCCCACTGAGCCCCAAGTTGGATTTAGTTTCTTCTCTGAACTCTGTGGCTCATGGGTCTTAGCACTATTTGCCTCCCATTCTAGTGATACCCACTCAGGGTTAGGTCCTCTCCTGCCACAAACTCCTTACAGCAATTCCTGACTCTTCACATTGGAGCCCTGATGGCCCCCGAGCAGGGCCAGGGACAGAGCAGCCCTCGCTCGGGACCCAGGTATTGATTAGGAGACCCACTGAATGGCGGCGCTCTCCTGTCATGACAAACAGGGTCTCCTTTATCCCGCACTCACCACAGGATTTCATTTCCTTTGAAAGAGAACTTGCTCCAAACTGTGTTACACGTTTATGTGGAATACGTTAGGTAACCATGAAAACTGTTCCTGATTATTTGGTAAATTCCCAATATCTTCTCAATTACACAAGAAAGAAAAGAAGACGAGCACAGCACTCACTGTCATAGTGATGTAGTCACAGCTGCTCAGGAAGCGCCCAGGCGTTGACCAAAAGCAAACCAACGTGCTCGAGGATGGTCCTATCACAGCACCTCCCAGGACTTAATTCCGCCAACTTTGTATAGAATTACTTAGCCCCACCCTATGCTCCACTTGTGTTCAGGACAATGGAAGACGCCAGAGCCCAAGTCGCCATCTGGGCTCCAAGGAGATGGACAATGAGTGACAGTGGGCAGGACATTGGACCTCTGAGTCACTTCATTAGCAAGTGTCAGGTTGACTCTGCCCTACTGACAGCTGGAAAGAGGGCAGAGGAGGGAAGTGCCGCGCCTGCCACAGATCTTGGTTTTTCCCTTCCTTTCCTAAGAATCGCTAAAGGACACTTCTCAGCCCTCCTTCCCACCCACCTCCACATTCTCTTCTCAAGCTTCCAAACGATGTAATGCTGCTGCTGACAAGCAGACAAATCCCATCTCTCCTCCCAAAATATGCCAGAGGTAAGTTATTGCAGGAATGTTCTTTAAAATTATGAGTTTGGGGAAAATTCCAGGGTGAGGGGTGGAGGAGAAGCAACGTGTTGAACACCCAAGGAGACCCTCTGGCTCCACCACAAGCCCTGACCTACAAATCAAAGTGTCGCAGAGCCAGCGGAGCCAGGAGGCGTGCTTCTGGCTAAAAGTGCTCCCGACGCATTCATCACTGTTGCAGAAACGGGGGTCACGCGGTGGAGTCGTGGCCCTGAGGAATCCTAGTCTAAGAGCCGCTGCCTCTGGCTTTTTCAGGTTCCGCAGCAGTGCACGAGAAAGCCCCTTTGGTGAGGTCCCTGCTGCTGGCCGGGCCGTCGGGGGTCGGGAAGAAAATGCTGGTCCATGCCATCTGCACCGAAACGGGCGCCAACCTCTTCGACTTGTCCGCGGCTAACATCGCCGGGAAGTACCCAGGCAAAAGCGGCCTCCAAATGATGCTACATGTGGTCCTCAAGGTAGTTATGATGGTTCCTGGGGCCGTTCTCCAACCTTTCAGGTTCCATTTTCACGTCCTGTAGTTCATCTTCTTAAGCCAGCGAGCACAGGCCCCGGTGGGTAACTTCCTAGGCTGGCACGAGCATCCCTCTTCGACGTCCCCGTTGCGTCCTCCTGCACATTTTTAGTCACTGCATCTGGCTGAGCATCGCGTGATTCTAAATATCTTCTGTCTTTGCATAAACACTGTGCCATGCACACCAGCCTCCTTGTGCCACAGGAAGCCTTTCTGAAATGCTCGCACATCTCGTTGGAAACTCAATCCAGTGTCTTCTTTTCCGCCCACCTCCCTTCACTAACAGCATCAGACATTTGCACTGGGGAATAGATAGGCTCACGAGGTGTGCGTTGCCGAGCTGTGGTCCCTCTGCACACCAGCTCCTCACACAGGTCATAGGGAGAACCCCAGGAAGCTAAGCCAACCGCGGTGATGCAAACGCTCCTTTTATCTCCGGGCCAGAGAGCAGGGTTCCTAAAAGACCCATTCACCACCCAGCTCTGTGATCTCAGATAAGCCCTCATCTCCCTGGGTCTTTGTTCTATCATCCCCAAAAATGAACGAGTCAGCCCAAGTGATACTGAGGCGATCTGTCAGCCCAAAAATCAGTGATTCTCTGATACAGTTTAGATATAAATGATGATGGTGATAGATAGGAGATAGATAGATAGATAGATAGATAGATAGATAGATAGCTAGATAGATAGATAGATAGATACACACAATATACAAGGGTGACCAACTTTTAAATCATTTTGATACAGAATATTTCTATGTAATATCAAAACCACAGGATTTCATTTTTATTTGGCCGAGCACCTTGGGGTTGGCGTTATGCTGTCCGGTTCACATTTAGTTGCTAGAATGCCAGGTAAGCCAGCCTCGACTATGTCAAAGCGTCCATGTAGCAAGGACTGTTGGCAGCAGATCCCAGCGCTGTGTCTCCTTTCGCGGGCTCTAAAGCACGGGACCAGCTTGTCATACACAGTTGCTCAAAGGAATCGCTCCTTTCTCGCACCATCCTAACAGCCACAATGACAAAGGAGGGCGGTGGGGTTCCTTCCCCGAACCACATGACCCCAACACTGCGGTGAGGTAGGACATTCCCAGTTCGCCTTGTCTCCCTTGCTTGTCCTGAAGGAATCTGTGGAAAGAGACTTTTGTATAGCTAGGAGGTGGGAGCAGAGGAAGGTGGGCAGGGAATAAAAAAGGCCATTAATCTATTTAACAGAGTATTTCACAAGGACCCAGTAATCCCCAACCTTCTGTTGTGACATTGAACCTTCCCGACAGCCAGGTGAAGGGTTCATCGTCATCCCAACAAACAGAGAAAGAAACGGGCTCTAGAGGTTAAGCAACTTGCCCAAGGCCACCAAGGCCAAGTGGCTGAGCTGGGATCCAAACCTGGGTTCTTCTCTTCTTTATCTTCCTGCACCATTTTATTAAGGCAAAAAATATATACAATGACATGCACAAATCTTAAGTATATATTTTAAGTGTGAGCTTTTGAAAAATGCACACAACTGTGTAACCACCATTTTCATGTGCTTTTTGGTCCCTTGCATGACTTTTCTTTCTTAGTGTCTGTTCCAGTCATTTGCCTAGTTTTCACTGGACTGTTGGTCTTGGGGTTACAAGGGTTCTTCATGAATTCTGGATGCAGCTTCTTTGTCGGACATCTGAATTGCAAACGTTGTCTCACCTTCTGGGACTTGCTTATTCATTTTTTCATTTTTCTTTGTTTACTTGTCCTATCAACTGCTCAAAGGCAGTGTTAAAACTCCAACCGGGATTGTGGAATTTTATGTTTCTCCTATTAGTTGTGTCAGTTCTGCCCCGCATGTGTTGAAGCCCTGTTGCGAGAGGCGTCACATGTAGGAGGTTATATCTTCCTAGAGGGTGGTTTTGTCACTAGGAAATGTCCCTTTTTGTCTTGAAGTCCTACCTAACCTTCTATGATTAGAGCCACGTCAGCTTCCTTCCGACTGTTACTTTCAATGTCTTTGTAGTGAAAGTGCATTTCTTCCATGTTTCCCCGAAAATAAGACCTAGCTGGACAATCAGCTCTAATGCATCTTTTGGAGCAAAAATTAATATAAACCTGGTATTATATTATATTATATTATATTATATTATATTATATTATATATTATATTATATTATTATATTATATTAGACCCGGTTTTATATTATATTAAAATAAGACTGGGTCTTATATTAAGTTTTGCTCCAAAAGATGCATTAGAGCTGATGGTCCAGCTAGGTCTTATTTTCAGGGAAACACGGTTGTAGATGGGACATAGTTGAGTCTTGCTTTCTTATTCAGTCTGACAAATATGCCACTTAATTGGAGCGTTTGCTTTGTTTACATTAAATGCAGTTAATCATATGGTTGAGTTAGGGCTGCCATTTGCTGTTTGTTCTCTATTTGTCCCATTTCCTTTTTTTCCTTGTTTTCCTCCTTTCCTATCTTCTTTTGGGTTAACTCAGTACTTTTTAGTGTTTTATCTGAATTCCTCTATTTTTTTAGCAATGCCTCTTTCTTAGTTTTTAGTGATTGCTCTTCAGATTACAATAGTCATTTTTAGTTTATCACAGTGTACATAGGGTTAATATTGTACTATTTGACATAGAATGTGAAACTTACAGCAATATAATCCAAGTATTACCCCTTCTCCTTTATGGTTTTATCATACATTTTACATCTAAAAATGCTACAAACAGCACAATAGAGTGTTATTACTTTTGCATTAAATAATAGTTTGTCTTTTAAAGACTTTAAGAGGGGAGAAATTTGCATTTTGCTCTTAGTCACACATTTTCCATTTTCACTATTCTTTATTCCTTTCTGTTGATCCAACTCTCCACTTGGTGTCATTTCTCTTTTAGCTGAAGAACATCCTTTCATATTTATTTTAGTGCAGGTCTGCTGGCAGCAAATTTTCTTAGCTTTCATTTTATTTATTTCAAAATGTCTTTACAGGCCCTCCATTTTTTGAAGGACAGTTTTGCTGGATATAGAATTATTGGTTGACATATGTTTCCTTCAGCCCTTTAAAGATGTTATTCCATTTTGTGAGGCACAAAGCATTTAAGTCGTTTTCCTGGGTTGTAATGCTGCGATGTGAGCCCTCCCAGCCTGTGTCCAGAGCTGGATACCTACATTATCCAGCTCTTCCTGAAGTTGGGCTGAATTAAACCTGTCTTCTCCCACTCACCAAATGGCTCAGTGCTTCTGGTGTGGTTATGGGACAGAGCCCACGACATGACCGGGAAATTGTTTCTGCTGCTAAGAGGTATTTTCTTGATATCAGATAAGCTATCCTTGCATTTATGAGAATCATTGCAAACTGACATTACGTGGTGTCAGATTGCCAGGTATCAGATTACCAAAATGTGGAACAGCACATTTACTCACCACGGCTACTCCATGGCAGAGTGCCTGACACACACCTCATTCAACTTCACCCTTACTGTGTAAATAACTGATTAATGAAAGACCCAGAGGCCCAGGAGTGGGAGTCATTCAATTAAAAATTGTGTGCAGTGATGCCACTGTGCCCCAGTGTGAGTGACAGACAGAGCAGTTATCTGCATTGCAAAGAAGTATTTGCTTTTAATTAACCAAAGGAATGCGGGATGTTAGATCTGTGGCAGGAGGGCAGCATGTGTTCCTGTGTTACATAAGCCATACAACGGGGCTGAGGCTAGAGTGTGGCGTTTGCTGGAGAAGGTGAATAACAGAAGGCCTGATTACTCCTCGTCTCGTACAGAATTCCTATTACTGAGTTAATCTCCAGAGAGTAAATATTGCGACAGTCAGGGAACTGCTCCTAAGTTCGAGCTGGTGGTATTGCTTCACCCCCAGCACCCTGCATCCGTGAAAACACACTAGGCAAGACGAGTTTCTGATTTGTTTCACAACCGCAAATTCAAATCCATTTTATCATTGTCTCTGGAGGGTTCCTTTATTTACATACAATAACTTTAATGGAATAACAATTTGGCTGAGGGAGGCTCCTTTAAGAAATATTTACTGTACACATTTAAGAAATGTACACATTTACTGTACAAGTAAACAACTATTATTTAAAACTCTCCTTTCTACTGCAGCTCTATGTGGAAAAGATTGTACTTCTCTTTAGAGAGGAACTGTTAGAAGTATAGTCATCTAACCCATTAAGAAATGGGATAAATGATTAATGTTGAATACATATTTCATGGACAGAAAGTCACCACACACCACAGGCCCCGGCCTCCTCAGGTTTGCATGACAGTAAATCAGGGACAGACGAGCAGGAAGGACTCTCCTTGACCTCTGGCCGAGTCCAGCCCATGCTGAGGAGTTCCACACACACTTTCCTGATGAGGCAGGAATTAGTGTCTCCGTTTACAAACAAGAAGACTGAGGCTCAGGGTACTTAATTTGACCAAAAAATACAAATGAACTAAGGGGCTGGCATCTGATTTAAGCCTCAGTCTGTCTCTAAAGCAGCCCTCTGGCCCCCAGCTGGCCTCCAGGGCAGTGCAGGCTGCCTCCCTGGGTCTACGTGTCAGCTTGGGCTTTTCATTTCAGCGTGAGTAGGTGCAGGAGCTGGAAGGTCCTGAGTTCTGCGGGCTCACTCGGCAGGACCCCACTGCTTCCTGAGCTGTCCTCCCCTGACCCTCCAGACCTCCCATGAGAAGGCCAGGGGGAGCCCAGGAACAGAGGCCAGAGCAGACAATTTCTTTTTTTAAAAAAATTTTATTAGGGAACAGTGTGTTTCTCCAGGGCCCATCAGCTCCAAGTCATTGTCCTTCAGTCTAGTTATGGAGGGCGCAGCTCAGCTCCAAGTCTAGTTGCCATTCTCAATCTTCAGTTGCAGGGGGTGCAGCCCACCATCCCACGTGGGAATTGAACCGGCAACCTTGTTGTTGAGAGCTCGTGCTCTAACCAACTGAGCCATCCAGCCGCCCCCAGGGCAGACAATTTCTGACCCTGTGCTCTGGGTCTCGGAAGGCCTGTTCTGTCTGCCCCTGTGTTCCTGGCATCTGCCCTTTCTTTCTGTGCACATAGTCTGGCCACTGAGGGCTAGAACTGGAGTGAGGCCTGGGAGAACACACTAAGGGGGCTGCCCAGCCAGTGTCAGCTATAGGCCATACTGGCCTGTGATTCTGGACAAAGGGAGGCCGTGACTTAGGTCCTGCCTTGGTGCCACCCACCTGGGGCCCCTCACTGGGCTCACGGCCAATGGCCCATGGTAGCCTGCCAAGGGATCTTGCCCAGATGTGCTAGTGTCAACAGCGGGGCCAGGAGTCAGGCACGGGGAGCACAGCCAGTTATGTTTCTGTAGCTCATACTCCTACTCCTGGCTCATAACCCAAAAAAAAGCAGTGTTGCTACTCATGGGTGGTTAAAAAAAAAAAAAAAAAAAAAGATGTATAATAATGTAATAAATACATTAGTGTCACCTTACAAGGTGAAATTCAATAAGGATAAAGCAAAGACAAACACCTGACCCAAAAAACAGAGCTGCTGTAGTGAGAGAGAGGGGGAGGGAGCAGAGGGCAGAGGGGAGGTGAAGGGACGGGAGAGCAGGAGAAGGGGAGAGGAGGGAAGAAGAAAGAGGGAGGGGAGGGAAGAGAAAAGAAGGGAGGGAAGAGGAGGGGAGAAGGGACAGGAGAGGAGGGGAGAGAAACAGGGAGGGGAGCGGAGGGGAGAGGAGGGGGAGCAGGAGAGAGTAGCAGGCTTTATCCACTTGAGTGCAGCCTCAGGCGTGAAAGTAAAGGAAGGTAGAGTCTGGTGACCACAAGTCCTGAGTGGGCATGCTGTCAGAAAGCCAGGTCACCTTCCACTGTGTCATGGAGACAGTTTCAGGTCGACGAAGGGAGCACACAATAGACATCAAAACCTTTTTTTTTTTTTTTTAAATAATACAGCCTATATTTTAGAGTGGGTTTAGGCTCACAGCAGAATTGAGCAGCCGTACGGGTGTTCACACCCCCACTGAGACGGGTGGGCTCTGCAGGGAGGAGAGCCCCAGGCGGTGGGTGGCTCAGGCCCTGTCCGTCAGGAAGGGATGTGAAAGCACTCTGTGGGCCGTCAATCACCAGAAATGCGGAGTGCATCCTCTGTTGTGCTGTGCTGGGGAAGTAGGGACGCGCCTGGGACCAGGGTCAATGCCACAGGAGTTAACGAATGTTTAACCAACTTGGAAACACTTCGTGGAGGGAGGCCTTCAGTGTGGCTGACGTGCCCCGTGCAGGTTAAGTATGGCCTTGCACCCAGGCATTGCCCCAGTGCTTCCCAAAGGGGGCGTGGTTGGTGCAGTGTGGCCCAAGTGTGGTGGGGGGTGGGCTGGGGAAGAGAAGGGCTTTCGGAGCGAAGCTCAGTGCTTTGTAAGCCTGCGCCTGTCACTTTGCAGACACCTTCCCCTTGAGTACAGTAATAGTATCCATGTGTTTCTGTTACTAGTGCTGGTTCCCTCCGACACCTGTCACAGTCCACCAACTGCACCTGCACCCCAGCCCCCTTCTGCTCCTCTCCTCTGCCTCAATTTACCTTCCTTTCCATACAGAGTCGGGGCTCCTGGCTCTTAGTCATTTGTGGTTTATCCCAACTAACACCCAGTCAGGACTTGAAGTAACTTCCACAACAGTCTCAGAAAAGATAATGCAAGGAAATAGAAATTTAAAATATCATTTTAAAATAGTAGAAGTACAGACTAAAATGTCTCCACATGTTACATGTTTAAACAGGATCCCAGTGACTATAGTCCAGGAAAGTAAGCCCCCCGCACCCCGGCAATAGCCCACACCCCTGCACCTCCTCCGCAGCGTGACGGGACCTCCCACTCAGACACAGGAAGCCCCACACTCTGCAGGCAGCGACTATGTCTCTCCACTCCCAAAATTCCCCTGCCTCACACCAGGGAGCCTGACACATCACAGATGCTCAGCAAATATGTGTGGGATGGAGGATGGCTGGATGGACGGACTGACGGACGGACGGACAGACGGACGGATGGATAATGGATGGATCCAAACAGATGGATGGTCCTTTTCAGTTTGGTAAACTGAGACACAACTACTGAAAAAAGCAGCTGGTTTTTTCCTGGGTTCTCTATGGCAAGCAAAATAGGGCCCTTTCAGAAAGAACTTCCAAGGGTCCTTTGGGCAGATCTTACTAGCCAAACACAAACAGGTTTTCATTGCTGAGCCTTTATACCCTAACCCAAGGGGATCTAATTCTGATGGGGAGTGTTCGACAGCGTTTCTTTGGAGAGTACAAAAGATCAAATTCATAAAACTTCCATGGGTGGGGAAGTCTTTGATTGTTTGACAGAGCTTCCGAGAATCTGAAAAAGCACGTTTTGGTAGAAATTCGTCTTTATTCCAGAATTGACACAAAATTGAAACCTGTAGTGACATTTGATAGGACTGAAGAGCCCTCTACTGGCAGTTGACGTAAACTGTCCCACGTACCTTCTGAAAAGTTCAATTTGAATTAATTACATTTAATTGCCCATGACCTCAAACTATCTGTGGGTAATTTAAATGAAGCCTTTTCATTGCTAAATGAAAACCTAAAAGAGCAAAGGATACCATTTTTCATCAACAAATTGGCAGAGTTTTTTGTTCATAGTCGTCTAGGAGAAGAATGGAAAAACAGATCCACTTTTTTATGGTTGGAGAGTGTTAACAACCTGCAGGAGGGCAGGTTGGTGACACGTGTAAAAACATGTCCCAGTAGTGTCACATCTGGCATCATTCCAAGGCAATGACCACTCACGTGCCCAAAGCATTCTTCATCTAAGCCTGGTTGATTCAGGAAGAAGGCGGAAAACGTCCTCCTCAGTTCCTTCGGTCCTTCTTGGGGGGAGAGGCTTTCCGCCAGGGAGGTGGGTCCAGTTCCTCTCTTCTCTGTGTGGAACTGAGCAAGGTCACCAGGTGTCCTCACCCAGCCCTCCACTAAGGAAGGTGAGACACTGCCTCTCAGAAGGACAAGACAGTGATGATTTTAGAGTTCATCCTGCCGGAATGAAAGGTGACAGAGCAGGGTACGGGTCAGGGGGACAAGGTGCTGGCGAGCAGGCATCTTGTCTACCTTGGTAACATGGCAGTGTGTGGCCTGGTTATAGGGTACGCCTGCGGGTGCAGGGCAGACCTGGGTCTGACTCCAGACTCCATCACTTCTCGGTACTGGTGGGCATGTTACTTCCCCCCTCTCTGCCTCCGTGACCTCATCTGTGAAAGGGGAGAAGGTGTGGTACGTGCTTGGCACAGCACGTGGCACGTGGCAGGTGAGGGTGGTAGTTTGTGACGTCAAGGCACTTTGCAAAGGGCTGTTTCCTGTGTTGTGATCGTCAAAGAAGTCGCCTGGGATTGTGTGTTTCATTCGATAATAACTGAGCCCTTCCCAACCACGTGACCACCAAAGTCCTGCAAACAGCCCTGTGTGTGCCAAAGCAGGTGACTGTCCTGGGAACGGAATTTCTTCCCAGGTGCCGTTAGGATACAGGAAGTGTGGAATTCCCCCACCAGCTCGGAAAGAGCTTGCAGTTCAGAGAACAATCGTCAACTTTTGCATTCAATGGAATGCTGTGACCAGGTTTTCAACACCACTTTAAATCAGGTGCTAGAAATAAGACCATGGGTTTCAAAATTATCCCAAACCAATAAGATTCCTATGTTCCCAGTCCATCTATGTGACTTACTTTGTTAGAAAGAGAACAGTAACCCTACGCTGCTAGGTCCTCACATCTGCAGTTCCCATTAAGAAAAGCTGGACTGAGAAACCAGAGGCACACAAATAAAAACTACGGAAAATTCATGAAAAATCAAATGGACATAGGAGAGGCGGGGCCTGGGGCCTCAGCCAGCGCAGGCATCAGCCCAAACAGGAGGCCGCTATTTGCGTGAAAATTGCTTTTCCGTTGGTTTCGGTTGTAAAACTAAGATTTTTTTAAAAGGGACCGGAAAGAATAAGATTTTTTTTTTTCTCTCTCTTATAAGAAAGTATCTTATTTCTAAGGAACTTAAAGCCTTTCATGTATGGGATCTCATTTTCTTATTTTCTTTGGGGGCGGGAAGTAGGGAAGCTTCTGACCTGGACTCATAATAGCTTTTAGGGGAGCAGTGGGTCCTGGGAGCTGCCCCTCGGACGCTGAGCTGGTTCCTTCTGGCTGCCGTGGGCAGACCCATTGGAAAGCAGGCGGGGGCTTAAAGTAAGGAGCCGGGAGGACGGACGAACTGATGGAGCTGAAGGAGATCAGGGTGGGATGGACAGACTTCGGGACTGACAGGTGTGGGGAGCTGAGGTGGGGCGGCCACTGAGGTCACGGCTGGAGTCAGGGAAGGAGCCTGTGGAGGTGCCGTACTTCCAGCACAGACTTGGCAGCCATCAGCCAGCCTGGCCCTGCACCCTGCTTCTGTCACTTTCTAGCTGTGTGACCTTGGATGGGTCCCTTAACGCTTTTGAGCCTCATTTTCCCCGTCTGCAAACAGGGTTTGATCAGGTAGTGAGAGGGTGAATGAGTTATTGCTGGAGGACCCGCTGGGTCCATGCTGGCTCTGACCGGTGTGTGACGCTGTACGTGCCTGCGACACTGCTGCCTGCTAGCTGCTGTTATTATTAGCACACAACGTCCCGCCCGCCCAGGGTCCTGGGCTTAAAACCTGCACTTCTGAATTCTTCAACTCTGTGGCTCTGGGTCTAACACACAGTGCCTGCCAAACAGGGGTTGGCTACTGCGGCTTTTCTCTCTCTCTCTCTCTCTAAACGCCCTGACGTGTTTGGGCTGTGAACGCAGACAGCCCGGTGTCAGACCAGCAGCAGTATCGAGTCCAATCCACCTTTGCCTTTGAACGCGCCTAATCTGCTTGGCTTGGCACACAGAGCTGGGAGACAGACGCGGCCCGTGCTCCTAGTCACTTTTCCATCATTCATTAAATGTCTGCCTTGGTTTAACATCATGCCTGCTGCCTTAATGATGTTTTAAGAAATATAAAAATAGGAGTACATAACGCCATATTTGCTGTGGCTGGGGATGGCTTTTATCTGTCACAATTTTGCACAAAGCACAAATTGTTGCAAAAATACCCAAACTTTGCTATCATGGGGGCGCTTTGAAGAGATTGTGAGGCGCATGGCAATTATCCAGGGGCCCACAGTAAGTCCCAGAGCTGCCGCAAAGCCCTGCCCACCCTGGAGGGGCTCAGGACCACCTTCTAGGTGAAACCTTGGCCACAAAGGCAGAGCCAAATGGAGGCAAACAAGTAGCATCACGGGGGCACTTGTGCTGAAACAGCCTCTCGCGTCATGAGCAAACCTGAGTAAACCTGGGAGCCGAGAGCAAGCTGAAATTAAAACTCATGGCTCAATAGTTTGCAGCAGAAAACCATTGGCTTATTTCAAGCCAAGCGGAGTCAGTGCTCGGGGTCCGAGAGCAGAGTGTGGGAGAGGAGTCCACACAGCACCGCAGCCTGCAGTGACGGAGGGTGTGCACTGGCACCCCACGAGGCCCCCCACCCCTCTAGCCGATATAGGGAGACTCGTGTTGGGGATCCACTGTGCACCCAAGAGGGGAAAGCGCTTATAACCAAGGCTCTTGCTTCTTGCAGGTGGCCCGGCAGCTCCAGCCATCTGTGGTGTGGATCGGAGACACAGAGAAAACCTTCTACAGAAAGGTTCCCAGCGCCGAGAGGATGGTGAGGGCCCCCCTGCCGTTCCTCAGTTTGCCTTTTCTTTCCTCCGAGGGGCACTTACCAGGGACTACCTCTGCTTTCGAGGGAGGAGGGAAATGAGACGCAACCATCTCTCTCTGCCCAGAGTACTTGTCTGTATCTGAAAGGATCCAGTGGGCTGCTTTTATGAGGCATAATTCAGAAGAAAATGAAAGACTGTGTGGAAGGAGGGGGAGGGGAGCGTGAAACCCAAACATATGATTCAGAGGTGAGAGAGAAACACTTTAGAGAACTCTGCTCGGTTAAAGCAAATCGCACACACAGGAGTTATTATTAGGACTTCCTATTGTTCATAATAATAAACAGCAGAAAGCCTGAAATTTATGAACAAAGGCCGTCAATGGAACTGCTAAGTGTACCGCCTTGGGGTCTCTGGGGAGCCCTCTCTCAATTGCTTCCTTCCTTCTTTTCTCTCCTTTCAATGGTCCCCCTCCCCAGTACTTCCCCCCACAAATCACCAGCAAATTTCCCACCAGTTAAAAAAAAAATTGCAGATACACACGATTGTTATTCCACATCAATTTGCACCAAAGCAAATAGTGGTTAACTGTGAATTTCTGATTAAATTCATAAGGATTTTAATCACTTTTGATCCTTATGTATTATACATCATTTTAGCAGGTAGGGATGATTTGGATAAAGAATGAAAGCTCAGTCTTTTCTTCCCCAAATGAGCCTTGATTGCCCTGTCATTTTAGAAACTCTTAAGAGGACTCATTTATTATTTAATCTGGGAATCTAGTACTTAGCTCCCCCTGCTGGCGAAGCTGCTACTTTTTTTTTTTTTTTTAAATCTGCACAGATCCAAACTTGAAGGCAGGAATTACTAGGAACCAGATTGTAAATCTAAAGAGAAATGAAGGACGGTGTTTAATCCAAAGTGTCACACACCTGATGTCATCGGGAGCTTTGTCTCATGAATGGGCAAGGGCCACTTGTTCTCCCACTGGACAGCGGCCTGGGGAGTAGGACAGTGGGCAGTGGGAACGCAGAAAACATGGGCTCTGGGCCTGCTCTGCCATTCACCTCAGCTGGCTGTGTGTCCTTGAACAAGTAACTGAACCTCTCTGAGCCTCTACCTCCTTACCTAGCTCATTAGAGGGCTCCTGAGGGATCAGCCTCCAAGCTCATGAAGCCCCCTCCCATTTTCCCCATGAGCGCGTTGAGCTGTCAGCAGTGACAGCTGTCTGTTCTTCTGCACCCCTGAGTTCATCGTGAGAATAAGAGGAATGCGTCATGCTCATTTATAAGACAGGAGCACCGGGTAAGGGCTGACGGGCTGTTGAGGGCAAGCTGACGGCGGGAATGAAAGACGGGTTCAGTAGACACCCCCGTAAAGTGAGTCGGCGTGAAGGGGCAGGCAGCCAGCAAAGGGGAGGGATGGACCAAATCTCCAGGCTGCTCACCTGCATAGGCCTGTTGTTGCTGAGCCCGAGATTCTTTCCCAGCACAGATACAGTCTCTGACTGGTTTTATTCCTGTAGAAAATGAAGGCCCTGGACAAATCGGACATTTATTCTGTCCTCTTCTGCATTACAAGAGTCTGTCCCTCAGGCAGATGAATTGCCCTGAAGCCCACAGACCACACCCTGGGGTGAACCCCAAAAGGCCTGATGAACATGAGCAGAAGGACCCCCAAACATCCACAAGGCCGGCAGGGCCTGAGGCAGACAGGCATGCGTGCCACAAGCAGCAGTGCCAGGCGCAGTTCCAGCGCCCCAGCAGGAGCAGAGCACAGTGAGGACAGAACCACAGCATGTGTGTCCTCCAGCGACAAGCGGGAACACGGTCCCCTCTCACCTTTACCTGCTGGGCCCGCCCCTCGGCCCTTCCTGGGCCACCTCTGCTCTCCTTCCCAGCCCCCAGCCTCTGACTTCTGCCCTTAGCCAAGTCCCCAGGGCCTGGGGCAGCCATGCGCACTGACCACCCACATGCTGACGGTGACCACCCAGCACCAAGGGCAGCAGCTGCATTGCAGAGGACCTAGGAGGCTCCTCGTTGCATCAGTTGGCCACCCGGGACCCTGTGTCCCAGCCTCTGTCCCAAGTCTCCCCTGACCCCAAAGGCACTGACGCACAAAGAAGAATGTCCACCTGCAGAGAAACCGGGAGGCTGCCATGTCCCCACCCCACCCCCAGAGCCACAGCACACACAGCACCCTGGTGGCCGCCCACTGGATTGGGGGATTCCAGAACAACACTTGAAAAGCAGTCTCACCCGCAGTGACTGACTGCAGCCTGGGTGCCTCGACCTTCAAGTGAAGGCCCCTCAGAGGTCAAATGTGCGAGGCTCCGCCAGGCCCAAGCAGGGAGATGGGAGAAAGCCAGGCAGTGGCCAGGAAAAGGAGGCCCCCGGGGCACTGTGTGTGTCGGGGGGCACCCAGCAGCCCTGGGATGGAGGCGGCCTTCCCCTGTTTTGTAAAAGAGGACAAAGGCTCCAAAAAGGCGCCCAGCACTGAGGTAGCGCGGGGACCCAGACCCAGGTCTGTCTGAGTGCAGAGGCCGGGCCCTTCTCCCCACCTGGGACAACACCTGAGCGCCAGCACCTGGCTTCCCATCCGTCCACTCGCCATCCTTCCTCACCCGCAGTGCCACTCAGCCACATCCTGTAAACTGCCCCCGGGGCCCTGTCATCCTGGAGAACGCCAGCGCGCCTCACCACACCCCGGCCCCTCCCTTTGTCCTCAACACCCTCAAGAAGTCCTCCTCTAGACTTCGAGAACGGCTCGGGCACCTGCCCAGGTGGACACCTGGCCGGTGCCCCTTCCCTCCTGCTCCTAGGAGCAGAGCCGTCCTCTCCACCCTCTGCGGCTAAAACGTATTCGGTCAGTTGTTTGTGGACGAGGTGAGCGAAGGCGGTGAAGAATGAGGCACAGCCGTCTGCGGCTGCATTTTCTGCACCATTACCCCTCGTTACTTCATCTAGCGGGAGCCGTCACTGGGGGCCTCCATGAGGGACTCGCTGGCTTTGTGGAGCTGACTGCAGAAAAGCAAATTGAAATTGCTGCGTGGATGCTAGGCACTAATTTGAAACTGCCCACGATAATGAGGTTGTGCGGGGCTGGCAGGCCCAGCAGTAGGGGCCGCGGCCGTGGAGGGTGCCACGTGACAGTGGGATGTTGGCCGGCGTGATGGATGAGCGCCAGGGTCTCGTGCATAATGGATGCGGCTCTGAACTGGAGTGCAGGGCAGTGCCGACTGCATGGACTCACCTTTCATTTCCGTGCCCTCCTAATGGGACCGCACCTCACCTTCGGCGAGGATGTCACTCTGGACACGGCCCAGGACCAACATTTGTTATCTAAACAGGCTAATTAAGCTCAGATGTTCCTGCCATTACAGGACAGGTAGCAGTATCATCTCCCGCCTCAGAGCAGGCAGGACCACCACCATCGCCATGGCAACAAGGCTGCCGGGAAGGGGCTCAGGCCACACAAGCGTGTCTGCCCCACAGAGGGGCAGTCTCCAGCCTCGCCAGGACCCTGAGATCAGTTCTTCCAGCAGCCCTTGGGCAGCTCCTGTGTGCACCCCCGCCCCCACGTCCTACTGCCCTGCCACCTGCCCTGTTCTCCATCAAACTTCTTTAATAAACAGTCCATTCCCACCATCCCAACTCACCCCTCAACCTGCCATCAGCTCCCTGGAAACCGCTCCTCCATAGTTCTTCTCGGACGTCCATTTTGCTGATGAACACACGTTGGTCCCCTTCCTCTCCCTTTCTGCTCAGTTCACCCAGGTTAGAGGGCGCCATTTTGTACACGTCTCCCATCCCTTAGCTTCCGGGTCTCCTTCTGCCTCACCAACGCATTCTTCTGTCTCCTCCACACACTTGTGCCCACTCCTTAAAGCCGTGCTCCCTGAGGTTGCATCCCAGGCCTGCAGCCCTTTTCTCTCCTCTTGCCTTCCGTGGGCACCATCTCACAGCTTCAGCAGTCACCCCTAAACCAATGACTACCATGTTCCATCAGCCCAGAGCTCTCCCCTGAACCTGAGATGCGGTCATCCAGAATCCCCCGGAGTCACCCCGGGACACCTCCCCTCCGCCACAAACTCAAGCAGGGCCCACCAAACTCTCTTCCTCCATCACTACCCACCACCCCAAGCTGCTACTCCTTCTGCACTTTCTAAGGGTGATTTGTTTTGTTAAATATAACCACTGTTTATAAGAGGACTTTGGACCAGCTTGGTGCGGTGAACTCTGAATATTGCCAGACTCTCCAGGCCTCATCCAAGTGCAGTGCATTATTTCCTGGCACAGGGGTAGATATTCCTATTTACCAGAATCTCAGCAGAGGGCTTTCCCCGAGTGGCAAGGGACCCAGAAAGTGGCTTCTTAGAGCTGAGCTGTTGAAGACATCATTTAATACAGTGGAAACTGCCGGGAGCTTTGTACAGTCATTTTGAACTCTGTTGGCAATATTGCTAGTTTCCTCCAAATCGCAAAGCCCCCAGTTTTCTTGGCTGTCCCCTTTAGAAACCTTACTCTTCAATAGAGCAGACCTGGCACTGGCTTCCCACCATCACTTGTATTTCAGAACAATGGCTCCTTATTAAGTACTTTGTCCCACACAGAGACACATGCCATGCAATCCTCATAGCATCCCCATGAGTTAGGTTCTATGATTATCCCATTAGATGCAGGGACTAAGGATCAGAGAAGTTGAGTAACTTGCTCAAGGTCACACAGCTAAGCCAAGACTGGGAACAAATCTGCCTGAAACAGAGTCTGTGCAATTCAACATTTGCTCGGTCATCTGCCCGTTATTATGGAGTTTCTTGCTTGGGTTTTTTCATTTTTGTACACAGCCTGGCCCAGCAGACACAGCTTCCTGTTCCAGGCCAGCCCAGAGGCATGGGTCTGCATGAGGGCAGGTTTCTGCAAAGACCTGGGGTGAGGCCTGGGGAGCAGCACCTTCATGAACAGGTTTCTACCCTTATCGTCCATCCATTTCTAGGATTTCAAGGAGTCTCATTCTGCATCATCCCTCTCCCACACTTTGCCCTCTTTTAAGCCCCTCTGTTCTCCACAACCCCCACTTGGAGCAGCCTGGGTGGGATCACTCAGGGCCATCGTTGTTTCCTGCTGATGGAGCTAGAGCGGGATAGACCCCTGAGGGTGCAGGAGGAAATGATGGGAAGATGCCTGGTGGTCTGGCATCAGGCCCAACCTGTGGGATTTATTTTGCAGTGAAATCCCATCTCTTTCTCTGCTGTGAGTTAACGTTACAAAAACTGAACCCAGCAGCATAGAAAGAGAATTATGACCAAGTGGGTCATATCCCAGGTTTAACATCCAAAAATCAATTTATGTAATACTGTATCACAGAACAAAGGACAAAATCCACATCATCATCTCAGTCGATGCAGAAAAGCACTTGACAAAATCTAACACCCCTTTATGATGTAACAAAAAGAAAAAAAAAAGACAAGAAAATAAGAGAAAGGAACTTCTTCAACCTGATAAAGGACAGCTATAAAAAATCCACAGCTAGCGTCACACTTACAATAAAAGATGGGATGCTTTTCCCCTAAGATTGACTCTTCTATCCAACATTATATTGGAGTTTCTCACCGGGACAATTAGGGAAGAAAATGAAATAAAAGTCATCCATACTGGAAAGGAAAAAGTAAAACCATCTCTATTTGCAGATGACGTGATCTTGGTTACAGAAATCCTAAGGAGTCCACTAAAGAAGTATTAGACTAATAAACAAATTCAGTGAGGTTGCAGGATATAAGATCAATATACAAAAAACAATCTATTTCTATACACTTGCAATGAGAAATCAAAAATTGAAATTAAGAAAGCAATTCCATTTATAATAACATCAAAAAATAGAACATTTAGGAATAAATTTAACAAATAAATGCAAGACTTCTACTCTGAAAATTACAAAACACTGTTGAAAAAAGTTAAAGAAGACCTAGATAAATGGAAAGATACATCATGTTCATGGATTGAAAAACTTGATATGGTTAAGATGGCAAGAGTCCCCAAATTGATCTCCAGATACAATGCATACCCCATCAGAATTCCAGCTGGGTTATCTGCAGAAATTTCCATATGATCCTAAAATTCATATGGAGAGTCAAGGGACCCAGAATAGCCAAAACAATGTTGAAAAAGAACAGAGTTGGAGGACTCACTCTTCCCAGTTTCAAAACTAACCACAAAGCTGCAACAATCAGGAGAGAGTGGTATTGATATAAGGAGAGACACGTAGATCAATGTAATAGAATTGAGAGTCCAGAGATAAACGCTTACATTTGCAATCAGTTGATTTTTTTGACAAAGATGCCAAAACAATTCAATGGAGAAAGAATAGTCTTTTCAACAAATGGTGCTGGGACAACTGGACAGCCACCTACAAAAGCATGAAACTAGACCCTACATCACATGGTATACAGAAATCAACCCATAATGCATCAAAGACCTAAAGTAAGAGTTAAAACTCTTAGGAAAAAATGAAGGCCTGGGATAAAGCAATGGTGTCTTAGATATGATGCCAAAAGAACAAGCAACAAAAGAAAAATTGCATCTCATTAAAACTAAAAACATTTTTGCTGTTAAGGACATCACCAAGAAAGTGAAAAAACAACCCACAGGATGGGAGAAAGTGGGTTGCAAAATCATACATCTGATAAGTGACTTGTATCTAGAACATATAAAGAACTCTTACAACTCAATAATTAAAAGACAAATGACACAATGAAAAAGTGGACAAAAGATATGAATACACATTTTTCCAAAGAGGAGATACAAATAGCCAACATGAAAAGATGCTGATGTCACTAGCCTTCAGAGAGATACTAATCAAAACCACAATGATACCACTTCACACCCACTAGGACAGCTAAGTGAAAGGAAAAAATAAAACAAACCATAACAAGTGTTGACAAGGGTAGAGAAACTGGAACCTTTATATTCTGCTACTAGGATTGCAAAATGGTGCGGCCACTTTGGTAAACAGTCTGACATTTCTTCAAAAAGTTAAACCTAGAGTAGCCTTGTGACCCAGCAATTCAATTCCTATGTGTATTCCCAAGAGAAATGAAAACGTGTGCCCCCACAAATGTTCATAGCGGCCCTATTCACCATAGCCAAAAAGTGGAAACAACCCAAACATCCGTCAGCTGATGAATGGATAAATAAAATGTGCACCATGATGGATATTAATGAGCAATTAAAACGAAGTACTAGTGCATGTCACAGCCTGGGTGAACCTCGAAAATATGCTAAAGAAGCCATACACACACACACACACACACACACACACACATGGTGTGACACTATTTATATGAAATATGCAGAATATACAAATATGTAGAGACAGAAAGTAGATTACTGGCTGCCTAGGTCTGCAGAAGGGGGTTCGGGGGAAAATGAGCAGTGACTGCTAATGGGTACAGTCTTTAGGGCGCAATGAAATTGGCTGTGGTGATGGTTGCACAACTCTGTGAATATCCTAAAAACCACTGAATTACATACTTTAAATAGGTGAATTGTAGGTATGTGAGTCACATCTCTATAAAGAAATATGTGTATATATGTATGTGTATATATATATATGCCAAAAAATGTATACACATTTTAAGAAAGGAAAAACCTATATTAAAATTGTAATACTCAATATATACCGATAACAAAAGATGAATACAAGTCACATTTGACTTCTGCAATTACAAGAGGTGCTCAAAGTGGTTACCATCAGTGTAATTTTAATACAAACTTTTCCTTTCTTAAAATGTGTATACATTTTTTGGCAGCCTCTGTGTGTGTGTGTGTGTGTGTGTGTGTGTGTGTGTGTGTGTGTGTGATCATAATATACATATATTATAACATAATATATCATATAATACTAAATATATATTTTAAGTCTCCTTTGCTGCCCTCAATTGGGATAGGCCCTTACCCAGGAAGGAAATTTGGGGAGACAAGCAAGCCCCACCTGGCACATCGCCCCCGAGAGGCAGGGGTCCCAGAATAGAGGGAGCAGTGAAAGTGTGCAATGCCGGGTCCCAGCTCATTAACTCTGGGGCTTCAGGATGTCACTCAGTGTCTCTCTGCCCCAGGTTCTCATCTCCTGAGTGAGGGTGATGTGTCCCCTTCCAAGGGATGTTGTGAGGGTTAGTGACAAATCCACGGAAGCCTGGGAGAAGCACCTGGGACACAGCACACATTCAGTAGGTGCTACTTACTAGTCTTACTAAGCACGAAGATTTATGAGCAGCCTATGTGAAAGGTGACGGCAGCGAGGCAGGTGTTCGCGAGAACTAACTCCCTGTCCCATCCTTGGAGATCCAGATCAGCCACCCCAACCCCCAGGCTCCTGCAACTTCCCATCAGGCTTTCCTCCCAAGGGCTTCCAGCCCCCGATCCTGCCGTCCTCGCCCCGTCTCCTTCCCGCACCATGTCACCCACACAGTGAACTTGGCCTTTGCACTGGTCAGAAGGAAGAAGGCAGACAAGCACCGTGCCCCCTGCATGGCCAGCAGTCTCCTGACACGGAGTGGACACCATGCGTCAGAGCCCAGTCCAGCCACCCTGCACAGGGGAGCCCCTCACCCTCCCCTGGAAAGCCTCCCGTGTCTCCAGCCCCCTCTGCTCAGCTCCCCTGCCGTCTGGGGTGCACTGTTCCTGGGGGGGCAATTTGGCCCTCAGGTCCTGACTCCCAACTCTGCAGGGCCCAACTCGGAGAGAGTTGTCCATTGCACCCGGCACCCTCCTCCTCCCCAGGCTTCCTCCAGGCGAGGTCCATTTACAGCTGTGTGTTGCCATGGAGATGTGGCCAAATCTGGCCCCCACAGACTGGAAGTCGTCCTCCAGGGGATGGGGGGGGCCTCATGTCTTGCTGCTCTCCCTCATTAGTGCTGAGATTACACTAAAATAACACAGATTCCAACTATTTCCAAACTGCCTCAGAGGCAGAAGTGTCACTCTTCTGTAAGGGGCGTTTTTCAGACATGAGATCCAGGACTCGGTCCCTCCTTGTCACAGCAGCCAGCAGAGGAAAGGTGGAGTTCACCTTCCAAACAGCTCAGAGGAACATGGATCCCACAAACTCATTCTTAATCCCGGCCAGCTTCCTTCCGCTTGGAGACCCACTGCTGTTTCCTGTTCTCAGGGCGAGGTGCTAGAATGTTCTTCAGTCAGGTGCTTCCTTCCTTGCCTTCTTCCCACATCAGAACACCGGAGACCAAGGACAGGAAGCGCCTGCAGTGATGGTCACCCCACTGGGAAGTACGTCCCCAGCCCTGGCCCAGGACAGACTTTAAGAAATGGTGCTGATCAGAGTTTTGAAATTACTCCAACAACACAGGCCACAGTGCCTTCTAGAGTGAATTTTCTGCAGCTCTTAACTGTTCTCTCTACGTGTGGGCTCACGTTGTTTTTCTTCTCTCTTTCTCCCAGATGGAGCCTAAACGCCTGAAAAAACAGCTTCCCAAAATCCTGAAACTCCTGAAACCAAATGACAGGATTCTGATTGTGGGGACCACACACCGTCCTTTCGATGCTGAACTTGGATCTTTTTGCAGAGTTTACCAAAAAATTATCTTGGTTCCCAGACCAGACTACGCTTCCAGATACGGCAAGTGCCCTGGCCCCTGCCCGTACAGTCACCAAAGCTGGGCTGGCAGGTGCTGGCTGGACAGGCGTGTGAAGCTGGGAGGGTGGCTCTGGTCACCCACTGATCTGGTGACCAGGTGATGGACGTGGAGTCGTGCTCTGCAGTGGCGTGTGCACCTGGGCGCCAGCCAAGCTCAGTGCCGTAAAAGTAAACCAACAGGTCACAAGAGCAAAACATTCATCTCTGTTCTGCTGCTCACGTATTTCTTTTTCCCCAAGATCAGAGGAAACTGGATAGGGATTATTATTTGGGGCCCTGAAGGTGACAAAAGCCCTCGTGAGTGCGAATTTTTTTCTTTTGACGGGTGAAGTATCACCAGTCATCTTGTGCCCACAGTGACGGTGTCTTTCTCGTACGAACGACGCCGTTTCTTTTCACCGGGTTGATTTTCCTTTTTTATTTTTTCAGTCTCAAAGTATGTTGACTTATTTAAAATATACATTAAATACAACGGGACCTTACTTTTTCCATTTTTTCTTCTTGAATAGACAGACTCAAACTCCACTTCCTTTGAAACATATTTTTAAATGCGGACAATACAAGAAAGGGGAGTGGGATGACCTTGATCTTCTGAGCCACCATTTCTCCTCTGTAAAGTAGGAGAATGGTTAATTCACAGGGCTGTTGTCACCTTCATGGGAGGTGGTTAGCAGAATGCCTAGCACCTTATCAGCTCGCAGGAGAGCCTGGGCTGTGGTGTTTGAGGGAGAGGCTGTGGTGCCGCTGACAGTTGTATATCTCTTGCTGTGTAACAAACGTCCCCAGTAGCTGCAAATGACAATCTCTTCCCTGTCATGATTCTGAGGGTTCGCTGGGCTCAGCTGGGGACTTCTCCCTGCGGGGTCTCAGGATGTCACAGTCAGATGTCAGTTGGGGCTCTAGTCACCGGAAGACTGGACAGGGCTGGACATCCGAGGGAGTCCACTCCTGTGATGGGTGCTGGCCGTTGGCTGGGAGCTCTGCTGGGCTGCCAACCAGACAGCCTGTCCCTGCCCTCTGCGTGTGGCTTTGCACAGCACAGTGGCTAGTCCCAAAGGGAAGCTTCCTGAGAGCAAACATTTCAGGAGGTTCAGGAAGTAGCTGGAAGATTCTTGTGATCCAGCCTCAGGAGTCACACAGAGTCACTTTCGCCACATCTGATTGGCCAAGACCAGTCACAGGGCCAGCCCAGATTCAAGGGCAGTGGACTACCTAGGGATGTGAATACCACAGGTGTGGCTCGTTGAGGGACCATCTTTACATCCCATGGTGGTGGTGGCAGCATGTTCCAGTGGAGATGACGGTGATCGCAATGGTGGTCATGGTAGAAGAGATGGTGGCAGGGGTGGCATGTTTCGCATTAATGATAATAGTAAAAATGACTAGGTCAGACTTCGTTTCTAATAATCGGTCACAATAGCACCACCGAAATAGAGGGGCTGTGTGGTCCTTTCTGGTTGGTCTTCAACTCCTGGTCAGTGTTATTTGCTAAAAGGACAGCCCTCTCCTCCCCATATTATAAACTCCTAGCTTATTAGCCTCCTTTTCTGCAGTGTGTGCTCACTTCTGTCTTGATAAATTATGGCCCTGGCTTCATAAACCCACGTTATACCAAAAGTACAGGAGGACTTGGGTCCCAGTTATTTCCCCATCCATCTAGTGGCTTCTCCATCTTCTAGGCCCTCCAGGCTCCCACTGGACCCTCTGCATCCAGCCAGCATCAAAGGAAAAGAGAGAAAGGCAGTAGGGAGGGTTTCACAGGAGATTTCAGGGACCAGACCCAGAGGGGCCCGGTTCTTCATTGGCCAGAAGGCCTCACGTGGCTCCACCCAGGGTCAAGGGGGCAGGGACGAGAAGTCCAGCCACGGAAGCAGTCAGCACAGAGGTGGGTGAGCACCAGCGGCCACAGCCACCAGGTCAGTGCAGGGCCCACGCTGCCGGCGCTGAGCGGCTTCCGCACTCTCAGCCCCTGGCCCAGGCTCCTTTCTCAGGCTCCCTCCTCCTCCTCCTCCTCCTCTTCCTCCTCCTCCTCTTCTCCTCCTCCTCCTCCTCCTCCTCCTCTTCCTCCTCCTCCTCTTCCTCCTCCTCCTCCTCTTCCTCCTCCTCCTCCTCCTCTTCCTCCTCCTCCTCCTCCTCCTCCTCTTCCTCCTCCTCCTCTTCCTCCTCCTCCTCCTCCTCCTCCTCCTCCTCCTCCTCCTCCTCTTCCTCCTCCTCCTCCTCTTCCTCCTCCTCCTCCTCTTCCTCCTCCTCCTCTTCCTCCTCCTCCTCCTCCTCTTCCTCCTCCTCCTCTTCCTCCTCCTCCTCCTCCTCCTCCTCCTCCTCCTCCTCCTCCTCCTCTTCCTCCTCCTCCTCCTCCTCCTCTTCCTCCTCCTCCTCCTCCTCCTCCTCCTCCTCCTTCCTCCTCCTCCTCCTCCTCCTCTTCCTCCTCCTCCCTCCTCCTCCTCCTCCTCCTCCTCCCTCCTCCCTCCTCCTCCTCCTCCTCTTCCTCTCCTCCTCCTCTTCCTCCTCCTCCTCTTCCTCCTCCTCCTCTCTCCTCCTCCTCCTCCTCCTCCTCTTCCTCCTCCTCTCCTCTTCCTCCTCCTCCTCCTCCTCCTCCTTCCTCCTCCTCCTCCTCCTCCTCCTCCTCCTCCTCCTCCTCTTCCTCCTCCTCCCTCCTCTTCCTCCTCCTCCTCCTCCTCCTCTTCCTCCTCCTCCTCCTCTTCCTCCTCCTCCTCCTCCTCCTCTTCCTCCTCCCCCTCCTCCTCCTCCTCCTCCCCCTCCTCCTCCTCCTCCTCTCCTCCTCCTCCTCTCTCCTCCTCCTCTCCTCCTCCTCCTCTTCCTCCTCCTCCTCCTCTTCCTCCTCCTCCTCCTCCTCCTCTTCCTCCTCCTCCTCCTCCTCCTCCTCCTCTTTCTCCTTCTTCTCTACAGTATATATTTTTATATTTTTAAGCTATTTTAATGGAATAAGATAGTTTTAAGGTTCTAGAACATTATCCTTGACTTTGGATTGAATAGTTTCTATTGTTCGACAAAAATGAAGCTATTGCTGTGTAACAAAGACAGTTGTGTTCTTTTGATAAAATGCCAGTCAGCCCTAAGGACTAGATCATATTACAGATTCCCACCTGAGTCTCCTCTTGGCTGCACCATGGGAGAGAAAGGAGAGAGCGTCCCCTCACCTGTGGGCTGATGACAAACCAGCATACAGCAGTTGTCTTGGGCCCAGGGCTCTGTCCACTGAGCCACAAACTTCTCAAATATTTCTTTCTTGGTGGGTGATTTGTTGAGGCCGCCATTGTTGCCAACATCATAAATGCTGTCCAACATTTCCTCCAGTGACCTTGAAGTTTTCATAGCCACAGTGGCCGGGACCTCCATCTTAAAGTTCCTGTCCTTACAGTGGTCTAAAGTGGTCTCTTCCAGGCCAGGAAGCATGGGCTGCAAATCCACAACTGGGGCCTTTGCTTGGCCATCCATCTACTGGCAGCCGAGCTCCAAATGTGGCAGGAGCAGTGACAGTCTCACGTCTCACGTTCCTGGGGTCGGCGTAGGGGAGGGATCAGGCTGAGAAGGGACGGGTGGGCCAGCCTGAGGAAACACAGTCCTTAGAGTTTACCAAATAGAGTTTAATAGCTACCTTCTCTCTGCAAATCAAGCTGTTTCCTTCCAAATGTCTCTGCAAAGAATACCCACCCCCAGGGTTGATTAATGCCTCATCTAGTCCCCAAAAATCCCCTGGCTTCCTTCTCTCCACTTTTCTAATGCTTCCTCCTCACGCCTCTCTTCCTGGGGGTCTTTTTGCTAATAATCCAATTCATCACAGGCCCCCACCCTGGACCCAGTGTCTACTCAGATCAGTCCAGTCCATGTCTTCTGATTTTTCTAGAATTCTAGGCTCCAGAGGCCAGAAGTTTATCCAATCATATTATCACCGCTTGTGCTTTTGCAAAATGCCAAATAGAAATGAACTTTATGACACTACATCCTCTTGAGCACGAGCCAGGATGGAATCAATCTGGAACGCCAAGGACAAAGAAAGAGACCCCAAGACCAGATTCCTTCCGGTCTCAAGAAAGGAAAGAGGGTGGAGATTAGTGTGAAGAACTGAGGTGCCTTTTGCATCTCGGAGAGGAAAGTAAAACACAGCAGTCGGTGGAGAGAGCACATGCACTGCCGTCAGCTCCCTCGGGCCCCTGGTCCCCAGGCCTTACCGCCACACCCTGTGCTGGCCTCACCTTTGTGTTCTCCGAGTCCACCCCTGGGCTACGGACTTGGCAGCCTGCGGAGGCCTCGGTGCTGGCTGCGGGGCTCTCAGTGAGCCTACCAGGCCGCGGCTCACTCGGCACCTGACGCCCCTTTTAGCCCCTTTAGTTAAATGTCAAGAATGAGCGTTTTGCTTTGTAAAGGGAGTAGAGGCTATTCTTTTAAAACCTAATAAGTCCAGTCCATCACACCTGAAACGGAAGTCAAGCCTGATTGTCTGTCCCTCCTCTGGAGGTTGACATGGCTCTGGGCAAGTGGGCAGTCCCACCGTAGCTGTGACTGCCCCCCCAGAGCTCCTTACTGCATCTCCATTACAAAATGGCGAACGTGGGGAAGTGATCGATGACTTAGGTATCTGGAGGAATCATAGCCAAAACTCTACATGAACATCAATTATACACTCACATGGTCAATCGTGTGTTTATATGTACGTGCTAGACCAGAGTCATTGTCCTTGTCTTTTTTTGCTGCACTATGGATGAGTCTCGTAGAGATTCCTTATGTTGGAACCTTGGATGGCTGTGACTACCGTGGCTTAACAGGGAGGCAGCGGGGAGAGCTGAGTATTTGTTGCTGGGGCGCCCTTGGCCGTCACGGTTGCCCTCTGACTGGTCCACTCCATGCTGCAGATACGAATTTGGCCCGTGGGCACCCACGGCTGAATCTGTGCTAGGTTCCCAGCCTGGGGTATTGACCAGGTCCTCAGCCCTAGGGGTGGTCCCTTGAGATTCTCCCACAAAACGTGCTCCCTTCTCAGCTTCCAGAGTCACTACTCAGAACTGTTTGCACTTTTTTTCAGATGTTATAAATTTGGGCAGCAGACATACTAGATCCCAAGGGATGATGGTGTCTGGTTCTGGTGGTGTCTGCTTATTTTTGCACTGCTTTGTCTTCTGATTTCTAACCCTACAGCTGTTGTATTTAGATAAGGGTCCTCTTCACCTACTTCAATCTATCGTTATACAAATAGCTTCAAAATATTTTGTACTTGATTTTGTGTCATCATCTGTAATTGATGTTTCAATGAGCATCAGGAAACTTCAATACAAAGTAGAATGACAAAGGTAATCATTATCACAAATACGCAGTTACACAGCGACAAAAAATAAAGTGCCCATCATGTGTGAGAACAGTGCCTCCCTGCAGCTCTCAGTCCTTGAAGCCTAACTTTCCACATTTTGGAGACACCAGCAGGCCCCATGAGAAATGGACCTTTTCCCAGCACTCATTTCATCACTGGGCCAAGCACCTTCCACCAAAGAGGACAGTGGAGGTGAACTGTTGGAATAGCTCAGGGCCCAAAAGCCAGACACTCTGATGTGGCTCGTAGATGGCAAGTCATTCTGTTCCTTGGCAGTCACTAGAACTTTTCACTTCTCTCGCATTTTTGGATCAATGTATTTGGATGATGTAGTCCAATCATGTAGTAATGGTCACTTTTTTTCATGTTCCCAATATTCCTCAAAGGAGGTCAAGATGCTTTAGAGCCATTTGGCCAGATCGTCCCCGTACAGAGACTGGCCCTGACACAGGTGGCCTGGGCAGTGCCCTCACCCTTCTGGATACAACTAAACCAGTGACGTTTACTCCCCTCTCTTTCCAGAATGGACATGGTTCTCTAAGTGTAATGTTATCTTAGTGTTGTGTGGTCGTCCCTTTTATCTCTGAAGTCACGTGAGCATCAGGAATAACTTCATCATTCATCTTCACAACATCCCTATGTTCTGAGTGAATCTCTCAGTTTCTGCAGATCCCACAAACCCAGAGAACAGCCGGACACCCAGCCAGTAGATCAGCCAAGCTCTGCGTGTTTACAGTTGTTCGGGGGAGAAAGGAAGGATCAAGGGCTTGTTTCACACAATGTGTCACACAGTGTCTCACACCCAAAGGGAAGTGAGCCCATCAGTGGTAATGGAAATTGAAATCTGTATATAAAAATTACGTAAGAAATGAACTTTAAGAAAAGTCATATTCCTATTTATCCAAACTCTGGTAAACGTACTCTTCTAATGAGCAGAGATCCCATATATCTAACACCGTATGGGAATTGCCATTTTGAACATCTTTCAAGGTACCATGCTAAAACTATAGGGACCATGGTTTAATTTTTTGCCCTTGTCAATTCCCAAGGGGATTTGTGGGTCTACAGACCCCAAGGGCATCGATATATATGTCCTATGGTTGAAAATCACTCAGAGAAAAGCATTTCGTTATGTGACTTTCTGCTCATTCGAATTTCAGACAAACTGGAGTCACCTCCCATGTCCTCCTTCCTTGAGATGCATCTTCGTACTGAGAGCTACACTGATAAATACCGCCTTCTCTGTGGTGACCCTAGTTTTCTGTGTCTTTCCCACCATGTCCTACAACAGTTCTGTGGAAGCACATCATTCAGCGCAGTGGGGGAGTCATTACAAACGCCTTGAACGTGAGTTGTCTGGCAAAGGTCACCGATGGCTTCACGCAGGGGCACATAGTCGAAGTGGTTAAAGGTGTGCTCACAGACCGGAGGATCCGGCAGCAGACGCAAAAGCCGCTGGTCGCCCTGGAGTTTGTGGCAGCTCTGAGCAGCATGAACCCGGTGTACCAGGAGGAAGAAGAGAGCTTTAAGGTAAGCGAGCGCCCGTGTGGCCGGATCTTAGCGGTGAACACGTGTCCACCGCCCCCTCCCGCTGGTCTCCTGAGGTTCACGAGCTTGAACTCTGCCATATGCAGTGAAATTTGGAAGCTCTAAATGATTGGATCACAAAATGTTTCCAGCCTTCGCAGTAAAGCCTGTATCTTCCAAATTTTAGAAAAATCATGGTCCATATGACCTTATAAATAACAGCCGGATTGTAGAATTGCATAACAGCTTCAAAACCACTGGATTCACACACACACACACACACACACACACACACACACACACACATCCGTCTCTTGGTTCTCACTGGTTTTTACTTCAGATCTCACGTAATGGAACAAGTTTTGCATAGAGAAGTGTTTGCATTCCCCAAGTAGTGTATTTCAAGCCAGTGATGTTTTTGTCCCGTTTTTGCCGCGGTCCTCTTCATTTTCAGCACACCACTTGCGATAAGAAATCATAGAACCCACCCAAACTTAGTTTTTTAATTTGAATACATTCTGAGATGTTCACAGGATGTTTTGGATCTGGAGGAAACTTTGAGAATCAGCTCTTCCCAACCTGTCTTTTCTAGAAGGAAAAGAAGTTGCAGAGACTTACGTTCTCATCCAAGTACAATCAGCGTTAGTGCCCTGACCCCCATGCCCAGGCCAGCAGCCCTTCCTCAGAATCCTTTCAGTCAAAATGAATGCACTTGTGTTCTCTTTCTGTGCCTGGATGTAGTTTCCTTGGCCCACAGGGAAGACAAGGGAAGAAAACTGCATCCATACAATGACGCCCACCTTAATATCAGCCACGCAATCACCAGCCTCGGCTCTGGAAGCCTGCCTGAGATTGGGAAAATTTCCTTCCATACTGTGTCACTTTTCCACCAACTCGGGAAAACTGTTTGCTTCCAGCTTTGCTAATGTTTCGGGGGAAGGTGGAAAACAGACTACTGAGTCCTGCAGTAATGATCCAGCACTGGGGTTGGGAAACTTTTTCCAGAAAGGGCCAGAGAGAAACTGTGTTTTAGGCTTTGAAAGCTGTGCAGTCTCTGTCACAACCATCCAGCTCAGCATCAGGAAGCAAAAGCATCCCTACACTGTATCTAAATGATGTGTTTGGCTGGGTTCCAATAAAACTTTATTTGCAGAAACAGACAGCAGGATAGCTGTGGCTCAGCTGCCGTAGTTTGCCCACACCTGCTCTAACAAAACAGAAAAAAAAAAGATTTCCAACTCCAAGCTAAGTATTTGCCAAGCATTTGAATCAATAGTCTTGTTGACTTTTTAAACCTTGCTAGTATTAATTACAAATATTTATCCTTTGCAAGTGATATATCATACTCATTTCTGAAATCCCCAAAAAAGAAAATAAGAGAAAGAAAAAAAAGAGGCAAAGTGACTTGTTCCAGGTCACACCGCTGTAAAAGAGCAGAGCTGAAATCCAATCCTTACTCCAGAGCCGAAAGTCAATTTTATTAACCATATTCTGTACTGTGTGTCAATATTAAAAGTTCATCACCTAAAGTCCTTGGCCACCTCGCCTTACACGGAAAGCACAGCCAAAGCTAAAAGAAGGATGAGAAAACCCCAAGTGCCAAAACAAAGATAAATCTCAGACACAGGGATCGCCTTATGCCTGGTATGTAGCAAAGAGAAAAATAAGGGAGAGGAAACAAAAAGAGATTGAGTCATGGAAGATACAATAGTTATGCCTGCTGCTTCTCTGACTGGATTTCTGACATCCCAATATCACCAAGGAGCATTCACTTCTAGACATCATTATAATCATGGTAAGTTCTGGATTTGGGTTTAGAGGTCCAGGTAGAAGCAACTGCAATACTGCCAGGGAGGGAGGAATAATGAGAGAAATAGAGACCAAAACAAAGCCTGTACTCAAAACGAATCTGAAAATCAAAATTCCAAACCTTTCAGGACATCTAGTGCTAATCTAAGTACAGTCTGACCAAAATTCTGAAATTAGTATGAAGATTTTCAAAAAATAAATGAAGGCATGACTACACAAAGTGATAAAACAAAGACAGGCAGAAATAGAGTAAGGCGATAATTATGAAAAAATCACAAAAAGAAAGTTTAGAGATTCAAAATATAGTAATTAACATTCAATAGTAAAAATAAAAAGGATGTGAACTCTAGACTAGACATGGTCAAAGAACAAGTTAGTGAACCGGAAGATGGCCCTGGGGAGCTCCCCAGAAGGCAGCACTGAAAAACAAAAAGGTAAAAGCTACAAACTGCGATTAAGAACCTTTAAAGATATTGACACCCAACTAAGAGAAGTTCTAGAAGGAAATAGAACGATCAGAAAAACAATAATTTGAAGAAATACTTTCTGAGAATGTTTCTGAATTAAGGCATAAGTTCTCAGATTAAAAACAAACTCCAAGGGACCAGCAGAACAAATAAAAACAAATCCCCACATACATACATGTTTGTGAACCTAGAAGAAGACCATAAGCCAGTTGTAAAAGACATCAGACTACCTACAAAGAAACAACAATTAGGAAATTAGACATCTCTTTGTCCACAATAGATGACAAAAGACAGTGAGGTCCTGTCTGCCAAGTGCTGAGGGAAAATAACTGTCTACCTAAAATGTATGTCCAACTAAACTAGCATCCAAGAGCATCCAAGTGCTTTGTTGGTATTTTGGACTCAGTATTTCTGCCATCAGAGTGTTTGTATGGCCTCCCATGGTGCACACAGGGCCACCAGTCCAGCTTCTAGTGGCCCTGTGTGCACCATGGGGGCCCATTCACATTACCAAGAAATCCCACACCCTCAGGAGTGAGTAAAACACCCAGGAAAATAGGTGACGTAGTTGGGAAGGGTCAACAGTTAGACTTGGCCTGTGATTCTCTGAAACTGTTAACTTCTTGAGTAGAAGCTTCAAATTGTGTAGAAACAGGGTGAGAAAGAATTTGTGTTTAAACATATGTATTAAATGCCCAGAGTTCAATGGCCTCGTGCCCCTTCCTTCTTAGCAAGCTCTTCTTTATTTTTAAGAGTATTCAAGTGAATTCATCCCATTTTGATGATTTCCTAATCATCTGCTTTATTTCAGAACTGGTACGCCAAAACCCCTATGGGTAAAAAGCGCAACTTGGCATTAACAGAAGGGAACGCAGAAAAGCAAAGGGATAAGGGGAAAAAGAAGGAAAAGAAAGGGGAAAAGGAGAAAAAGAAAAAGTAATGCCTTTCTCAGGAGCGTCCTTGAGTCTCTCTCGGGGATGGAGAGGGCGTGTGTCTCCAGGGAAAAGATTCACCACTGCCTGTCTGAAGAAGACCCAAGCTGATACTGTTGACTCCTCAGCCTCTGAATTTGCTCAGCTAGACCTTTGCAGGCTGTGCATCAACTCAGTTGTCCATACAATTGTTTCTAGCGCTTGTAATTGTTTTTTAATCTATGTAAAATTTGTACATACCCGAAATTCACTCTTCACACACTCCACAATATTTTCAAATTCAATACGTCATCTCATCTGTCCTAGTTGCCGAGTTTAAAACTTGATAGTTAGAAAATAACTCTTGTTAGACAACTAGTAAGTGACTTGAGTCTATCACCAGCACACTAAGCTTTTTACTAACCCCTATAGACTGTATATTATTATCTTGCACATATTTTAATAAATTAATTATTTGCTCTATTAATATGTTTTATATAATGGAATAAAATTCTGTTGTCCTTAAACTGACTCAGTCGCTTGGTTCCCGGAGCTAACAAGAGACCTTGAACATGAGCTGTGTCAATCTTCTGACTTTGAAGATGGGATAATTAAGGCCGAGGATCCACCAGATAACATTTGGGACATCGGACCAAAGTCATTGCCTTTTAATTCCCAGGCCTCTGCTCGTGCAAAGCACTGGGACATCGGCAGACCAATGACAGGATGAAAGCTGCAACGGAAAAATAGGGTAACTATGGAGAAGAGAAAGTCTAAATGAAGAAGCAATGCTAAATAAGAAAGTGATCACAGGATAGAAAATTAAAGTTTTGTGCAAATATGGAAGGTTATTTGGTGGAAGATAGGAAGTCACCCACTTCTAAATTGTGATGAGAACACATTCAGAGGAAGGAGGCTTAAATGGAGGTGGGACTAATTTAATTTCAAATTTACGACTACCCTATCTGACAGTAAGTTTTCTCTTGGCCTAGGGGTTAAGCCTCTTAGAAATTAAGCCTCTGCGGTCAGTTCTAGTGGTTTAGAGCAAAGGCCTGGACGGACCCAAGCCATTCTCGCCCCAGCTTTCGCCGCCCTTGCTGGCTCTGCACACTCCACGTTTTTCACACTCATGCATTTTGTCTCTGGCTCACTGGCTGGTGTGTGGGGGAAACCTGGCTACCACCAATGCCCGGCCCCGAGTTCTCGGGGAAAAACTCTGGCTGCCCGATGACTTCTGCTGCCCAGCGTGACCCTGCCCAGTGGAACAGGTGCTATCAGGGAGGCCTCCACCGTCATGAGATGGCCATGCAGTGTAGTGATGAAGGAGGGGGTAGAGAGGGCAGTGGGGAGCTCCTGCCTCCTCAGGGCCAGGTCAGCAGGGTCCTGTGAGAAGCCCAGGTGAGGCCCTGCAGAAGCTGGGGACTCTGTGGGGTCCCCCCACCACCCTCCATCTTCAGCACTTTCACTCAGCTCTATTTCCCTTGTTAGAGCCAGTCTGGGGATTGAGACGTTGCTTCTGGGGTACCCTGGCTCCATCCCTAGAGCCCCTGGCTGGCCTTGCTGCTCCCCATCCTCAGGCCTCACCCCAGCCTGTCTGGGAAGGAAGACCAGCCAGCAATCTGGGAAGACGGTCAAGGCTTCTTGGAAAGCACTGGAGGCTTGGCCGGGCCGAGCTGTGCTGGGTCCAAATTCACAAACCAGCTGAGTGACCTTCGGCCAGTCCAGACGCACATACATACACGTACACACCCAACACATATACATACTACACACAGAAACACACATGGCCCACTCAGCACACATACATACTCACAGGCACACACATAGAGACATGTAAGCACACATACACAAATACACGTGTATGCTCACATCCCACACCTACATGATAAACACACATGTTCCATGCATACACACGTGCAAAAGGCAGGGACAGGCTTCACCAAGGCCAGAGGTAGCCCGGTCCCGATTCCCGGCATTTGGAGGACCGCACAGGGAGTCTGTAGGGGCACGCTGAGCCCTGGCAGTGCCGCTCTTCCCGCACGGACATGGTACCGCCACGCCCCGGGGCCCGACACAAAACCTCAGTCATCCCACTTTCCGTGGGCTCATTATCATCAGCGTCATTTCATCCTGGCCGCACAGGAATCCATTCCCTGTGTACGTGTGTGCATTATGCAAGATTCAAAGTCACTTGATGCCATGAGGAAAATAAAAAGGCTCTCTGCATAGGGCAGAAATAATTTGCAAGACCAACTTGGGGTAGAGTGTTCTCAAATGAACTCCAGTGGTCCCACAGCTTTCAGAGGACCAGCCAGGCACCCCCTTTGAAGGACCGGGTAACAAAAGGCCCCGGACGGGCGCATTATAACTTGCTCCGACCAGTTGCAAGGGACTCGTATTTTCAATAGTGTGGGGAGAAATACTAATGTCACAGCACGTGGGCATTGTGCTTCATATAAATATACACACAAAAGCTAAGGGAGGGTATTTGGGACGTCTTGTTGGGGAGGATGTAATTAAATTTACCTTGGCGAACCCTTTGAAGTCTGTGGCTAACTGTTTTATATAAAGGTAACACTCCCCATCAGCTGCTCTGCCAGTTGTACAACTCTCGCAAATTGGGAAAGTTGCTGAGGCAGAATCAATCCGTTTCCACTAGGAGTAAAATCTGTCTTTCAAGAGGGAAGACGCCACCCTGCGCTGGCTGTTTGAGTCAAGCACCCAGCTCACTGGAGATGCTGAATATGCTCAGTGAGCAGGGAAAGTCCAAGGCCCCCCGCGGGACAGGGCTGCTGAGCACAGCTCCCTGTGTGTGCCATGGGCGGCCTTGGTTTCTGGCTGGTATCAGCTTCTGTTCAGGTCTCATCCTGCTGGAGTGCCGCCCAATGAGATGTCCCCACACACTGAGGCCCGTAAGCACTGGAGCTTGGCTGTCAGGTAAAGTGCCATGTCTCACTGCTTAGATGGCTCTGGAAGTGGCCTGTCCTCCACACCCAGCATCCAAGTGTCACAGTGGGAGCTGTGCAAACTCTCTGTGGCTGGAGGAACTGCCTGGGGTCTGTGTCCACCGGTTTCCCCCTGCCCCACGCCAGAGGCTTCAGCGGGGGACCCTACCTTGCACCCCAGCCTCTCGGCTGCCCCTCTCCTCTGACCTTCTTGTCACGGATGAGCCTTGCCCTCCATTTCACACCATTCTGGTCACATTTCCCCAGACCAGACCGGAACTGGCTCTGCTTTGTGTCCAGGGTTCCCACCTTCCTGGGGGTCCTGGGGGCCTAAGGGCTGCCGTGGCAGGAGAAGGTGGTCACAGTGAAGTAGATACTGGGGTCCTGGGCTCAGAGTCAAGACAACACAGAGGACAAAAGCGGGACCAGCAAGACTGAGGGTTCTAAGGCTGGGTAGGGACACGTGTGGGGTCCTGGGGTCGCTGTTTGGCTCACTGGGTCTCGTCTTTGAAAGCAGCTCACACTTGGACAGCCAATCACTAGGCCTTGTGGTGTGACAGGATGCGTGCCAGGCCCGGAGGGGACAGTGGCTGTTGACTGGGGATGCAGATAGGGGTTTCCAGTGAGCAAACTGTGTAGTCTCTTTCACCTATTTTTTCTCTTCTAGAGTTTCTATGCTACAGGTATTTTAAGGTGATAATGTCCTCTTACTTCTGGGCCTTTATTTAGCTGCGTAAAATGTGGTCATTTCCTATGATATTTTTCATCATTAATCGATTCCTTAAAACTCACACTTTTCATTGTTTACCACGTTATCCACTTTCTGAAAACTCACCCTAGGTGAGCTCCCTAAGGACATGTAGAGACAAAGGTTTTAGGACAAAAATTGCCGTTAAAATTGCCAGCAGTGCACAGGTGCTGTAGAAGCATCTTTGAAACCCGGAACATTTAAAGGCACTTTCCCCCAGCAGGCGTGCACACATAGCGTTCCCATGGCCCAAGCCTCCGTTTTCACATGGTGATCTCTTTTCTTTTTATTTATACTTGCTTGTCATGGCTTTTTTCTTTAATGTTGTATTCTAACTGATGAAGCAGAGCCAGAAAGATGGATGCTAGGCTGGTGTGAAGAGCCCGCTTGGCTCCTGGAGGACGCAGGCAGGGGCAGCCAACCTCCCCGGGGCCCCGAGTGGCGTCACAGGCCAGTAATCAAAGACACAGACTGTCCCTGCCCTGAAGACGAGGCGTCCTCTGACCAGACAGGGCGCCAGCTCTAAAGCTGTGGGACATAAAACAAGGGGAGAGCAAGCAGGCTTGGGGGCCAGCTGCTCACCCTCCCCATAAGCACGGGCCCTACAGCTCTCGGGGGACCCTCGGCACTCTCGCGCCATTTGTTGTGTACATTTGGTGGCATGTGAAGGACGTGGGTGCCTTCTCAAGGATGCATCAGAGCCCAGCTATTGGGAGGCGTGGCAAGCCTGGCCACAGTCCTGTTGTCACCAGTGACTGTGACGACTGTCATGGGTTGAGGGTTAAGGGTTGTGAACAGACCCTTCATGTCTGGGTGCTTTGTCCTAAAGAAAACTGGAACTCGGAGCTAGAAGGTTCTTTATGGCGTTCTCCCAGGTCTTTTACAGACGAGGAAACACACGTGGCTGCTCCCTGGGGTCCACAGGGTGGGCGGCAGGTCACCAGGAGCTCGGCCTCCTTCTTGCACTTCCCAGTGACACGTGTGGTCTTGTGGTGTCGGAACTGCCCTGTGACTTTGGGAAGGCTTCTGGCTGACTTCTCTGAGCCCTGCTTGTAAAGCAGGGATATTGTTTCCGGTTTCTGGTAGAGCAGCACTTCCAGCTTGGTGACCATGCTCTCTGGGGCAGGTGCAGCGTCCCTTCCTGCCACCCCCACTCCCACATGCAGCTGAGGCCCTGGGGGTCCACGTCAGCCTTTCCTGCCACAGCTGGGGTCCCCTCCAAGTCCCCGAGGAGCAGGAAGCAGATGCTTTCATGGCAATACCCACTCAGTGTAGACAGTAAACACACCACCGCCGCTCCCCGGGGCCCAGAAGCACCTGCCTGGGCCTCTCCCCAACTGCTGCTCTGGCCTGTGGCCCCAGGGGAGGCCTGAAGCTCAGGGGCAAGGGGGGCCATGGGCATCTGCCATCAGTCCTACTGGGGAAATGGGGGCTGTGGGAGGTGTGTGTGTAGTATGTGTAGTGTGTATGCATGTGAACATATGTGTCACATGGGGGCTCAGCACCACGCATGGGCAACCCCAGAGCGCTGACGACACCTGCAGAGATCGCACCATCTTCTCACTGGGTTGGCTCCTCCAGTGGTCGAGGGCATCGGATACTCCCTCTGCTGGCAAAGACACCCCAGTCACTGGGCTCAAGGCCACCGTCCTTGATAAGGATGGGAACTTCTCTCGTTCCTCAAGGAGTCCATTGAGAGTTTCGGGAAGAGGTGGACCAGCCTGGCACCTGCCCAGGGGTCCAGTTGAAAGGGACACCAAAACAAGGCTGGGATCACAGTGCCCTCCAGTGGAGGTTTTCAGGCACTGCTCTTGCTCTGTCATGCCCGAGACTCGACAGGAATCTCGTGTTCTAAATGTTAAGATGGAAGCACGTCATTTTATGAATAAGTACATTTCTTTACTATTAGAAAATAAGCTATTCCCCTTGTCCAAGATGTAAATGGTTACAGAACGGCCATTGTTAGCCAGCCTGGGGGACTCCATGTCTCAACCTACGTGTGCTCACAGGAAGTGTCCATCAGAGGGATATCTCTCCCTTGGGACTGTGTGACATCTGGGAGATGGACACGTACAAGTAGAGAGGGAGGGAAGGGTGACCAAGAGTGAGAAGAGAGTCATGAAATAAGCAATTCCTTCGGACCTATTTTGTGCAAGGCACAGTTAGCTGTGGACCTCGTGATGAAGTGTCAGCTGACCGAGTGCCAGGTGGACTCTGGCCCAGGCCAGGGCCCCTGCGAAGAGCCTGCAGAATGGAAGGTCTCAGCCAACTGTGCGCACGACTGTTGTCCCAGCCCAGGCCTGACCTGTCCGATGGGAAACGCCGCAGTGCAAGGAAGATTTCAGGCTCCTCCTTGGGGTGTCTCATCTGGTCACCAACCACTAATTTACTTCTATTGGGTTACTATCACTGGCTAAGGGCTGCCCCAGAAGAGCATGACCTTGGCTTAGAAGATGATTCGTGAAGGCATCTGTGGGGACAGAGTCCCAGAGAGCAGTTTCCAGGCTCTCGGCCTCACGTGGAAAGGTGCTGGCTCAGGTAGTAGATGGTCATCAGCTGTAACTAGCTGGCCATCAGCTGTTACCGGTTAGCCATTAGCCACTAATATAACTGCTGTGGCTGAGCTAACAAGCACGGATTGCAGCTAGCAAATAGGGTGCGTTGGTTGGTTGGTTGGTTGGTTGGTTGGTTGGTTGGTTGGTTGACAGAGAAATGGAAGGCGGGTTGCAGATTGTGTGGCTCCTGCTTCCTGTGTCTCCAACCCAGCCACCAGCGAGAAAATAGTGGTATGAACCCCCCATCCATGGCTCCGTGGGTGTTCCTTTTTGGCCTCACCATATCCTGCGTTCTTGTGTGGGGATCAGGACCAGAGATCTTGCATGACACATGGTGCAGCGAGCAGGGTACGGTGCCGGCCAAAACTCTCCGAAGGGCGGTGGAGCAGTTTGTGCATATGAACACTCAGTCTCAGGAAGACCAGGAATAGCAGCTGCTGGAGAGCTGGACCCCACGGAGGGGTGGGAAGACATGGCCGATTCTCCAACCAGCATAGGAAAAAGCCATGCAGCGGCCAGAGAGCTGGGCCCTGTGCAGGGGTGGGAGGATGTGGACGGTTCTCCAACCAGCATAGGCTGGAGAAAGCGAAGGTGTTTGCAGCCGTGTGGGCTGGGCAGTGCTTGCTGAGGCAGCCCAGGTGTGGGACTTGTAGTCTCAGGAGGAAACACTTGCTGAGTCCTTGATGGAGGGTGCGGGTGAGGTCAAGGTCGTCCCTCACCCCAGGTTGGGGAGGACTTGGAGCCCTCGCCCTGCAGAGAGGGCACATGTGAGGCCAACACACAGCCCTGGCGAATGACTGTGGACTACGGGGAATTTCCTTCCATCCGTGATTTGATGGACAACTTGACTGTTCGCTTGGGAACGTACCACCATGTAGTGGAACTGGCAGATGTTTGCTTCCTGTGTCTCACCCGGCCTCCAGAGAGACTAGTGCTGGAAGACCCCTTGTAGGGGTGCAGGCGGATGTTTGCTTCCTGTGTCTCGACCGGCTGCCATCGAGAATATGTAAGTACCTTGGCTGTGAGCCACTATTGTTCCAGCACGGTACCCTGAGAACCCTGGTTGTGCCCAAGAAGTCTGGCTGTGCCCAGATGGACTGGCAGTGTCCTGGGAAACCCTGGCTGTGCCTAGAAAGGTGGACATCGAGGGAAACCCCCTGGGACATTATTTGAACTGGGCTGAAACTTTTTCTCATGAGCTGGGTTCCTGACGCAGGGCCCCTCATGGAAGACGCTTGTCGCATAAATGGTGAGGTGAGACCCTGGAAGGGTGGAGTGTGGGGACAGAGTCCCAGAGAGCAGTTTCCAGGCTCTCAACCTCACATGGAGAGGTGCTGGCTCGGGTAGTAGATGGTCATCAGCTGTAACCAGTTAGCCATTGGCCACTAATATAACTGCCGTGGCTGAGCTAGCAAGCGCAGATTGCAGTTAGCAAGGGGTTGGTTGGTTGCCAGAGTAGCGGACGGCGGATTGCGGATAGTGTGGCTCCTGCTTCCTGTGTCTCTAACCCAGCCGCCAGTGAGAATATAGTGGTATGACTCCCCTATCTATGGCTCCGTGGGTGTTCCTTTTTGGCCTCACCATGTCCTGCATTCTTATGTGGGGAGCGGGACCAGAGACCCTGCATGACAGCACCAACCCTTGGAGTCGACACTGGCGGTTTCCCTTACAACCGAAGGACATACTCTTTCTTGAAGGAAGGTCCAGGTGAACTTCCATGGCAGCTACAGGGACCCTAATCTCACAGCAGTGTGAGCATCAGCTGACCGGCCAGCTGGCCATCTGGGCCACAGCCAGTCATGCCACAGCAACCACCCTGTTACATATAGCTTTGTTCCTTGCTTCATCCATTTCTGCTAGACAGACTTCCCAAGAGTGGCCCGGCAGGGTCAAAGTTTCGTGCACACAGAAAGTAGAGAAGGGAGTGAAAGCCACACACTGCAGGGCTGTGGGCTCCAAGGCAGGGTCTCCTGGGTCATGGAGGATGCCTGTCAAAAACGTCTGCCTTCCTAGAAGCTGGTCAAGGGCAGGTGGGAGCCGCATCGGGACAGCAAGACCTGGTGGAGACTTTCTGAGCCACTGAGGTCTGCCTTCAGAGGCTCCCCACGCTGCCACTTCTGATGGCCAAGGGAAGGCTCTGATGCAAGCTCACTACCCCGTCCCTCCTAAAGATGTCCCCACTTTATTACAGGGGCATCAGCTGGATAGTGGAGCAAAAGGGTTATGCAGTGACGAGGGGCGTGTGACCTACTTTAACCTCTGTTTACACAGTAACATTAGTGAGTTAAGGCTATGAAACCAGGTGTTTGAAGAGGCGTGATACTAACCAGACAGGCTTAATATTCAAACGATTTGGAAGAAATCAAAAAGAGTAGGAAACTTGACATTGGCCCCTTCTCCTTCTCTCCTTACCAGGATGAGGGATGAGACGTGCCTTCCCCAGAGCTACAGAATCCTGTGACTGCCCATGATTTCCTCTCTGCCTTGGCCAGTTCTGGGAGACCATGACGGCTACGCTTCCCTCATCAAACAACCCTGACTGCCATCTCCAGTCACCTGTGCGGAAATGTGGCATCCTAATGACTGCCGCTGACTGTGGAAGGGAGAGCCAGGGCCCCTTAAATAGGGTGAAATTTTCAAAGCCTTCACCCGGTTGCTGTGGTGAATCCCTGGAATGGAGATTGCCGGGATGATAAGAGGGAGCCCAACCAGGAGAATGGAGGCGATATTCGTATATTGGGGCCAATAAATCTTCTTGAAAGTTGGTTTCTTAGAGACAAGTTGGGGACACCACAGTGCTTTCACCCATGTGTCCTGCTGGCATTATTAGGCCAATAAACTCTCTAAGATTCTATGAGCCAAATGGTCTCTCTCCCTACACATCACCCCTAGAGCCCAGGGCCCAACCTCCGTGAAGGGGAGGGGTGCTGGCAGCTGAAACAGATGCTGGTGTCACATGGCCACTTCCAGAATGCCTTGGGGTCAATAAAATGTCCTCAGACCCTGCCCTGCAGGCCCGATCTCTGCCTGAGGTCCCTGGAATTTCAGAGAGGACACAGCTAGTAAGACAGGGAGTAGGCTCACTGCACAAAACAGACACCTATTAAGTAGGAAGAGTTCCTAGGGGGCCACGGCAGAGAGGGGAAGTGTTTATGCGATCAGAAAACAGACCACCAAGGAGGGGAAAGGAAGGAGGCAGGACGGCTGGATCCTCAAGGTCGCTGGATCCTCAAGGTCGCCAAAAGGAGAAAGAATGAGTGATCCAGATTGGTTGTTAAGAAGCTGCCCGGGCACCCGGGGGTTCCTGGCAGGACCTGACCTGGCAGCTGACTGATGTCCCAGCTGCTATGGCCTCCCACGGAGGCCTCACTGCTGCTTCCCTGAGCAGCGCCCCCTTGTGGGACATTTCCCTGAATCAGGATCCTGTTACTCTGCAGATTCCTCATCAGTGGGTCAGGACTGGGACCCACGATTTGGCACTTCTAACAAACTAGTGGGTGAGACTGGTGCAGCAGGTCCCTGCAAACGTTATTAGCGTCTGGAACCCACCCCAGACCTACTGAATCCAAATCTGCTGTTTATTCCATCCCCATGGGGCTCACATGCACGTAAAATTTCAGTTCTGTTCTAGGCGCCCCTTAGGCACTCGTGATCTGAAAGAGGGCAGAGCTGTTGCATGTACCACGTGTCCTTCCTTCTCATTGCTGAGTAGAGCCCCTTGTGTGGATGGGGAAAGAACACTTGTCCCGTAAAGAACATCTGGGTTATTTTCAGTTTGGGATGATTATAAGTAATGCTGCTGTGACTACTCACATACAGGTTTTTGCGTGAACCTATGTTTTCATTTCTCTGGGATAAATGCCCAGGAGTGAAATTTCTGGGTCTGTGGAAATTGCATGTTCACTTTTATAAGAAATTGCCAGAGTGTTTTCCAGCATGGCTGCACTATTTTACATTCTCAGCAGCAACGGACGAGGGGTCATTTCTCTGCATCCTCGTCAGCATTTGGTGTTGTCACTATTTCTTGTGTTAGCCGCTCTGATAGGTGTGGAGTGATTTCTCAATGTCATTTTAATTTGCATGCCCCTGATGGTTCATGACATTGAACATCTTTTCATGTGTTTATTTGCCATCTGTGTCTCCTCTTCGGTGAAAAAGCTGTTCATGTCTTTTGCCCACTTTCCCTCTTTTTCACTAAGTTTAATGAACTAAAAATCTCAGTGCTGTTTTTAGAGAAATAGGCAGCATGCATCCCTGCCAGGGAGATGTGTAGCCTCCAAAGCTCATGAAATGACCCACAGAAATGACCATAACAATTTAGCTGAATTTATTAAACAATTATTGTCAAGAAGAGCATCCAAACACTTCAGCCAAAGCCTCAATTGTTTGCCAGATTCCTGAAGGTTCCAGAAGAATATTTGTGTATAATGAACAGGTTACTACTATCTGTAGGTATTTGAAGGAGGTGGGATGGGCGTGTTCATTGCTGACTGTGTCCTAGAGGGTCTGGTAGGATGTGGTCCCATCCTCACACCCAGTGCTGACTCTCCTGCACGAGCCTGTGGCCACAAATTAAGATTCTGTTTGGGTAGAAGTGGGCATTAAGGAGCTCCTGGCTTACAGTTTTCCTGACCACAATCATTTCTTCTCTGCTCTGTGTTCCAGCATTCTGGACGATGCCTGGTATTTGAGAAAGGACACTGTTTGGAGTTGTTTTCTTTGAGAGAAGCCCCATCCCTGGGAACAGGACTTCTGCAGCCCCTCTGAGCCGGGGTAAGGGGCCCACGGGCGGGGGTGGGATGGGCTCTGTGCGTGGGCACACCCATGTTCATAGTGGCCCAAAGCTGGGAGCAACCCAAGTGCCCGGCTATGGATGAAGGGATACACAAAATGTGGTCCATACGTACAGTGAAATATTACTCCATTTTGAAAAGGAAGGCCGCCCGACACAGGCTATAGCATGCGTGAAGCTTGCGGACATTGTGCTGAGTCAAATAAGCCAGTCACGAAAGGACAGATACTGTGTGATTCCACTTATATGGGGCCCGTAGAGGAAACAAAGTCAGAGAGACAGAAAGTAGGTGCTGGGAGCCAGGGGCTGGGGAGGGGTGGGGTGAGTGAGTGTCTAACGGGGCCAGAGTGTCAGTTTGACAAAATAAAAAGTTCTGGGGACGGTGGTGGTGATGGTGGCACTGTGTGAATGTGCTTAAAGCCCCTGAACTGTGCACTTAAAAATGGTTAAAATGGAGGCAGGCCGGTTAGCTCGGTGGTTAGAGTGCGGTGCTCATAACACCAAGGTCACCAGTTCGATGCCCACATGGGCCACTGTGAGCTGCGCCCTCCACAACTAGATGGAAACAACTACTTGACTGGCAGCTGATGGGTCCTGGAAAAACACACTTAAAAGGAAAAAAGGTTAAAATGGCAGCTTTCAGTTCTGCATATCTTACCACAGTTTTCAATGGGCTCTTTACCTACAGATGCCTTGGTCCGCTCTTCCAGGTACTCGCCCAGGTGTGCCCAGAAGCAGCCGTGGCTTCATTCCCCAAACCTTCAGGAAAAAGCTAACCTGGCAACCGATTACCGTCACCTTGCGACGCGAAGACGACTCTCCGTCTGCCGGCAGCTGCTCCAGCTTCATCTGCTCCGCGTGGCATCACTCCCGGCCCTGCTGAGCAGCGGGAGGGAGAAGCTGGCTTCGGAGCAGGCGCTTGACGGAAATTCAGGTCTTGTTGGCACAGGAGATGCACTGCCTGGGGGTTCTAAGCGTGACTTAGTCTGGGTATCGAGAGCTTCTGAGCTAGAATGGAGCCAGGGGATAATTTCATGCCAGCCGCCCTGGGGAAACAGACCACACAGGACAGCAGGAAGGGACAGACCCAGGCCACCGCCCTCTGTCCCACACCCAGCCGTGGGCCTTTGCGCTTCTCTTGTCACAGCAGGTAGGGTCACAGTGAAGTTGTTGTCACAAAGACACCCTCCCCCTGCACCCACCCCCCTGCACACCCCCTCCCCGCACCCCAGACATAACCACCCCCACATCTTACCTGTGGCCGCCCAGGGGTAAGTGCTCACTGCTGCTGTGCACATGAGCTGTCAGCTAATGGAGCGCTTGGCCTCTGCAGTGGGAATGCCTCTGGCCTTTGTTCTGAGGGTTGAGTGTGGGTAAGCCCAGGGCTAGGCAGCCATGAACCAGCCAGTTAGCTGGCTGTGGGTTAGCAGGACACATCTGGCCCCTGCTGGGCAGCCTGAGCTCAGCAGCCACTTCCCGGGGCTACAGGTGAGAGAAAGCCCCTGTGGGCAGTTCTGTGAGGGGGACAGTGTTGGGAGGTGGTCTCTGCCATGCCTCTCCCCACTGCTGGTTGTGTCCTGCAGGGGAATGCGGGGAAGAGCTGTGAGTGGATTTATTTCTCAACGTCCCAAAGAAAGCCTCCCCCCATCCCCTGGGGTGCCCCGCCTTGTTAGGGACCCCTGGCCTTCATGCCAGGGGGGTTCCCTCTCCAGCCTCCTAGTGGGGACAGAGCCCAGGCCAGTCACAAGCAGAGCCGAGTACCTGGGCAGCCAGTACGCTGCGGCCCCAGCTCACCTGTGTTCCTTGAACTGTACTGGTCTGAAGTGTACTTAGTCCAAAGGAGACAGCCTTGTCCTTTCAAAAAAGTCGTAGCCCTCCATCTGTTTACAATAAGGCTGCTGTCCTGAAGCAGACGGGAAGCCAGAATAGATCCGGGTGAGATTTAGATGATAAAATCCACCTCTTGTTTCTGCATGATTTAGAGTCAGAATTTTTGTGAACTGCTAAGCTGTCTTCAGCCAACTACTGGCTTTAGGCCCCGTGGCCTAGAAGAAACACCACCCAAGTTGCTAAGGCATTGTACAGGGCTGGCGGGTGGGGCTTTTTCATTTCCGCCTGTGGTTTTGGGCGATGAAAACATATCTCTCAATGGTGGTGTGGTTACATGACTGAATACATTTGTCAAAACTTAATGGTACTCTTAAAATGAGGGAATTTTATTGTATGTGAATTATACCTCAATAAAGTTAAGTCGCGTTTTTTGTTTTTTCTTTTATTTTAATATCCACTTGAGGGTAGTTTTTTCTTTAGCGGGAGGTTGACCAATTTACTTCCACTGGTTAGGTGTGCATCCTCACGAGGAAAACTGCCTAAATGGCACCATCTTTTGTGGTTCAGTCCAGCGGCGGTTTAGCAACCGTCGTGGTGAGCTTACTGGCTAGCTTCCAGATAGCAAAGTGCTCCAAAGAGTACCATGGCTAGATCAAGAAACACCCCTCAGCCCGGGGCTCACAGCTGTCCGTCAGCAGGCAGCCCCCCCCCCCCACTCCCAGGGGGCTTTCCCGCCAGGCAGCCTTGTCTCCCTGTTCCCCCTCCTGCTCCTCTCGGCCCAGATCCTAACCCTTGACAACCTCTCTTTTCCATTAACATCCACTCCCTGGATCATATCCCGTCTAAAGGTCTCAAATATCATCCAAATGCTGGTGACCCCCAGTTCCCATCTCCCCCCCAGACCTTTTACTCAGATTAAAGATGGACCAGGATAGAACAAGGGAGACACTGTTATTGCAACAATTCGGGTGAGAGCTGGTGGCTTGGACCAGAGGCCAACTCCATGCCTTCCTTGGATATACAATAAGCAACTCAGCAGGTCCCAAGTCAAACTCCTGCCTTACCCCCAAAGCCTGTTTCTCCCCCAGTCTTCCCCAGTTTAGTACATAGAAACTGTACCCTCTAGCAGTTCCATCTGAAACCCCTCGAGTCATCCTTGACTCCCCTTCTTGTCACTCACACAGCTGTTCTATCAAGAAAGCCTGGCTATTCTGTCTTCAGAATATACCCACATTCCAAATTCGCCTCATCTCAGCCATTGCTACCCCCCTGGTCCAAGCCATCAGCTCTCACCCGAATCACTGCAATGGCTTCTTAATAATCTCCCTGGTTCTACCCTTGTCCCTGGGGCCCACCCAGAGCTCAGCAACTAAGGCAGACAAGTCACCTCTCTGCTGCAGACCCTCCAGTACCTTCCCGTCTCTCCCAGCAGAAGAGCCAGCATCCTTACAAGGACCTTAAGCCCCTCTGTGGCTTAGGTCCCATTCATTCTCTATCTTACCGCACCCCAGCCTAGTGGCATCCAGCTGTCCCCTGGACACACCTGGCCTGCTCCTTGCTGCGGTGCCTTTGTACCTGCGGTTCTGTTAGCCAGGGATGCTCTCTCTCTGATACCTGTGTGACTGCTTCTCTCCCTTCCCTTGGTGCTGGCTCCCCTGCCTTTGACGCGCTGTCTGAAAAACATTCCCTAGATTTATGACTAGTTGTCTGGTTGCCTTGTCAACCACATTATACAGCCTAGGGAGGAGGGATTATGTGTTCTGTCTCCACTCTCCACCTTCCTACAGTCGTGGGAACAGAGAGCATCAAGCAGATTGTTAAATGTGATCACTCTTTAGTCTGCCCTGACCGCCACACGTGGGTGGTCCCACACTCTGGGCGATGGACTCTCACTCGGGGAGAGTTATCTTCAGCTGTGGGTGGCCCAGGTCCCTGCAACTCCAGGCCACCTGGCAAGGGACCAAGAGAGTGAGTCCCCTCTTCTTCTCAGACACATGATCCTCCCGCCAACAATGGCATCATGTGGCTGGCAGAACAGGGAGACGATGGGATCCCCTCTGCATGGCCCACCAGCCTCATGGCCCCATCAGTCTGACAGGAAGCACACCCTCAAACACACGTGCTGCTCTTACACATCTATATGAAACCAACAGCCCCCCCTTCTGTCATCCCTCTTTTGATCCCTCCTGACTTTCCCCAGGGGGCAGTCGGAACCACCCACTGAGATGTCCCCGCCCTCCTTGGTTGTAATATGTCCTCGGTGGCTTTGGTGACTGGAGATTCTTCTCAGTGGCACAGAGGCCACCGAACCCTTCCATACTGTCCTGCCATGCTCTACGCCAGCTGTCCCTTGCAGGCTGAAGACGTGAAGACGACTGACGGAGCTAAACTGAGAACAAGTCACAGCCCTTGAACACAGGGCACATCCAACATGTCAGCTTCTCAAAGGAAGCAGAAGTCAGGATGGCAAATGGGGAGCAGTGTGGAAGGTAAGATGCCTGGGGTGGCTGCATGCCTTCAGAGCTCTTCGGTGGAAACTACGGAGAATTCTGATTTGTGGTTCCTTCCTCTCCATCCTCCTCCCCTCTCACCACCAACAGAGAGGGAGCTTCAAGCCAGAATACATTTGAATGGCAAAATAATTTATGCTTAATTAGGGTGTGGGATTTAAAATTAGAAGTTGAAATGCATAATCACATGGATTGTTTAATACCATTGTGTTGCCACTCGTTAAATACTCTTCCTCCATGTCTGTGACCCTGGAGCCTTCTCCCTATTCCCAGGTACCCCTTCGTCTTTTTTCTACAAATTATGCCAAATTAACCTTTCTAAAATGCCACCTGGTCATCCCACAAGTTTCCTCTGAAAAATTGAATAGTTGGGCATCAACAGCCAGTTCCTGGTATCTAGGACCCTACATGCCAACCCACTTCCCTTCCATGGCACCACGCCCACGCCCACGCCCAGCCCATGCTCACGACCACGCCCACACTCATGACCACGCCCACACTCATGACCACGCCCACGCCTACAGTCCTGGCCTACACACCTGGTGGTCCCTCCACATCCTTTTGCTCGCTCTCTTCCCTCTTCCGGGAGGGAACCTGTCTACCAACCATAATGCTGCCCTTTCCTGAGGCTCAAGCCCAAAGCCACCTGCCCACAAACTGTCTGGTGACAAGAAGGCATCTCCCGGCCACCGCCTCCTCACTGCCCACGCTGATCAACATCCTCACTCGCGATTCTTAGCTACTTGGCCCTGGAACCAGAGACCTTGTTCTACCGGCCTCACTGCATCCCCTCTCGGATTCAGGGGAACTGGAAGATAGGCCGTGTCTCTCCTCAACCCTCTGATAGATCAGAGAATGAGACGTGATGGGCTCAGAGCAGGAAGCGTCCCCTCCTGTAGGTGCTACTAGAACACACAGGCTCTGGGCGACGTCCACCAATTTCCTCTTTGCTCCAATCAGCTACCTCTCCCATTAACCACAACAGATATTTCTAATTTCCACTGCTGCATTCAAGCTCTCCACCCGATCATCTCTCCCCCTCTCTCAGAAAGTGACTTTGATTCTTATTTCACCCAAACAAAAGACAGCACTAGACTTACCCCCTCATTCTTCTGGACCCTGGGACACATTTACCTCTGTCTTTGGGGCATCCAGCCCTTCTCTTTCCCTCCAGCATCAGGTATGTTCCTGCTTCTGCTGGAGGCCACGCCCCTAACTCACTCTGATCACCAGCCCTTCTGCTCCATCGTATATTTCCTTTTTCTACAATACTCCCAATATTTCTCTCTATATAAGCATTTACCTCTTAGAATAGAAGCTCAAATCTCTGCAATCTCACTCAATTACACGTCTGTCATGCAGGGTCTCTGGTCCCGCTCCCCGCGTAAGAACACAGGACATGGTGAGGCCAAAAAGGAACACCCACAGAGCCATAGATAGGGGAGTCATACCGCTATATCCTTGCTGGCAGCTGGGTTGGAGACACAGGAAGCAGGAGTCACATGACCCACAACCTGCTTTCCGCTCCTCTGCAAACCGACCAACCAACCCCTTGCTAACAGCAGTCCGTGCTTGCTAGCTCAGCCATGGCAATTGTATCAGTGGCCAATGGCTCACTGGTTACAACTGATGGCCAACTAGTCACAGCTGATGACCATCTACTACCTGAGCCAGCACCTCCCCATGTGAGGCCAAGAGCCTGGAAACTGCTCTCTGGGACTCTGTCCCCACAACGTCCATCCCTATGACGGCGCGTTTTATGTGAAGATAGTATATTAAGCAAATAGTATCTGTTAAACGTGATTTCTGGGTGTGTCTGTGAGGGTGTTTCTGGAGGAGACTAGCGTTTGAGCCGGTGTGGGTGGGCCTCGGCCAATCCGTTGAGGGCCTGACTCGCACAAAGGGCAGAGGAAGGAGCGTTTGTTCCCTCTGCCAGACTGCGTAAGCTAGGACAGCAGTCTCCTCCTCCTGGTTCTCCGCTTCTCAGGCCTTTGGACTCAGACTGGAGTCACGCCACCAGCTTTCCTGGGTCTCCAGGGGTCAACGACTGACCGTGGGACTTCTCAGCCTCCATATTACGTGAGCCAATTCCATCCAATAAATCTGGAGAGCTGGTGAGATGATTCACATGTCTCATGCACCTGGCGAGGTGCATGCTCTATCAAGCTTCTATCTCACAAAAATAGATGGTTTTGCCCATGGGTCTCTACCATTTGTCCGGAGGTCAGAGGTCATCTCCCCTGGGCAGTATCAGGAGGCATCTATTAGCATTTAGCCTCTCTGGTCTTTTGCTGACCAACCCCCATCTAATTGACCCTTTCTTGAATGTATTGATTCATTCAGTCATTTTAGAGCTGACTCGCTGACCTCAAAACCATTCTTTCTACTTTCCTATTTTTATATAAACTATATGTAAACTACATCTATTACGTGTCCTCTTATAAAAGAAACAGATGCTCATTATAGAAAAAAATGTAATGCAGATAAATAAACAGAATAGGGGAGGCCAGATGGCTCAGTTGGATAGAGGGCGAGCTCTTAATAGAGTTGCTGGTTCGATTCCCACCTGGGTCAGTGAGCTGCGCCCTCCACAACTAGATTGCAGACTACGAGCTGCTGCTGAGCCCCTGGAGGGGCGGCCGGATGGCTCAGTTGGTTAGAGCGCGAGCTCTCAGCAACAAGTTTGCCGGTTCAATTCCCACATGGGATGGTGGGCTGTACCCCTGCAACTAAAGACTGAAAATGGCAACTGGATTTGGAGCTGAGCTGCACCCTCCACAACTAAATTAAAAGACAATGACTTGGAGCTGATGGGCCCTGGAGAAACACACTGTTCCCCAATATTCCCCAATAAAATTTATTAGAAAACAAGAAGAAGAAGAGGAGGAGGGAGAGGGAGAGGGAGAAGGAGAAAGAAAAATAAACAGAATAAAATAAAATGTATCCTTCAAGTCTCTAAACAAACTTTTTTACAAATATTGGGTCACAATATGCATTCAGTTTTGAAATCAGGTTTTCACTCCACAGCAAACTGTGAACAAATCTCCAAGCCGCTAACGACTCTGCCATCACAGATCCATCGGGCTCGACAGCTAGAACCCCGCTGAATCCGTGTGCCGTCATTTAGTTAGCAGTTCCCTGTCGCTGGATAGTTGGGTTGTTTCCAATTTATAGGGGTTATCAAGCAGCGCCCCACCAAAGAAAAACCCCTCTGCAGAAGGACACGCAAGCCTCCAAATGACAGCTTTTCAGCTTCAACAATTTTAAGATCCAGTGTCCGCTGAGAACCGTTTCTGCCCGTCTCCTCTGCTCCATCGGCCTGGTAACCCCACATCCATAGCACACCTCCGACCACCGTCGCGCTGTGCCTTCTAGGGAAGTCCCCTTCTTTGACACACTCCTCGAACTTTTCTGAACTATGCTCACATATGTATTCTTTTTCAAAAAAAATAGCTTCTTCAGCATGATTACGCAAGTAACCCTTTTATTGTAGAAAACTGAGAAAACACAGGTTTTTAAAAATACCCATTTAGAGATAACCAATATTAAATTTGGAATTCATCCTTCCAATCTTTCTTTAAGCATAATTTCATATATATTTTACCAAAAATAAAACCCTGACTTCCAGAAATGTTACACCCGCCAGAAGTGCATGAAAATGCACCTTTGCCTGGAGTCACCTCAACACACACACACACACACACACACACACACACACACATTTTTAAAGCTTTGTCAATTTAATATCTTGTTTTAATTTGTGTTTTCTCTGAATATCAGTGAAGTTCAGCATTAATTTCAGAGACTTTTTGGCATTTGAACTTTTTCTTTGTGAAATGGCTGCAAATGTCCCTGGTCCCTTTTGTCCCTGGACACTTGGAGTTGTGCTTATTAAGTATTAGGAAGCCCTTCACATGTGAAGGTTGGATCCTGTCATATTTCTCACAAGTGTTCTGACCATTTGTTTTTAGGGCATTTTGATATTTAGAAGTTTAAAATTGCTCGCTTGGGCTAATCAATCTTCTTCTAGATTCATCTTCGTTTTAATTCAGGGAGCCCTTCTTCACCCCAAGGTAATAAAATATGTGGTTATATGATTTCATTTTCATTGTTTAACATTTTTAATCACCTGGGACTTCTTTTGGTGTGAAGTATAACAAACTTTTATTTTTACAGTTATCCCAACTCGCTTTATTGAAAATCCTTTCATTCCTGCTGACTTCAATGCCACAACTCCAGAATCTAAACGTGCAAGTAAGACAATTACATTCACAAACTCATCCTAGAAAAAGTGCCAACGTGTTTCCCCGAAAATAAGATCTAGCTGGACAATCAGCTCTAATGCATCTTTTGGAGCAAAAATTAATATAAGACCCGGTCTTATTTTACTATAAGACCAGGTCTTAATATAATATAATACAACATAATGTAATATAACATAATGTAATACTGGGTACAATATAATATAATACCAGATCTTATATAATATAAGATCCAGTCTTATATTAATTTTTGCTCCAAAAGACGCATTAGAGTTGATTGTCCGGCTAGATCTTATTTTCGGGGAAACAGGGTACATACTTCATTGCTGAATATCATTATGGTCACCTTTGAAGTACTCCCCTTGGGAAGTTATGCACCGACGCCAGCGCCTAGTCCATCCATCAAAGCAATTTTAGAACTTTTTCTGGAATGGCCATCAGGGCTGTCATCGTATTACCCTTGATGTCCTGAACGTCATCAAACTGTCTTCCTTTCAATATTTCCTTATCTTCGGGTAAAGAAAGAAGTCACTGGGGGCCAGATCAGGTGACTGGGGAGGGTAGTCCAATACAGTTATTTGTTTACTGGCCAAACACTCCCTCACAGACAGTGCCGTGTGAGCTGATGCATTGTCGTGATGCAAGAGCCATGAATTGCTGGTGAAAATTCAGGTCGTCTAACTTTTCCACATAGGCTTTTCAGCACTTCCAAATAGTCAACTTGGTTAACTGTTTGTCCAGTTGGTACAAATTCATAATGAATAATCCCTCTGATATCAAAAAAGGTTAGCAAGGGTGGCCGGTTAGCTCAGTTGGTTATAGTGTGGTGCTGATAACACCAAGGTTGCCAGTTCAATCCCCACATGGGCCACTGTGAGCTGGGCCCTCCTTAAAAAAGAAAAACAAAGTTAGCGACATTGGTGCAACAAGTTTGCAAACTCAATTGTCAGGCCTCGTATTTACTGTTTGTGTTTCTTAACTTTCTATTCTCTCCCACTGATCTCCCACAGATTCTTTGGCTGCTACCACACTAAGAACCATTTTGCCCCCTGCTAAGGCAGACTTCCTCTCAACAGTCTTCTTTTACTGAATTTCCTGAACATTTTTGTGAACTTAATTTTCCAGGTTTCTCTCCTCTCCACCTGGCCCAGTTTCCTGACTTTGCCGGTATATTGAAAAACTATTAATTTTGCTAATTTGGAAGAGCAATAAGCTAGCTCACTGGACATTTCCATAGGTTCTAGCTAATGTCTTTTCAGTTGACTCACTTGGATCTTATAGCTGTATCGTCTGCAGATAATAATGGTTGACCATGTTGATTTTTTTTAAAGCGATTTCTTGTTCTTATTTCTTTTCCTGACTTTATGCTGGCTGAAACTTCTCAAAGAGTGTAGAACACGGTCAGCAGTCTCCTTGGCCTCATGCCTCCATATGCAAAAACTTGTGTGATGCTTCCGGCCTCCTTCTAATGTCATGTCTTTCTCCTCGGGAGCACTTTCCTGGTAAGTATCTCTGGAGAGAGCATTTGCTTGCTTGGCTTAGTCCCTTCTGGATTCGTTTTGGGTCTGCCTCTCTGAGGAGAGGGTATCCTTTGTTTCTCTGCTTCCTGAGAAGGGTCAGTCGTAGCTGGGTGTGGGTGGGTCAGAGCTCCGAATTCCAGGATTGCTAGCAAGCTCCTGTGCCTTCTGATCCTAAGCCACCTTCCTCAGTTGACTTTCTCAGTCATGAAGCTGACATTTTGAGCCCCATCTGTCTGCTGCCTCCTCTCAGTTGATTTCAAACTGAAACAGGAAAGAAGTGGTAATAGCCAGCTTGCCTGTTTTGTGTTTGCCCATAGCAAAAATATCTGTTTCAGCATTAAACACGAGGTTGGTTGTTACTTTTAGAAAGATAATCTCTATCATGAAAGAAACCATTCTTTTGTTCTAGCCTCCTAGAAGTTTTAATAAGAAATGGATGTTAGATGTTATAAAATATTATTTTGGCATCTATTAAGAGGATCATATTGTTTTCTTCTTGGACATATTATGAGATAAAATATATTAGTAGGTTTTTTAAAGCCGAACAAATGTGTAATCCTACAATAAACTCTATTTGACCATGTTTGATTCTTTCAACGCATTGCTGGGTTTGATTTGTTGATGTTTTACATAAGATTCTTGCAATTTTGTTTACAATTGATGGTGGTCTAGCTTTGTTTGTTTTTATTCCTATGATTGCTGTTATGCTTGTTGTGTTTTATTTTGGCTTTTTGTGAATATTTATTGGGCAGATTATTTTAGTTTCATTGACAAAATTGATATACTATGGTTTTCTACACCTTCATTATTTAGTTTTTGAGGTTGTTTTCCTGAAAAATTACCCATTTCATTAAGACTTTCAGATGAATTAAAATATATTTTCTGAAAGATTTAAAATTCCATTCTCTATCTAGTTATAGCTCCTTTTTCCCCGAGGTTAAGTATTTGTGCTTAATATCTTGGGGTTTTTATTGATCTTGCTAGAGTTTTCCTTTTTTTCAAAATATCATTGAGTTTTTAATTCATCTTGACTATTTTTCTATTGTTCTATTTCATTATGTTCTAACTTTATTAGCTCTATATTGATGCTTTCTTCGTTTTATGTTTATATTACTTTCTCTGTTTTTTGAAGTCAATGTTCAGTTCCTTTGTTTCTTTCCTTTCTTAGTTCATAATAAAAGGATTGAAGGTCATGAATTTTCTTCTGAAAACAACATTGTCCACCTCCCATAACTCTGTTGTTTAGTGCCTTCATTGACATTCATTTGAAACAATTTCTGATGACTGATTTTATTTCTCCTCTAACCTATGAGTAATTCATAAAAAGTGCTTTTGTTTGTTTGTTTTCAATATCCAAGAGCTTCGATGATTTTGCTTATCTATAGATATTGTTATACTTTCAGTTGATTCATTTGCAGGCAGGAAACATAACTACATTTTGAAATCTGAAATACCAGTTTTCATCTCAGAGCAATCTTTCTTGATCGTCTATCCTTCCTTTGCCATGAATATCATGTCCATCTAGATGCTCAGTGGTAATATGAATTGGGGATTTTCTCCAATTTTCTCATTTCTTGCAGCAACTCTCTCATGAAAAGACATGTGCTCCAATGACTCAAAATAATTCATTCTTTGCAGTACTGAATCAGAGTTCACTGTTTGCTTTTCCCTGAGTGTGGAAGGAGAGAATGAGAGAGAAACGATGAGGTTTACAGCTTTCTTAAAATGGTAGTTCAGATGGTATATTCATTATGTATTGTTGCATCACAAACTACCCCCAAAACCTAATGGTTTAAAATAACACACATTTGTAATTTTTCCGTTTCTGTGGATCAGGAATCCAGGCCTAGCATAGGTGGGTGGTTCTAGCTTAAAGTCTCTCATGAGGATTATCTCAGTTATCTCAAGACTCCGCTAGGGCTGACGGTTCCACTGTCAAGCCCCTTCTGTGAGTGTCCACAGCCTCAGAATATCCACTTTCAGGTTCGCTCATGTGGGTCACTCCACAGGGCCACCTCACAACACGGCAGCTGGCTGCCCCCAGGGTGACAATGCAAAAGAGAACAAAAGAATGCACCCAAGATAACAGCTGCAGTCTTTTTATAACCTAATCTCCAAGGTGACAATCCATCACTTCTGCTGCACCATATCTGTTAGAAGCAAGTCACAAAGCCCACTCTTGAGGAGAGGACATTACACAGGTGTGAACACCAGGGGGTGGGGTCATTAGGGTCATCTCAGAGGATTACAGATTGTGTGTGTCTGTGGCCAAATGTTGTTAGACCGAGACTAAGAGAAGAGAATGGAGTTTCACCTTACAGACGTTTTCCTTTACTATAACGGGAGGGTAGAAAACGGAAAGAATTAGCTACAGAGACGGCCAGGAGCTTCATCACTGGAGCGGAAGTTCTCTCCCAAGTTTTTTGTTTGTTCATTGATTTGTGTGGTTTTGCTTTTGATTACATGACCATCCAAGAGGGCTGGTTGCTATTCCCCTTCCTGAAACAAGCATGACTGTCCTCCTGAGAGGCCACTGCTGTCCCTGCCTGTGTGTGCTGGGCATCAGGAGTGGAGTGTGACGTACGACGCTGCTGTCACACTGGGGGTCTCCGAGCCCCTTCCCAAACCTGCGGATGCGCAGGATCTGCCCCACAGGCCCCAGGGCCCCTCTGTACTTCCTCCTGCCCACCCACTGTGACCTGGGCAGCCCTCTCGCAATCAAACAGCTCTAGTTCTCGCAAAAATTCCTCAAGATTTTTGTCAGTGATGTGCTCTGCCCTCGGTTCAACCACTGACACAGACTCTCTATTTTTCTCCTTTTCCTTTATTGCCATGATGATCTGAGATGGGAGGAGTTAAAAATTTGAAAGCAGATTACTGTCTCAGACTTTCTTCGGCATCCTTGAAGTGACTTTGTACAGTCCACTTTGATCCATCAGGTTGGTTTTAACGTTTAATTCTCAGAAGGCAAGCTTCTCACCTTACATCACTGGGCTTTCTGGAGGCTTCACTGTCACCCCAATCGACTGCAGGGCTGCTTGTAATTAGCTGTATAACTCTTAAAAAGCTGTGACCCTGGTGGTCCAGCCTCCACACAGCGTCTTGATTCGGGGACACCATCCAGCCGCCAAAGACTATTTCAAAGCAGTTGCCTCTCTTTCTTTATCTAATTCCCACACTCATGACAGCTGCTCCCAGCCTTGTCTCCCAAACGCCCCTGCTCCTTACCTTAGACCTTTTTTCTTCCCTCCCACCCTGCCTCCATCTTGTATCACAATAATACATCTCAAAAAAGACCCAAATAGCAGAAAGAAGGAAGAGGAAAACACTGATTGTGAGAGAGCAGAAGCGGACCATGAGGGTTTGGGCAGCAGAGGAACAGGGCCACCCAGTTCTGACGAGCACGGACTGCCCCCTTTCTATCTTCGCTCCGCCTCTTGGCAGCGGTGTGACGTGGAGCGAACTGTTCCACTGTCAGTGATCACGACAGCATCTGCCCCGCAGGATCGTTGCGAGGGGACGAGTTTGTACAGGCAACACCTTCAGAAGACTGCTGTGTGCGTTACGGATGACAGAATCAGCCTGTAGCATATGTGAGAATATGTGGGTCCTATATTCTCAGCACACTGAGAAGAGCTTGGTATATTCCAGGGCTCGAAAAGTGCTCAGTGACTGAAACTCATTTGTGTGTCGTTTTGTCTTTGATGGTTGTGTGAATGGAAAACGGCCACACCTCCAATCATGCAACTCCATCTTTGTGCCGTCCTAAAACATGTCCCCATAGAGAAAAAAAGACAGTGCTAGAGCAGGGACGGCTTTCATCACGCCCAGTTTGTGCCCACATCCCATCACGTTGCCTCAAGCCTTCTACAACACAAAGGAAATGAAAGGGGCCCTGTTTTCTCAGTGCACAAAGAGTTGCCCGCTAAGACCACAGAACAATGCCACTTTACAAAGTGGCCTCCCGCGGCCCGGCAGGTTGTTGGGCGAGCCAGTCCCTCCGCACGACGGTAAATACAGTCACACAAATGTCTTGGTGACGACTGTCAAGCTGGACATCTATGAGAGATGCATTAAAAAGGAATTTAGGGAAATCTTCAGCCAAACTGGAGAGCTACTGACCACAGAGAGACACGTGTGTGTTGCTGGAGCTGGGCGCCAGGGGAGCCGCAAATCAGACAGCAGAACGGAGACAGGAGGGTGGGGAGAGATGAAGGAAGCGCCGAGGCCTGGGAAGGAAGCCGCCGTGAAACCCTGACCTGGTGGGTGCGCAGCTGGATTTGGAAGAGAGACATGAGACAAGAGTGCCCACGGGCCTACTGACCAGGAGCCGGCGTTGAAGGAGCAGCTCTCCAGGACCTCAGGAAACACAGGGGCATTTCAGGCTCAGAGAAGAAATGGGTCTCAGGAGTGGATCCATTTCCTGGAACTATGCCAAGGTTACTTTGAGTTTATCTGGATACGTATAGGGCGTGTCCCTTACCCGGAGGTCAGAATGGGGTCTGAGTATTTGGGACCCACCATTTCTCCCAGACCGTGACTGACTCGCTGATGTTCAGTCCTGACACGGTGCTGAGACTAAGCTCGACCCACGCTGCACCCATTCAGGCAGTTCTTTCCCTGCAGAATAGTCCACAAGCACGAGCGATGATGGAGAAGCTGTGCCAATTGGCAGCCTCTGAAGGCCTGCTTGTGGGCTCTGCACAGCTACAGCAAACTTGTACACCAGCCTGACCTCACTGAAGACAGACCGTGTGACACGGAAAATTCTAGAAACTATTTATGCTTCTCTATGGGGATCTGTGTTATTAGTCCTCATCTAAACACATTTGTAAACATAACTTGACATAAGTCACATACAATATATCACTGAAAATACGTGAATTATGGTGCCCTCCGAGGATTATTTAAAAATTAAGGTAGAACAATGAAGGGACCGACCTCTATCTGACTCGGAGAAAGCCGGATCTGTCTCCACTGATTGCTTAGATACAGTCAAGGTCGATCACAGAAGAAGAAAGTCAAATATAAGATTTCCAAGAAGTTAGGGGGGAAACACTGGTGCTGGTGTCCTTCCTCCTCGGGTGATAGTTCAGCCTGTGGCCGAGACAGTGTGTGTGTGTGTGGGGGGCGGCGGGGGGCAGGGGTCACATGAGCTAATAGCCAAAAAAGACAAGATAAAGAAATAGAGATGAGAAGGTTTCACACCGAAATAAAAAAATTCATGTTGCCTTCAATATAATTTGTGTTAGTTACATTTAAATTCCTAATTTATACATAGCGGGGTTGATAAAGAATTACATTGTAGCAAAATTAGCCAGAATAATTAGCATAGAGTGTGTGCCTCTGATTGAACACCCAGCAGACAGCCCTGTAATTAAGACCAGCGAGGGCCATATTCTGAGGCTTTGTCATCTTATTATCTGCCTACCAACTGTTTCATCTTCACCTCCCTTCTGATTTGAAGTTTGATAGCAATCTCTAATTATTCTCGGTTTATTTCTTTACATTACCTTACCCAGATTCTGATAATTTTCCTGTGGTCACTACCCTCCCTCTTTTTCTATTTACACAAACGTGCTGCTGTCACGTGTCTTTCCGATGTGATGCTGCAAAGCCTCTGCGCTCGGGAATTCGGGTTCCAAAATTTCTTTCAAAACTCCTAATTCTTTGGCCGAAGAAAGAACGAGGGGCCGACGACACTGTCGGCACACGGCTCACACCTCCGAACTGAAGGCTGACCCACTGAGCTCACGTCTCCCTTCCTGGGGGAGACCGTTGCCAGTGATTCCCAGAATGCCTCTGTCAGGGTTTCTTTTCAGTCCCTGTGACACTGGGAGGCAGTCCCATGTGGCCCTGCCTGCCTGCTCGCTGATGGCCCTGCTCTTGACTCGGGGAGTCTGGGATTGGCTGCTGTCCTGGCAGCATCTGTGAGAGCTTATCACGGAAGGCAGGAGTCCAGCAACCAAAGAATAGAAAACATGGGGGGATTAACTCAAGGTCTTTACCACAGGCTGGGCCATTGCCGCTGCCTCTCTTTAGACTGAGATCAGGACATTTCCATGGTTTTCAAGGCAGAGTGAACATACTACCTATATCAACTTTCAGCTGCAAGTCACAGAAAACACAGGAACAGTGCTGAAGGAATAAAGACAAGAAGTCTGGGGGTTCGCAGCCCAGAGCAGGGACAAAAAGGAGCCATCGCGGCACCATCTCTCCCCCTCTTTCTGTCCCAGTCTCCTTCATATGTTGGCCGTTCATCTGTCTGTAACCTCATGGCTGGAATATGGCTGCCATAGCTCCACACGTCATGTCTATGTCCAAGGAAAGAAGAAAGGAAAAGGAGGTGCCAGCCACTACTTCCCCTCTCCATCAGGAAAGCCGAAGCCTTCCCAGATGCACCAGAGCAGACCCTGCCGACTCTCGCTGACCAGAACTGGTTGCCAGCGAGTCTGACACGCTGAGGAGCTGGCAAAGGAGACAGGACTGATGGGACTGACCTCAGCCAACAGGATTCATCACCAGGGGCCAGGCACAGAGTCACAGCAAAGAAAACGCAGGCTCTGTTAGGTGGGAGAGAGGAGAGCAGATACTGGATGGGAACCCAGGGCTGGCTCCTTGAATGCAGATGCCACACGTGTTGGGAAAAGTGTCAGTACATGGAACAGAACCTGCAAAGTCATACATGGGAGCTGAGAGGAGGGCCATATCAGTCAGGGTTCTCCAGAGAAACAGAACCAACAGGGAGTGTGTGTGTGTGTGTGTGTGAGAGAGAGAGAGAGAGAGAGAGAGAGAGAGAGATTTATTTTAAGTAATTGGCTCATGCAATTACAGAGACTGGCAAGTCCAAAATCTGCGGGGAAGCCCCTCAGGCTGGAGACCCAGAAAAAGTTGCAGTTCAAGTCAAAGGCCATCTGTTGGCAGGACTCCCTCTTGCTCAGAGGACATTAGTCTTTGTCCTACTCAGGCCTTCAACTGATTGGACGAGGCCCACCTACATTACGGAGGGTAATCTGCTTTACTCAAAGTCCACCGACTTCGGCATTAACTCCATCCAAAAGAAAAAATACCTTTGCAGGAACATCCAGAATAATGTTTGACCAACTATCTGGGTACCGTGGCCTACCCGAGTTGACACACAAAATGAACCATGACAAGAGGAGACGAGAGAAAGTGAGACAGAGAACAGGTGGTAAGATGGGATGCAAGGTGGAGGAGGCTGTATCAAAGCTCCTCGGGGACTAGGAGAGATGTGGTTTAAGGGCATAAACATGCACCTAGTAGATAAACAAGTGCTGAAATATAATGCACCGTATAGTAATTTTGACAACAATGTTGTGTTAGAAACATTAAACTTGGTAAGATACTAGATCATAATTATTCCCACCACAGAAAAAGAAATGACAGTCAAGTGAGGTGACAGAGGTATGAGCTAACACAACAATGGCAACCATATTGCGACATATAAATGCATCAGATCAGCACGGTGCACACCTTCACCGAACACCATGGCATTTGGCAAATACACGAGGTGTGATCAAACAATATAGTGAATGTTTAAATTTAAAAAACACATTGTCATAAAAGATACATTGCCATTAATGCCCCTCAAAATATGTCCCCTCGCTTCTAACACACTTATCCCATCATTTTTGCCACTTTCTGAAGCAGCTCTGGAAGTCCTCTTTCAGAGGACTGTCGTGGCTGCCTCGATGTCCTGAATCAATTCAAAACATTTACCTTTCATGGTCATTTTGACTTTGGGGAAGAGCCAGAAGTCTCACGGTGCCAGATCCAGTGAATAAGGTGGATGAGGACACACTAATGTTTTTATTTGACAGAAATTGCTGTACCAGACGCGATGTGGGACATGGAGCCTTTCCATTGTGATCACAAAATACAGTGAATGCTGCTGCCGAGTGCCATCCAACGGAAAGGCAGGGACCTTCAATATGGGAAGCAGTGCATTAAAACTTAGTAACAGTGTGTGACAAGTTTCAACTTGTTTACTGCAGTCAGTCGGGTGTGAGCTACAGTTGAGAGAAGGTGTGCTTTTAAAGTGTGCCGTAAATCACCCTCCATCATGACAATGCCCCGTGTCACACATCGCTTCCGTTATGGCAATTTCTGTCAAATAAAAACATTACAGTGTGTCCTCATCCACCTATTCAGTGGATCTGGCACCATGTGACTTCTGGCTCTTCCCCAAAGTCAAAATGATTCAGGACATCGAGGCAGCCACGACAGAGCAACCAAAGACACTCACAAAAGAGGACTTCAGAACTGCTTCAGAAAGTGGCCAGAACGATGGGATACGTGTGTTCTAAGCGAGGGGGAGTATTTCGAGGGGGATTAATGGCAATGTGTCTTTTACGATTATAATTTTTTTTATTTAAACATTCACTGCATTGTTTGATCACACCTCGTATTTCCATTCAAAAAAAAATCAAAAAATTAATGAATTTGTAAAAGGCTGTATGGCACAGCCTGGGCCGCTCAGCTGGTCAAACACAGACTAACTGCTGGAGCAGCTGTGTTCTGGGCCCAGGTTGCCGTGGGAAGTCCAGGGACACCAGAGACAGAGATCATGAGAAAAAAGCCCCCCCACCCCCCAGGAATGCACAGACAGCAACATGAGGTGTTTCTGCACTCCCATGGGTGGTGGAATCAGGTGCTTTAAGCCCAGTTTACCAGCCCTAAGGGGGGCGGAAGCTGCTGCGAACACTTAGGTTGCTTTTCTTTGTTCACTTATGTGATGCTTTGTCTCCTTGGGACTAGCCGGTCCATCTCTAGATTTGGAAACCAAAGATTCCACTGCATTCCGTTCAGTTCAAAACATGTCCAATTTACAGTCAGCCAGACTCCCTTTATAGATGAAACGAAGGAGTGTGTCCTGTAGAATGTCACACAATGTTCCTTTCAACAGAACAGAGGTTCGAAGCCCAGTCTCAGGAAGAGGCTTTTCAAGTTTCAGGGCAGAGTCTCACGTTTGATTAGAGGACGTTGTTCAACAGCATGTCTGAGAGCTTTCTGTTACATATTGTCCCCTCGTCCTCCCCACCCCCTACCCCAAGCACATCTACTGAGACCAATCTCTAGAAAAATCCCTAACTGAGGCCTCAGGGGAGATTAACTCCCATCTCCTGTGAAGCAGGGGTGGGGAGGGCTGTTGGCAGGTGTCCCTCCCCACTGGCTGTAACACTAGCCCTGTTTCTTCTATTTATAGCAACACCCACACCACCCTAGGGCACAGCTGCTAACTTGGGACTCAGCTGAGAAGAAAAGTCTGGTCAACACACACACAGCGTCGCAATGTCCAGCTCTGATTGCCGTCCCGACTACCCGCTCAGCTCAGACTTAGCGACCAGATTAAAGTCTGCCCTAGACGCCAAGGATGAGGAGAGAGTCAGCGACCTGCTCTGCACCGAAGTCAGGCACGTGGACGCTGTGATCGAGCTGGCCAACGATGACTGGATGAAAGACCCCGCAGCTCAGCTGCCCCCCGCGGTGCTCCTAGGTAACCAGCCGGGGTGAATCTGCTGTTTGAAACTAAACACCCATCGCGTGTGTGTGCGTGTGTTGGTGGGTGGGTGTGTGGGTGTGTGACCAGTGGGCCACTGCTGGGGGTGAGAGAACTGCCGCTGGCTGAAAAGGTGAACGCTATGTGCTGGACTCTCTGATGCTCGCATCTGAACATACACATGCTGTATATACTGTGTATGTCGCATAAGCAACAATTAGAGCGCGACACAAAAAATTTAAAAGAGAAAAATTAATCCATGGTACCACCATCCTAGCACAGTGTGGCTGGATTTCTCCGCATTTTTCCCAGCTAGCCCGTTTGCATGCGTAAACGTCCCCTACTTACACCCAGGTCCTAGATAGAATTTGGTGTCCTGCTCCGACAAGGTAATACCTCTAGAGTAAGTTACATGTTGCGTCTGAATTTCAATCACCTGTTGAGGTGACTGATCACAAACCACTTAAACCAAATTTCTACCAGAGGGGACCCTTGGCTGCCTGTGTGGCCACTATCAGGAATGCCGTGAATAGCATCTTTATTAGCATTCCCAGGGCTTTTACCTTATTTGGGTCATGTCCTCAGGATGAATTCCTGGGAGCTGCATATCTGAACCGGGACAGAAAGTTTTCCAAATTGTTTTCTGGAAGGACTTTTATTCTGACAATGAGGGCCAGTGTCTCGCTACACTCGTCTTTAAATCGCCAGCTTAATAAGTGTGTCCCAGTCGTCCTCTCTGCTGCCTGCTCACCATTCCTTCCGGGACTGCTCACCACAAAGTCTTGTCCACGGGGTTGTGTTTTTCCATGTAGACCTTTCACAGGTGACTTGTCTATCTGGGTCCTTGGGCAGTACCTCTCCATTTCTTTGTATCTTTTTGTCATTTTTGTAAGACTTCTTTTTTAAAAAAAGATTTTATTGGGGACGGGGAACAGTGTGTATCTCCAGGACTTTATTGGGGAACAGTGTGTTTTTCCCAGGACCCATCAGCTCCAAGTCAAGTTGTTGTCCTTCAGTCTTAGATGTGGAGGGCACAGCTCAGCTCCAGGTCCAGCCGCCTTTAGTTGCAGGGGCTCAGCCCATGATCCCATGTGGGAATTGAACCGCAACCTTGTTGTTGAGAGCTCGCCCTCTAACCAACTGAGCCATCCTGCCGCCCCTACAGAAGCTCAGCGGCAGCTCGTTGTCTTCAATCTAGTTGTGGAGGGTGCAGCTCACTGGCCCACGAGGGAATCAAACTGGCAACCTTGTTGTTCAGAGCTCGCGCTCTAACCTACTGAGCCATCCAGCCGCCCCTTTGTAAGACTTCTTCACATATCATATATATAATCTCTTTGTCGTATTTGCTGACAATATTTTCCCTGACCTGAGATTTACTTTTAATTGAACTGTGCTGTTATTATCCAGCTGGTCAGATGTGCCCTCCACAGTGTTAGTCTTGACATCTTGACCCTAAGTGATGCTCAGGGCTTCTCTCCATCCACTAGACGGACTCCCTCCCAACACACGTATGTGTGTGTGCACGTGTACATGTACACATGTGCGCGCGCACATGCATACATGCACACTCACACATGCACACACATGCTCAGGTGCATATATGTACACATGCAGGAAAACATGCTCATATGCATACACACACATTCAAGGACACATGCTCACACACGCATGCATGCACAAGTACATGCTCACACACACATGCAGGAAGTGCACCAAAAAAGGACATGCATGGGACACTGGGACTAGTGAGTGGAGCTCTAACATGATGAAGAGAGAAAGCAGAGATTGGAGCTTCAGGGGCCGACCGTCCCTCTCCTGCCTGTGGTCTGGGTGCCTTCCCTGGGCTGCCTCCCACTGGGGATTTGCAAGCTGCTTTAGACTTTAGGGAGAAACCATCTCCTGCTTCTTCTTTGCCTTGGTTTTCCTAATATCTGGACAAGGGCCCTGGAGCCCTGAACCTTTGCTGGGACCTTAGCTCTGCCCACATAGGCCCGAGGCCTCACTGAGTCCTTGGGGAATATCCCTGACTCCGGACAAGAGCTGCTGGGGTTCAAATATGCATGTGGCGTCCTTAGAACATTTGAAGAGTGGTCCAAACTTTGGGCAACACCTTGACATGCAGCCCGTGTTAGGAATGGACACTGTAAAGAACTTAAATCCTGGAAGGAGGGTTATGAAGGGGAAGGAATGTGACTCACAAGAAACCAGGGCTGGGCCAAGTGAGGGGCCAGAGCTGGGAGGGGCTACCCCGACCAGGAGAGGCAGGAGCCAAGGGTCGTGCTGGCAAAAGCATCCTGAGGAACGGAGAGGGGAAAGTGGTCCAGCCCAAGGGCAACCTGGCTGACAGAATTCTCGGTATTGTTCAAAAGATGGCAATTTACAAAAAGAAGAAAAAGAAAAGTAACAATTCTCTCTGCTTCTCAACATGAACACACAGGAGAGTGAAACGTCCGTGCTCACTGGTCTGTGAACATATTACTCCCACCAAATAGAACCGAAAATAACAATAATAATTTACATATTTCAGTGCATCCGTCAGCATCACAATAAAAGCATAAGGCAAAGGAGGCACTGGGTGAGAAAATGGTGTCAACATCTTTCTCTGGAGAATCCCCTCAGGTATCCCTGTGGAACTTAACACTTTAGCCCCAGCAGATAATGAGATAAAATGCAGAAATGTAGTGTCCCTACGTGGCCAGCCAGCAGCAAGCATGAGGCAGGAGAACGGTCCGCAACCAGGGTTCCCCAAAAGACGCAACTCACCTGCTTTCCTGCGGGACAGACTTGGGATGCCCTGCGCGATGCTTGGGAGGGCGTGGGAACCTGCCATGCACACTCAGCCCCCCACTCAGACTCCTGATCTCTCCCAGCTCTGGACTTCCCCTGCTGTGAGGCACCCCAACACTCACCCGTAATCAGCTCTCCCGTCTGTGCCACCCTCCCCGTCCCAACTGGAACCTCCCCGCCAGGACGACACCCAATCCCAGGCTGTGTGAGCGCCTCCCCCACTCACCCAGGCTGCCCTGTCCTTCCAGCCCCCGCACACAGGGTCGCCCCACTGGAAGCCCACCCCTGCCCATCCCGACCGCACATTCACCTCCTCCACCCTGAGAGCACAGTGCCCTCAGTCTCCATGAGTTACTGAAACACACAGCCTTGCTCATTGTTATGTCCACTGAATATTTCAAAGTCAAACACGACCTACTCAAGGTCAAGATCCTTGCCTAACCCTTGTTGGTATCCAGAGCCTGGCAAGGAGCCCCAGAAGGAGCTCCAAGTCTGGGTACCATGCCTGGCATGGGTGAGCCGAGCTGCTTTGCTAACATTAGCTGGGTGGGCACAGACTGCTTTTCCACAGACACTACTGGGGTTAGTCTTCCTGGCAAGAAATACCTAATTCTCCTTTCTGCTAAAACCAAATCTCTCTCTACTGTTTAATACTGTGACAGTTGCATTATTTGTCCTTGCCTCTTTCCAATGCCTATCAGCTCACTAACCACGGAGAACACAGGGAGGGAGAAAAGACAGCTGGGGAGGGGTGGCGAGACCCTTCTTGCCCCCAAATGCATCGACTGTACAATTTGGTAACTGGTGTAATCAAACTACTTAAGAAACAACTGATTACTAATTGCTATTATTAAAGATGTCAGCATTCATGATTTTGCTGCTGATATATACAAGTCAAGATGCTACTTGAATTCTTGATTGAAATAGAAAACGAGGGGCATTATGTTGTGTTTGGGGTAATGGTATTTGAGCATTTGGAGGCAAGTTAAAGAAATACTAATTGGGCTTTTATTAAGAGATCTCACCCAGCAGCGTGGATAGCTGGGGAATGAACCTGGTGAACATGTGAGGGGCCTGTGCACGCACGTTAAGACTTCTCATTCAACAAGCGCCCAGCAGGCTCGATGCTGAGCATGCAGTGAGTTCGGGGTGGGGCGCAGCCACTGCTCCGTCCCCATTCGCGGGGAGGACCCGCCCCCAGGGCAGAGCAAACAGATGTCGGGTACACAAGCACAACTCCTGCCTCAAAGGACTCATATTCAAACCAAGGACAAGAGCGTGAGCCTCGCGGGCAGCTCTGAGACATGTGGGGAATCGGAAGCTCACAGTGAGGTGACCTGGGTTCTTGCGTGGGTGCTACCACTAGCTACCTGTGTGGTCTTGAACCTGGCAGTCCATCTCTCTGAACCTTCACTTCCCCATTAAAAAAAAAAAATGGGATCAGTTGGGCCACTTTCTCAGGGTCTTTAGAGGTTGAACTAATTAGGGTCCTAAGACCAACAACCTGTGTGTGGAAGAGACTCTCAAAACTTGGCTGCCTTTGCAGCAGTGGTGCATCCGATCAGAGGTCTGTGTACACGCCCCGCCTCCACAGGGATGGTGGGCTCCGGCCAGGTGCCAGGGAAAGCGTCACCTGGAAGGCTGCTGAGACTGGTTCATGAGCTGTAAGGCACCAGACACCGTGTTTCCCCGAAAATAAGCCCCAATGAAGATCGTCAGCCAGACGTCGCATTTTGTACGTTATGACGATGTTCCAGAGGAAGATGACATGACTGTATTTGATAAATGTAGATTGTGGCACATGAAAAAATAAGACATCACCTGAAAATATGCCCTAATGCGTCTTTTGGAGCAAAAATTAATATAAGACCCGGTCTTATTTTCAGGGAAATACAGTAGGGCACAGCCAGGTCCTGACAGGGAGAATAAGTCTACAGGCCAGAGCCTGTGAGAACTGGAACCAGCCCTAAGGGGAGGCAGAGACAGAAGAATCATCCCAAGGGCAGCTGTCTTTCCCACCTTCCCGGCTGAGGAAAATGAGGCACAGAGAGGGCGCGTTCCACCCTGAGGTCGCAGTGCAGGGAGGAGGTGTAAATCCAGTGCCCTTCCCATGTTCCGTGATGCCCGTGGTTTTCCAGATGGGCCTTTGAGGCTCACATGTGTCCCCTTACTGGTCAGTAGCCAGTTAGGAACAGCGAATAAACCAGCTTTGTTTCCTGACTTGTTGTCAAGGGCTCCTGATGCTTACCCCCCTGCGACATGTTGAAGGAAGATCCAGGAAGAAATGTCCCCATTGATGCTGTGTACAACCCTTTGGCTTTATATTATACACACACACCACACACCATCGACATACACTACACACACACACTACACACACACCACACACACACACCACACACACACCACACACACACACCACACACACACCACACACACACACTACACACACACTACACACACACACACACCACACACACACACCACACACACCACACACCATCCACACACACTACACACACACACTACACACACACCACACACACACACCACACACACACACCACACACACACCATCAATAACATGGAGTCCCCGGCTTCAATTAATTCAAATAAGAGGATCAAGAAACTATGTGGATGGACGAATAGGGTGCTTGGCTACAGAATAAAACCAGAAATGGGAAGCAGGAGGTCACCGATGACAGGCAAGGGTAGGAAGGAAAGCTCTCTGCCATCTCGACTGCACACCCTGAGCAAAGAGCGTGGGGGCAGGGAGACCCTGCTCGAAGCAAAATGAAATTAAACCTTCCTAAGTGCTTATAAATCAGCACCTAATGACACCATCCCACCACCAGTCAGAGCACTGCTCTTATTACTTTGATTCACAAGCCAGGAAAAGATCCGGAATTATGCACAAATTATTGTCCCATCTTCTTAATTAACGCTGATTGCAAAATTCTTGCTAAAGTCCTTGCTAACAGACTCAATTATGTGCTGCCTGAATTGATTCACCCAGATCAAGTGGAATTTATTAGAAATACAGTTTCCTACAATAACATCAGATTATCTTTGAATATAGTTAAATTATTTAGGAATGAAATGGCCCCAGCAGCAGCCCTTGCTGCAGATACGGAAAAATATCTCCCACCACCTAGAAGGAAGATATTCCTTTGCTTTCTACCAGACACACCCCCAGGCTCTGCTCTCCCCAGAAGCAGGTGGAATCCATGTGATGAGACGAGATGCACGTCTTAGAGCCAAGTGGTCAGCTTCAGAGCACATGAGCAGGAAGAAAAATCGTACAGGGTCGCATCTCAGCTCCCCCCAGTATGAACCCTCACTGCCTGTGGAACACAGTGAAATTGCAATTAGACTAAATCAGGATATTTTCAGAATCAAAATTGAGAAACAAGTTAATAAATAATGTATGCTGATGACATACTTCTATTAGCATCACTGCCAAGCATACTGGAGAGTTTTGAAAGAACAAAAAGGAATGAGTATACAGTGAAGAGGCTTTATACCTTTCCAGGATGGTGATGGTTCCTGCAACGGCATGCTTTGCTTAGAATAACACCCTGAAGGAACTACTTAGAAATGGCAAACACACTACTGATAGCCTGGTTCTACTTGCCAATCCCATTGCCCGTCATCTGCTAATACCGAATTCAGCAGCTGGATATTGGACAGGGACTGGGTTTGTCCTAGTCATCTAGTGGCACACAGTAGGTATATAATAACCAAATAACATACGGGGGGCACGAAAGATCTCCTGGGTTGGCCCTTGAAAGACGAACATATTCCTGACAGGCTATATGATCAAAAGGAAGGGGCTGCAAATAAAGGGAGCAGAATGAGCCCACGTGGGGCACACAGGGGCATGACACACTGGACAGAGAAGTAGGACCTGCTTGGAAATGGGGTGTGCAAATCAGAGGAGAGGAAGGAAAAGCCAGGCAAGTAAGTGGGGACCATATTGTGAGGCCACAAACTCTAGACATTGCTGTGTGGAGGGCCAGTGAGGAGCCATTCAGCGATGAAATGAGATCATCTAATATGGAAAAAAACAGAAACGCTTTCACATATGTAGGAAGGATAGAGGTGGCGAGACCGGTGCCAGGAGACGTGGCCAGCTGTCTCCTCACACCCACTCTCCCCTTTTTCTTTACTACTAGAGACCCTACGGCCACACTGTGGTGTCCACCTCCCTGGAAGTTAGGGCTGGCCTTGTGCTCATCGACAGTGATCTTAACAGCAGATCAAAGATGACAGAAGAAAGTGTCAGGGAATCTGAAAACAGATCACCAGAAAGTATCCAATCTAAAGAGCAGAAAATAAAATGACTGAAAATCAGATGAACAGGGACTATGGACAGTATAGGAGATCTGACGTACTCACCCAGAGTTCAAGAAAGAAGATGGAGCCGAAAAATATTTAAAGAAATAATTACCAAACGTTTCCCTAATTTGATGAAAGATATAGGTTTACAGATTCAAGAAGTTCAGCAAACCAGGAGCAGCAGAGACATGAGAGAAAGGAGTTAAATACATGCCTGGGTAGCGGCTGCTTTTCTGATGTCAAGTTTGCCTTGACAATGATGAGCGGACCTCCCTGGAGTGAAGGGTGGGACAGGTATGCAGAGAGGAGGCAGTAATAGCTTCGCATTTGGAGGCATATTTGGAGGCACTCCTTCCTGCAAGCCTGCAATGGTTCTCTACTGCCCACACAGAAGGCCAGCAAACTATGGGCAGAGGGCCTGCTGCCTGTTTTCATAAATAAAGTTATAGTGGGACACGGCCATGCTCACTCATTTGCATACTGTCCATGGCTGCTTTCTTGCTACAATGACAGAGGGGAGGAGTTGCCACAAAGCCCATGTGACCTACAACACCCAAAACATTTACGACCTGGCACTTTATAGAAAAAGTTTGGTGACTACTGTCCAACAGCGTACAGTTCAAATTTTTCAGCTGGGACTCAGTGCCTAAGAGATGCTTCGTGGGCTAACTAAGCCTGCCATGTCTCCCAGCATCCCTTCACCCACGCTTGACCCCTTGAGGTCCCTGGGCCACCTAGAAGGATGGCTGCGTGTGTTGTCAGAGCAGGTGAAGACAGGATAGCAGAGAGATGGCCCACCCAAAGGCTGCCCAGACTGATGGACAAAGGTGCCACTCAGAGCACGGTGGGAGTTCAGGCATTGCTCTGCCGAGCTTTGCCATGGAGACTGACAGGATGCATTGAGAAACACTGATAGCAATTTGACAATTAACACAACATCCACATATGTGATTACTGACTTGTAATTACACGTCCTTTTCCCCCACTTTATTTCTTTCTTGTAATAAATTTTAATTGTATTTTGAAAGAGAATCAGTCTGTGACAAAGTGGGACCAAAAAAAAACAAAACCACCCCTGGTCTTTGACATCCGGTGGTTGAGAAACTCTGGTCCAAATCACTCCTCAGTAGGCCATCAATGTCGTCTGTGGGTACCTGGCAGGACTTCTTCTTGGCCTTTGGGGAGGCTGTCTCTCCACTCTCATCTCACCTGCTTGACAACACACCCAGCCATCCTTCCAGGGGGCCCGTAGATCTCACAGGGTCACAGTTTGTGGCTGAGTGGAGTTTGCTTGCCAGGACATTTGCTGGGGATAAACGCCTGTGAAGGGCACCTGTGATTGGCACACAAGCCCTCCAGTGCCTTGGCTAGCCCCTAGGGGAGCTTTGGAGCTGGTACACGTGTCACTGTTTTCCACAGTGGGTCAGAATGGCAGGACCTCTCCACCCTCACCTGACTACCCATAAAATGTGCCGTCTCAGGAAGGGTATTCTTGGGTGAGGCAGCTCTCTGCAGCTGAGACAAACCCTGAAGTTGCTGACAGCTGGGTGACAAGTCCTCCCTAACTGTGGGGTCTGGGTGGCATATCTCCCCATCTGCCCACGGGTCTAGGTCCTGCTGCTCACCTGGGCTCTGCACCCTCAGGCTGCTCTCTGCGGCTTGTTTCCTACCCAGGTCCCCCCTTTGCCTGACTCTCCCTGCGTTCCTGAACCCCCACGTTTCAGACCCCCACTTTCCATACCCCCCCCTTTCCAGACCCCAAGCAACACAGCCCTGAGGCTCAGCCCAGAATGACAGGACACAGATCCCCACGCCACAGGTCAAGAGGAGGGAGCAGACACTCTGGAGGACACGAGCCATCCTTGCCCTTCGGCTCCCTCTGTGCTTTGTCCAGATGCCACCTTCAGAGAAGCCTGTCCTACCCCCGCTGCCTGTCACTCTAATACTTACGTGCTTTCTCGTCATCACACCTGACCTCCACTGAGCAATCATTTCATCCACTCGCTAGTTCATGATTCGCTGGCCTATCTCCCTACAAACATAGTAACACTTCTTAATGGCAAGGATTCCACGCTTTATCCCACGAGCTGCTAGTACCTGAAAAGCACCCTGTATATGTAAACTCAGTAGAGAATACTTCCACGTTGCATAGAAATTTGCCCTTCCACCTGAAAACCATGAGAGCCCCAGCATCACCAAACTCTTCCAAAACTTGATTTTAAAAAAAAAAAATTCATAGGCAGAAATCTCATTATTTTAACTTGCATTTTAAAGTAGTAAAATTGGAAATTGTGCATATGTTTAATAGTCATTTCTACTTTTTATGATGTCTCTTTTTCCTGCCCTGTTAGAAGTTCCAAGTTTTTGTTTTTTTGCCAACAGAAAAACAGGTAGAATGAACTCAGAATCCATCAGACAACACGCCTCACTTTGCAAAGCAGCCAAGAGTCTCCACCAGGAGCCCACCCTCCTTCACTGCAGGATCAGTAAACGTCTCACTTCTAGAGGGGACCCAGACAATGATAGGACGCAGCAATCAGACCAATCCAACTTCAAGAGGGTATTTTGCTCCCTGTGTGACATTCATAAAAAACAACCAGTCTGCACATGCAATTTGTCTCGAGAGGCAGGAGATGCAATTGTACTATGTAATTAAATCCCCATGGCAGTTGTAAAGGAACTTCGTCACCTTTATCAGGGAAAGCGTCAGTGACATGCTTCCCAGTACTGTCCCCAGAGCCTGTGAAAGTCGTCCCATGGCTATTTACGCGAGGCTGTGAGCGCAAAGGGTGTGCAGCTCTGTCCCACACGCAGCCCCTGCCTTCTGCAGGTTCAAGGGCACCTTTGTCCCTGAGCTTCCAAAAAGGCCTTCCGGGGCTGCAGGTGAGAGCAGCTCTTGACCTTTGGATAAGATGGCACTCATAATGGGACGTGACTCTGTTGTTTTGCAGGAACAGCACTGGACGGGGTAGCCTTGTCAGGAAAACAAGTTCCTGAGGGGTTTGTGCCCCCATGTTGCGTTCTTCCCTGCGATGGGAATGAGGTTCCTTGACACATGACACGAGTGCAGACAATTTAAGTCTTCGTTAATAGATGCACTTGATCTGAGGCAGTCAAATGTTTGAATGTTGCGTTAAATGAGGTGTGCTGTGCTAACCTCGCGGTTCAGAAAGAAGGTGGACATGCTCTGACATTTTGGGGACTATTGTCTGTGCATGTGACCAACTCAGGGGGGTGGGCAGATGTGTCCTGGAGCTCGTAAAAACAGAGCCTTACACACCTGCCCAGCTTACTACACCTTTTTAAAATTTTTAATTTAAAAAGCTGAAGGGAGCAGAGATGAAGGAGGAACAGCCTTTAGAAATTAAGTGGGAGAGTGAGAATCAAAAAAGGAACAGGTGTGAAAGTAAGTGCAGTGTAAGGCCTGGGGCCACTGTGACAGGTGGTTGTAATGCTCGTGTCTGAGTGTCCGGCGGGTTTAGGACACGGCCATTCGTAGAAGCACTTCGGGTAGGAAGCACACAATGGACCAGAATGACAATGTACGTTGGCATATTTGAGAAAATGCACAGATTCTCACGATATCTACAGGGGAATGGCTTCCTGCCCTAGCTTGTCCATTTACTTGGATATTTGAACCAAAAGGAAACCAGACAGTTATCCAACAGCCTAGGAAAGAATCCACACATGTGCCCTTCCCCAAGAACACAAAGGAATGGTGGGCTTCCTGCCGCCTCTATCTTGTGGCCCAAACGCACAGCAAGTTCCTGCCATGGACAGAGAGCCTGGCTCTGCAGGAAAGCCCGCCTGCCCCACATTTCAGCCTCAGCTGAATTATTCCACAGAGACCAGCCGTGCTCATCCTCAGATGCTTCTGAGGAAAAGAAAATCCTTTGCCAATTAAATGGCAGGATGCAAAGACCTTGAGATTATGAAAATACTAATCACCATTTGAACACGACCATTTGCTGCGATCTTTTGAGGTCCGATTGTGTCGTGCTCCACGTCACCCACCAATGTGACACGCACCCTTCCATATACTCACTCTAGTCATCGATAAGCAGATCGGACAGAATCAGGCTGAAAGCAGGTTCTGTGCTTCCCTTTTGAGCTGTGGCTCTCAACCTGGGCTGCACGTTAGAAGCACCTGGGCAGTTTCTAGCAGTCCCGAAGCTCAGGCTGCACCCTACAGCCCTCCAACCAGAAGCTCCCAGGTGATCCAAGTTACTGCCAAGGTCTGAGCCACTATGCCACGCGTACCACGTCTACTGTTTCTCCAGCTTGAGTTTCGTAGCAAGAGTTACCAAAAAAAAGGCCCATATTTTTTCCATCTTTGCTAAAAGTTCTCATGAAACCTTCCATCATGGGTTAAAAGACAAATGCTTACATCCCCGCTGTACATTTATGAAATAACCATGTCACAAAAGAAAATTCTTTCAGCCCACCGTGACCCTAGTGACTTCCCCTAGTGACCCACGAAGCTGCAAGTGCCCCCACCCTTTTTCTAAATATCCTCAACCCAACTTTTTCTCAATCCACTGAGGGACCTTGCCCAGGACTAATGTCAATTCGGATTTGGAAGAATCCAGTTCTTTTCCTATATGACAATGAAAACCCCCATCTCCAGGTCCTTCTGTTTTATCACCATGTCTCGAAGATTTTGACAGTTGCTCAGCAACTTCATGCACAAATTCACTCTTGGAAGAAGTTGAGGTTTTAATGTGGACTGAAGCAGTCAGAGAAGGTAAGATTTGAGTTGCATCCTGTAACCTATGCATTCATTGGCTTTGGCTAAGCAGAGAAGGAAGACAATGGTAAAAATGAGGTGAAAAGGGCTTGACCCAAGCAACGTACAGATGGGCAGAAATGGTGAGCCGCAGGCAAGAGTGTGGGTCAGGAAGCAGGGTTATTCACCCACCCCTAAAGGACGTCATTCAGCGGGTGGGAGAGAACCCTAAGGAATTCCTGTGTTTGGGGGTCCTCTGGTCATTGCTTTTTCCTGTATGGTGCTGGAGGGCAGGATTACTGTAATTTTTACCTCCGAATCCAGAAACCCTACAAAAATACCTTAGAACATAATATTCCATGAATGTCTACTGAGAATCGATGAATAGATTGTTTTCAGATATTTGTGGGGGTTGTTGATTTTGTTGTTGTTTGGTTTCTAGTGTTTTTTGGGTGGTTTTTTTAATGTAATAGTCACACAAATAGCTATGCTTGTTTGTTAAAACAAAGGACACCTCTGCCATGCCTCTGAAGTAACCTCCAAGTCTTACTCGTGAGACCAGTGTTGTCTATCACGAGCTGCTTTTAACACTTTCACAAAGAACCGAGTCTGTTTCTGAGCTACCACTCCCCACCCACCAAAATCAAGGCTGGATATTTTGGGCGCTGTTGACAAATATAACATTTGAAAAGCTAAATTTAGCGTAGAACATAGGCAGAATGCTCTGATCCCTGGACGCACTCCAGTGTCCCACACCTTTTAAAAATAACCGTGTCAAAATACATCAGGTACAAAAGAATTCTCCAGTCTGAAGTGAAATACAGGCTCAGGCTGGACGACAGGATAGTTGTGTGTGAATGCTCGTAAGTCCTTCAGAAATGCACCTCATCACCAACAGTCTGAGGACGGCAAGACGGCAACATGGCGCTGCTCAGAGAAATGAAACAGCTGAGGAATTAACGTTGCTAATGAAATGAATAGAGCACCTGCCGAATACGTAAGTGAAGAGTACAGGACTTCATGTTCTAAGGTACCATGACAAGGGCAGTGGCCTCCACAGTGTGTCTGTCCACCATCTTCTGTACGCACCTGCCTCTTATGTCCGACGAGGCCGTACATTCCTGGCGGACATGGTCTGTGGGCTCTTTACCACTGCATTTTCCCCAACACTCAGCAGCGCTTAAGGCACGTAGGGACCCTCGAAAATAATCTCTGCTGTTCCCATTGACGATACTGATTCTGTCTTTGCTGCTGCTGATGGAGACAAGGGAGATGAACTTTAAAACAGGAAATGACATTTTAAGGAGCCCTTATGGCACATACAATAGACAAGGTCTTCTTATGAGACTCGGTACCTTTACACACAGGGAAAGGTGGGCTGTGCAGGGCAGCCCACACCGCTGAGATGGAGCCCCACCCCCAGCATCAGAATGCCTGCCCGTGATGCACCAAGAGTCCAAAGGGGAAAAGGTAGCGGACGGCCAAGAATGAGAGGAAATTAAACGCAGTGGAGCCAGTTTCAGAGAGACAGACCTATTCGTCCTTTCAACCATTTTCATGAGGACCTGTTGTGTATGACACACCATGCTGGACACTGAGAACCCCACGGACATGAGGAAGCAGAAGGCTGTGGTCAGGAAGCTCGCGGTCAAGTGGAGTAACCAGCACAGACACGTGACCCTCGGTACCAGCGTTGTGCCAGGTACCACGGAGAGGTGCCAGGACAGACATCGGGACCAGCCGGGGAGGAGAGAGGCTTTGCTGAATGGTGAGGGAAAAAGAGCGGGGCTGGCCAGGTGACGAGGGGAAAAGAAGAAAGCCAAGCAGAGGGGACAGCATGGGCACCGCAAGGCGCCGTCAGGGGACTCGCTGCACATCCTTGAGCTGCAGTGTCACATGCTCAGACAGGGCTGAGGGACGAGGCGGGAAGCCCTCGAACTCAACGTGATGTGTTTGATCGTTGACCATCTCAGGATTTGGAAACCTTGGGCGAGCTGCCTGACTCTGAGTCCCAGCTTCGTCTTCTGCCAATGGCACGAAGGCCACCCACGTTCAGGGTCCCCTGGGCAGAGAGCCACTTATAGGGGATGGCTGGGCAGCACAGCCTCCTCCTGCAGCTCTCTCTGAGCTCCGAGATTATGGGTGAACTGATTATGGCTGAAGCCCTTGGGCCCTTCTGCCTCCTCTGCAATGAGCCTCAGCCCAGGCACCAGACAAGCGTGGTGAAGACAGACCCACACCCATGGCAGCCAGCTCAGGGAGTGACCGAGTTTCCTGCACCTCTTGCTGTCACCAATGTGAGCCCTTCAGCAGCAGAGATGGGCAGGAGGCCACACCTGTCCCATGCCAGCACCCCTGCAGCCCTCTTCTGCAGACAAGAGGCGGGTTTAACCACTGGGGACCCCCTAGGCTGTGGGTCAGGCTGTGCATGCACATATATGCCTGCAAATGAGGTCTGCCACGATAAAACAAATCTTTATTAAATTATAAAGGCATTCAACTCGCCTCCACCTTTTCCCCCTTCTAAGGAAGGCCAGGGGAGCTCTGCTGGACCCCCTTTTGTTGTGGAAAATCTTGGTGCAAGGAGCACCCTAGGGGCCAGGTTACTCTTCAGAACAAAGGCCCAACAAATGCCTAGAGCCTGCTTAGGCTTTGGGGAGCTCAGACAGAGGAGAGGCAAGCCACGGGGCGACTTTGGGGTGCAGAAGAGATTGAGACAGAGGGACATGGGAAAGGGGTGCTTCAGAAGTTCGGCTGTGACTAAGGGTCCATGAACCCTACTCCTTGACTTGAAGACTTTTTTCCTGCTGTTTTGTTTGATTGCAACACCACATAATGATGGGACCCCACGGGTCCCCAAGTCTCATGCTGGCACTGATGGATGGTGGCTGCTGTTATCCACCCTCGGAGTCCCCACGTGTCTCTCCTGTGCCTGTGCCCCACCCTCCCCGTGCCCACACAGGCAGTGCCCGCTCCTTCCTCCTGCAGCCTCTGGTCACAAGCGTTTAACTGTAACTCATGGATGTGGCCGAGGGTCCCGCAGCCCAACTGCACTGGCTCATTCCAACTTCCTAGTAGAAGGAAAACAACTGGGAAAAAAGGCATGCGGACTGTGTATTAGCTACAAGAAAAAAATGGCCTTATAAATGTTAGACTACAAAACAAAGCCCTGCACTAAACTGTAGCAAGTAAGTTACGCATAGAGCGCTGCTACCATTCATTAATTAAAAAAAAAAAAAAAGTTGTGGCATTTCTCATCTTCAGCAAAGGATGCGCATTTTGGGATCAGTTCTCAACAACTGAACGAAACAGTCCACCAGGGACCCCAGTTGACACCTTTGGAAACCCCGTCTGCCCCCTGGACCCTCCCGCCCAGGGACACCCATGTCGAGCTCGGTCACTTGCAGCGTCCAGCTGGGCCTCCCTCACATATCCTCAGACCTGACACGCCCTCAGGACACACATCCACTCACCATGGTCACAGCAGCAAAGAAAGCAGTGGGACAAAAGCAAGACGACACCCTCTAAAACAAGAAAGAGAAGGGCCGCCCATTTTATGGTGTCTGCGCTTGTGTAGAGAGCTGGTTTGGAGACATACAGATGTATCTGTGTCTGGAGTTCACATCTATATAATCACCAGGGGTGGCTGGGCTCTGTGATGTCTCAATGGTCATATGACACTGGCCATATCAAGTGACCATTGTCACATCAGATCCCACAGGAGTTATAAATACGCCACCACTGAGGCCTAAGTGGATGACAATTGAGTAATGACAACAGAAATAGCTCACACTCCATAAGACCGTCTTCGCCTTCCTGAAGAACTTGTCCGCAAACAACGGCATTGCCATGGAGAGGTGGCCGGAGCCAGTTAGAGGGGAGCTTCTAATCTCTGAGACGAGGCACAAAGAGCCTCAGGCTAGTGCTGCGTCCCCGGAAATTGAGTGCCACGCCGCCTTGGTCACAGGAGACCTGCAGCGCCTGGCGCCTCCCCTGGGCCAGTCCTTCCAGGGCGCCAACGTGGTGTCTGAGGTCAAGGAGGAGGGAGGAGGAGATGCAGTGGCAGGTGCAACCCCCGCCACGTTTGGCCCCTCGGGTACCCGTGCTCCTTTAAAGCTGAGTTATTTAGTCTTAAGGAGCTACTAACATCCTGTGAGCGTACAGCTCCAGTCTGCAGACTGCTTACATAGGCGCTGCATGTAACACACGTGAGCAAAGGAGGCCTATAAATGAAATTGGGTTCGCATGAGTTGTAAGATGGAGGTTTTAGGCGGAGGGAAGCGAGAGATCAAACTACAAAGGCCGAGATGCTGGTATGAAGTGCCCACCGGGCGCCTCTTGTCTTTAAAAATAGAGCATCGTTTTGGGTGTTATCTGCCGGTGCCTGCTCTGGGCAGCCAGGGAGGCGGGGGATAGAGAAGAAACCCCTTCTTCTTCGCGTGTGCCCGGAGCAGGGCCCTGGCGTGAGTTCTGCCGGTGCCAGGTCCTTCCATGACCCCGTGAACACCACGGCTACAGTGGGGTGCCTGGGGCACAGCCAACATCAGCAGAGGGAGAGCTCTCGGCATCGTCTCCTCCTGGAACCTAGGGGAGCCAGATGGGGGGAGAAGGGTGAAGAAACCAGAGGTCCCTACGTAAGTCAGATCCTGGGAGCACTGTTGCTGCCTGAACAGCACTATGAGCTGGGCAGGCAAGAGACCCCACAAGAGGGGAGAGTCCGCCCTCAGCCCCACCCGGGGTTGAACAGATTTGCTGAGCAGCAGGCTGCAGTGAGCTCTCTTGACTGGCACTTTGCATTGTGCACACTCTCTCCATGTGTCCAGATGCAATGCATTTAACCAAGAGGGTCACGTGTCGGAATCCACAGCAGTTCTGCCAGACCAAGAGGATTCAAGACTCTGTGGTCAGTGGGCCAAAAGCCAGTGTCCTGTGTCCCCAACTCGTGAGCTCTGGCAGGCAAAGAATGTGGAAGGTCAACGCGGAAGGTCGGCCTCCAAAGAACTGACACAGTTCTGTTTCTACCTCCCACTGGAGAAGGGAATAAACCAAAACACTGTCAGAGCAGCTCCCAGCTCCCAGTGAGGGGCAGGGGCTGTGGGAAGACAAATGCGTCCAGTCAGGGCCGCCCCACCCCCCAGTGAGGGAGTCCGGACCCCTTCTGGGCTTCCTCCCCTTCACCTGGCCCAGATGGGTGCACATGGTCCTCAAGGGCCTCGTGGAGATTCAATCAAGGACACCAAATGCTCAGACGCTCAATGAATGTTTGTTTTCTAATCACGTGCCTCCCAGGCTTGCACATTCAGGAAAGCTCAAATGTTGCAATTTCAAATCGATAATAATGTTACCCCATAGTCTGGGTAACATTAGGGTAACAAACAGGCTTTTTCCTTTTTCCCTGCTCAGTTGTGCTGTTTTTTCTATGGCACCCCTGTACCACAGGAAGCCGGGGCATGCAGAGGGATGTGAGCTAGTAGGGAGGAACAGCTCCCAGAGAGCTAGTACTAACCCTGGCCTTGATGGGGGAGGGTAGAGGGAGGGGGAAGAGAGAGGGTGGGCAGCACTCAGGGCAGCTGGACTTCCAGGCTCAGCCACCTGCCTTCCCTTCAGCCGCAGAAATGACCAAACGCTGTTTTGAGAACAGCGGCCCCACACACTCTGCCCTCTCTCATATGAAGACTCTGGTGGCCAACTCCAGCTCCCCCTGAAAGAAGCCATGGGGAACGCGGTACATCTCTCAGGGTCACAGGGACCAGCCCCTTGGTACAGCTCACAGTCCGAGGACAGCACTGGCATGGAAGAGTGATGTTACAGGGAAGCCCCACGTGGGGAGAAGACTATGTCCGCACCCCTCCTGTGGCAGAGCCTGGACCATGGGGTGGGGATTCTAGGACGCTGCTTCAGGCTTCCTGCTCCAGAGAGCTGCCTCAGAACCCGGGTTCTCCTGAAGGCTGGAAGCTGGGTGACATCTCCTGGGACCTGGACAAGGGTGCCGGCCCTAAGCGAGGGCTGAGCTACATGCCCATCACGGCCGCTTCCCGTCAGTCCATGGGAAGACTTGGAAATCCAGGGTGGGTGAACAGAGCTGCCAGTGGGTGGAGTGGGGCTGGGAACTCAGCAGGCCCTAGAGAACGCAGCACCCTCTTCTTTGCCCCCAGTGAAGTAGACTTCCTATCGCAGGAAAATAAGTAGAATCAAGAGCCAGGAACTGGGCCTGCCGGAATGTAGGTCAGTTATCATCTGGGACTATACGCACCCTCCCTGCTCCACATCAGACCAGGTCTTCACTGGGAAAGCAGCCCAAGCCCATGCAGGCCTGTGTCCCCCCGGGGCCTCTGGCCATCAGGATGACAGGTCCCCACACACCCCCACGGGTGTGTAACAACCTCCAGGCTGAGCCGTGGGGACACGGGGCAGGCCGGAACTCTGCAGGTAGGTAATTAGGAGTGGTCTTTCACAACTGCACAGCATGGGTCCCAGGAAGGAGGTGGCCTGTGAAAAGGGTCTCCTCAGCAGCTCATTACAGCCACGGGATCGATTCTTCCATCATTATCAGAAGGCATTCCTGCCATGTGAAATCCTGTCCCTTGAAGTGTATTCACCAGGGGCTGCTTCCGCCATTTCCACGAGCGCTCCTGGACGCTAACAACCTTCCACGGGCCTTTTGAAAGCCCAAAGTTTTCAGAGAAGTAAAATGCATGTCACCCGCTCCATTCATCCCGCAAGAAAGAGCAACCCTACACAGACACAGACACACACACACACACACACACACACACAAAACCCTAAAAAGCGCAAAGAAACAAACCACCATCACGCTCAATGTGGCTCGTCACATCAAAGTTGCTTCTGAAACTCAGCCACTTCCAACAGCACTAAACTTTCTGAGTCCTTTTCTTGAGCAGGGCTGGTGCTGTGGGTCAGTTTGTTTTGTCTGTTGCCGTCTGCTCTTGATGATAAAGGGTACATTTGGGGCTCAATGAGAGAGCTGGATTCTAGAAAAATCCACAACTGACTTTCCTCCCTTCAACTGCCCCTAATTCAGAGCCTGGAGAATGTCAGTTCCTCACTGTCCACCCTGCTTGGTCAGCTTTTAACACCTTGAATGGCACCGGAGTCCGCAGTCACCCCCATATTTGGCAAAACAGTCCTATCTCCATACACCCTCCCCCATTCTCTCTGGTTCCATTTTGGCCTTTCCAACCTCGTTATTCCCTTTCTCCCCTGTGTCTCCATCTCTGCCCCCTTCTCATTAAGTCTCTGCTCAGTTTCTGTGTGTGTGTGTGTCCCCGTCATCTTCCCACACTTCTGTTTTCCCTTGATAGCTCTCTCTCTCTGCCTGTCTCTGCGCTTGTCTTCGCCCCTGTAGCTCCCCAGCCCTCACCCCCATCCGTGTGTCTAGCTGGGTCTCGCTGGGTTTCTCTGACCCAACCCTCGGCATCCTTGCACATCTCCCTACACACTCACCTGGTACCTACTTTTAAGAGATGGTTTCACCCTATTTCAGCCCTAATGGACCCCGCCCCACCCTGGTGGCCCCACTCACCTTACTTCTTGCCCTCCCCCCAGGCCTCTGGACCCTGGAGTACAAGCGGGAGCTCACCACGCCCCTGGGCATCGCTGCGGCCCGCGGCCACACAGACTGCCTGCACCACCTGCTCAGCCGCGGTGCGGACCCCGACGCCAGTCCCGGCGGCCGAGGGCCCCTGCACGAGGCCTGCCTGGGGGGCCACACGGCCTGTGCGCAGCTGCTGCTGCAGCACGGTGCCCACCCTGACCTGCTCAGCGCAGAGGGCCTGGCGCCCCTGCACCTCTGCCGCACCGCCGCTTCGCTCGGGTAAGACACACCGCTCGGCCCACGCCCCAGCCACCCTCCCAGACCTCTCCGGAGCTGGCCACGCCCCTCCGCCCTGTCCCCGCCCCCAGACCCAATGGCCCCGCCCTGCCCCGGACCCGGACCCCTAATACCTCGCGCCACTTGACCCCACCCAGACCCAGAACCTGCCTTCGGCCACTACCCTGGCCCTCGCTGTCCATCAAAGCCCGGCAGGCACCTCACAGCCTGCTCCACCCCGGACCCCACCCCCGGACCCCGGACCGGCTCTGGCCCCGGCCCCGGGAGGGTGTAATTAGCCTTGATTGCGAGTGTGAGGCGGGAGGCGCCACGCCGAGGTAATGAGCGGGCTGATCAGGGCCCGCAGACGCCGCGCTGAAGAATGCTAAAAGGCCACTGGCGGGGTTGGAGGCTGAAAAATTAGGGTTTTTAATGATAATTTTATGCAGAATAATTGTCACAGTGTGACATAAATGGTTAGCTCCTCAGGCGGGGCTTCAGAGTCCCACTAGGAAGCCGAGCTGGCCGGGCATTTTGAGGGGTGCAGCGGCCCCCCAGCCCACCGCCTACCCAGGTGCTGGGGTTCTGGAGGTTCTGCAACCACCCCTTCCAGCCCCGCATTTGTCCTTGCTGAGTATCTGTCCCCACGGGGTCCAGTAGGTCCGGGAGAGGCGGCGGGGCCACCGTGTCATTGCATAGGATTTATGTCCGGGTTCTCAGCTTGCAGTATGTCATCTTGACATTTCTTTTAGTCAAAATGTTCCAGTCCCTGCCCTCGGGGTTGTAATTTCTTGGCCTTCTATCTCTGCAGCTAGGATCAAATAAAATCACCATGTTAAGTGCAGGCTGGCAGGACCACTAGGCTCTCAGGGACCCAGGCAGGGGCATCACCTCCACCTCTCACCTGACTTCAGAGTGGGAACCCAGAAAGGCATGCAAGAGCACCTCAAGTCCTGAATGACTGAAGGAACAATGTTATAACCATGTGTTTTAGAAACAGCTTCACTAAGCTGTAACTGCATACAACAAGCTGCATATGTGTAAAAGGTACAACTTGATAAATTTGCACGGACACATATGCATTCATGACACCATCCCCATTTATCAAGGGAGTGAACACACCTCACCATCACCATCAAAAGGTTCCCTTATTCCCATTGCTATCTCCGCCCGCTGCTCCCCTCCTCTATTATCTCATTGATCTGCACTATAGTTTAGCCTGAATTTGCTAGAACTTTATGTAAATGGAGTGCATTCTCTCTGCCTGGCTTCTGTCACCACCACTACTTCGAGTCACCATGTTGTGTGTATCTGTGAGTCACTCATTTTCATTGCTGAGTGGTAACCCGGGGTATGGAGGTACTGCTCTGTGTTCTCCATTCATATGTTGGAAGACATTTGGCTGTTTCCAGCTTGGGGCTATTACACATAATGCTGCTATGAACATTTGTGTACCAGCCTTCGTATGGGGGTAAATACCTAGGATTGGAATGGCTGGGCCATAGGATATGATTAAGAGAGAACCATTTACGAAACTACCCCACTGGTTCCCCAAGTGGCTGTCCCGTTTTCCATTCCCACCAGCAGAGTCTGAGGGGGCCGGTTGCTCCATCCTCACCAACATTTGGTGTGGACACTCTTTAATTGTAGACATTCTACAGGTGTGTACAAGTATATTTGAGAAATGATTTGCACTTCCCTAAAGACAAGTGATGGTGAGCATCTTTTCATGTACTTATTTGCTGTCTGCATATTTTCTTTGGTGATGTGCCTGTGTTAAAAATTGGGTTGCTTGTTTTCTTCTTAAATTTTAAGATTTCTTTATATAGTCTGGATACAAGTCTCTTGTCAGACGTGTGATTTATAAATATTATCTCCCAGTCTCTGGCGTATTTTCTTCTGTTAAAAGTATCTTTTGAAGAACAGAAGTTCTTAATTTTTGTGGGACCCAGCTTATCAATTTTTTTTATTTTAGGGATTGTGTTGGGTTATTGTATCTAAAAAAAAAATATTTGCCTAACCCAGGGTCACAAAGATTTCCCCTATGTTTTCCTCTATAAATTGAATAATTTTATACTTTACATTTAAGTCTATAACCCATTTTGAGTTAAGTTCTGAATATGGTGTGAGGTGAGGTATGGCTGAAAGCATTTTTTTTTTTTTTTTTTTTTTTTTTGGCATGTAGATAGCCAGTTGTTCCAGCGCCATTTGTCAAAAAGCCTTTCCTTTCTCCATTAAATTGACTTTGCACCTTTGTTGAAAACAACTGACTACATATGTGTCGGTTTATTTCTGGACTCTCTTGTCAAGTACACGCAAGACAGGGCAAGGTCTGACTGATTCAATTGATAAAGACCCAAGGAGCCATTCTTAGATTCAGACCATTTATCACTTACATACACAGTGAAAGAAAATAGCCAAAGGTGCCAATTCCTCACTGTCCTTGTTCCACACACTACAAAAACCAATAAACAAAAGGGGCCAGATGGTGGCAGTATGAGTTATAGGTTACCCTGTTGCTGAACAGCCAATCTAGACTTCAGCTGAGCAGTTTTATACTCTGCAGCTGTATTGGGGGCCTTGATGCTAGGGAAGGGTGGGGAGGTGGTATGGCAGGAAGTCGCAAACCTCATGAGAACCCAGGAGGCAAAGAAAAAATGTCTCATGAAACCCTCCCAAGGGGACTTTAGCAGCTCCTTACAAGCCTCCCATCCGGGAGGATCACAGCATGTTCTGCCGAGACTTACGATCAACAGTGGTTCAAACCTCTGTTTGTGTAGCCCTACGTGGACACAGGCAAGGCCACCAGGACTCCATGGCAAAGCCATTCTCCCCTAACTCTATTATATGCCACTGATGTGTTTGTCTGTTTTGACACCAGTAGCACATCACATTGAATACTGTGGCTCAATGAAAAATCTTGAAGTCCGTTAGCAATAGTGAGCATCCTTCTTCTTTTTTGAAGTTGTTTTGGCTATTCTAGCCTCTTTGCGTTTCCATATACATTTTAAAAATCAATTTCTACACAAAAGGCTGCTACTGGATTTTGACTGGGGTTGCTGTGAATCCATTTGGGGAGAACTGACATCATAAAAATACTGAATCTTCCAACCCATGAACACACAGTAAAGCTCTCCATTTATTAAGGTCTTTAATTTCTCCCAGCCGTGTTTTTCAGTTTTCAGTGTATAGGGCTTGCATATGTTTTGTCAGATTTATCCCTACGTATTTCATATTTTTGATGCTTTTGTAAGTGGTATTTTTTATTTAAATTTCTGATTGTGTGTAGCTACTATATAAAATTAATAATTTATTTTTGTATATTAATAATGTATCCTGCAACCTTGCTAAGCTCACTAATTGTTCTAGTGGCCTATTGTACATTCCATAGGATTTCTATGTAGGCAATCAGGTCATCGGTAAATAAACACAATTTTATTTTTTTTCAATCTGGATGTCTTGGATTATTTTTTCTTGCTTTATTGCACTGGATAGAATCTCCAGTGCAATGTTGACTAGAAGTAATGAGAGCAGACAATTTGTTTATTCCTGATGTTAGAGGAAAGCCTTAAATTTTTCACCATTAAGTATGATATTATATGTATTTTTTCTTGTAGATGATCTTTTTCAGACTAAGAGAGTTCCCTTCTATTCATAGTTTGCTGCAAGTACAAATTACCACAAACTTCAAAATTTACAACACACATTATCTCATGGTTTCTGTGGGTGAGGAGGTTGGGCGTACCATAGCTGGGTCCTCACAAGACCCAGCTATGTCAACATGTCAACAAGGGCTAGGGTTTCAATTGAAGGGTCAACTGGGGAAGAATCCGCTGCTGAATTCTCATGGTTATAGGCAGAATTCATTTCCTCAGGAACTATTGGACTGAAGGTCTCAGTTCCTTGCCGACTACTGCTTGAAGGCAATCCTCAGTTTGTGTCTTTATTTTTAAAGTAGATTTGTTGTAGGCAGATTATAATTGGGTCTTTTTTTTTTAATCCAACATGCTAGTCTCTGCCTTTTAATTGTGTGTTTAGATCATTTACATTTAATGTGATTTTGATATGGTAAGATTTAAATCAAACATCTTTCTATTTTTTATTTGCATCCATTCTTTGTTCCCTTTTCTTCTTCTTTTTATCCTTCTTCTGTATTAATTGAGCAGTTTTTCATGATTCCATTTTATCTCCTTTATGGCCTATTATATATAACTTTTTGTTGTGTAATTTTAGTTGTTGTTTTAGGGTTTATAGAATACATCTTTACTTTATCACAGTGTGTCCTCAAGTAATATCATACAACTTCACATATAATATAAAAACCATATAACAGTTTACTTCCATTTCTCTCCTTCTGGCATTTATGATATTGGTATCATACATTTTACTTCTGCACAAAAGTCCCACAATACATTGTTATTATTTTTTTCAAACAGTCAATTATCTTTTAAATATAGTGAAATAATAAGAAAAAGAGTTTTTATGTTTACCTATGTAGTTCCATTTCCAGATTCCTTCATTCCTTTGTATAGATCAAAGATTCCATCTGGTTTTATCTTCTGCTTGAAGGGTTTTCTTTAACATTTCTTACAGTGAAGTTCTTCTGGTGATGAATTCTTTCATGTTTGTTTGAAAAAGTCTTTATTTCTGTTTGAGTGTTTGAAAGGTACTTTACTCTCAGTACTTTAGACACATGACTCCACGGTCTTCTAACTTGCATTTTTTAATGGAAAATCTGTCCTTCTCTCTTTGTTCTTTTATACATATTGTCCTCTTTTTCTGGTTTTAAGATTTTCTCCTTACCATTGATTTTAAGCAATTTGATAATGATATGCTTTGATGTAGTTTTCTTCATGTGTCTTGTCCTTGAGATTCATTGAGTTTCTTGGATCTGTGGGCTTATACTTCTCATCAAATTTGGAAAATGTGGGGCAATTATTTCTTCACATTTTTTCCCTACAATCCCCTCCTCTTTTTCAGCGACTCCTGTTGCACGTATTTTACAGCACTTGAAGTTGTTCCACCGTTCATTGATGCTTTGTTCATTTTTTCTCTGTAATTGATTTATCTTGTGTTCTGAAACGTCTGGTTTGCCATTAATCCTGTTCAGTGTATTTTTCATCTCAGACATGATAGTTTTCAATTTTAAATGTACAGTCTTCCAATTTATATCTTCCATGTCTACTTCACATGTTCAATCTTTGCTCTGGTTTCTCAAACATATGGAATACAGTTATAACTGTTTTAATGTTCCTGTCTACTTTTCAACCACCTAGGTCAGTTTTAATTGACTGGGGTTTTTTTTCTCTTCATGTTATCTTATTGGGTGCGGCGTATTTTTGTGTTCCTGTCAATATTCTTGATCTCTGCTCCGGGATGTAAAGTAACTTGAAAATAGTTTCATCCTTTTGAGTTTTGCTTTTAAGCTTTGCTAGGCAGGATCAGTGCAGTATTCAGCCTAAGGTTAATTTTTCTCCCCAGTACTGAGACAACACCCTGAGTAGTACTCAAATCCATGCCTCATCATTTATGAGGTCTTGCACTCTGGTTGTTGAGAACAGGCACTATTCCTGGACTGGTGCATGCTATGAGCTTGATTCTCTCTACTTATTTCAGGTGGTTATTTCCCCAGCCTCAGGTAGTTTATTCACACATTCACACACACACACACACACACACACACACACACACACACGTCACTACTCAACTGAATACTCAAGGGGACCCTCTGCAAAGTTTTCTCCCAGAAGTCTGCCCTGCAAAGTCAAGCTGCCTTGGCTTCCCTAAACTCCCAGCTCCATCTCCTCAACTCTAAGAATCCACTGGGCTCTGCCTGGATCACCTTCACTGAGCCTCAGTCTGGGAGCCCAGAGGCCTTTTGGGAGGTCAAGAAATTGAGTGTTTGCCAATCATGTTGCAGAATGCACTCAAACCTTGTGACCCATTTCTGTCCTCAGCTGCAGGCCTTCTCCGCTTTCTACAGGGAGCTTCTTTCTAATTATTCAACATGGGGTCACCTAGTGGTTAGGGTTCGGTGCTCTTTCTCTCTCTCAACATGGGATTAATTTCTACCTGGTTTTAACTTCCTATTTCTGTCCTTGACTCATTTGGTAGATGATTTGCTGTTGCATGAAGTTGTTGCCATCTGGTGACAACATTATAGAAAACCCATCTATTTTTGAAAAGCACAGCCCCAAGGTCAACCCATAATAACTCCATTCCTGCAAGCATTCAATTGCCTATGAATTCTGTGAGATGCTGGGACTGCATTAGATGGTCTGTACCCTCAGGATGCTTTCAGTGTCAGGGGAGAGGAAGGTAATGAAAAGCAGTGTACTAGATGCTGGGACCAGACATGTGTAGCATATATGATGTGCTTGGAAGTCTGGGGTGTGGGCTGGTATCCAACAGCTGAAAATTTTCTAGGATTTTCTTATGTCCTTTATCAAAGGACATAAGCCGACCAAATCAAAGCAAAAGTCTTTCTATGTACTAAGAAAGCAGGCAAAATAATTAATCAATTATATGTTAATTGCATTCCGTTTTTATCATATTTTTTATACTATACAATTTTATATGCTACAAGTACACATTTTACATTTGAGGCATTGACTGAACCCCAATTCCAACACTAATTAGCTGTGCAACCTTGGGTAAGTTATTTTATATTTCTGTCTCAGTGTTCTCATCTGTGAAATAGGGATGATACTTGAGCTTACTACATAGAATGCTTATGAGAATTAAATGAGTTAATACAGGTAAAATGTTTAGAAAAATATTTAGAAGAGCCTGGCGTATAGTAAGAATTATGTAGGTGCTGAATGCAATTGCTGGGGGTCTCTTATATAGTCATTGTGTTTCTTTTAAGAGTATTGAAACAGTATTTCTCTATTTTAAATTACTGTGGGGGTGTTGTTTCTTTCCTTTACCTCCATATCCGTTGGTCATCTGTGAGTTATTTGCTGTGATACCCTTAGTCAGGAATATAGTTCCCAATTATAACAGGCTCCTGTGGAAAACATAACCCATTTGATGATGTTCCAAGTCTAAGAATACACCATGCCTCCCTCAAAAAGAAGGTCTATATTTCCTTTCCTTTGTTCAGAATTAATTTCTCTAAATCCAACATGGTACCCTGGAACAGAACATGGGCATTGTGGGAAAACTGGTGAAATCCAAATAAAGTCTGCAGTTCAGTTAATAGAATTGTACTAATCTTAATTTCTTAATTTTGAGAAATGGACCGAAATATTATAAGATATTAACTCTAGGGAAAGCTGGGTGATGGGTATTTGGGAACTCTCCATATTATCTTTGCACCTCTTCTGTAAATCTAAAATAATTTAAAAAATAAAAAGAGTTTTAAACCACAAGTTTGCTTCACGCCTTGGGTTCCCACCTCCCAATGAAATTGTATCAGAAAAAAACATTGCTTTTTACTAAGAAATGAGAATGCAACACCTATCAGAGCACAAAATTTTGTGAATCCTGATAATATCCCTAACGCGGGCCAACAAGCTCCCATCTGGACCTCATGAGGGGCTGAGGGATGCATGGAACATTGGAGTGACTTGGCTTCTCTACTGTAAAATAGAAACTAATTTCCTAGCTCAGCTGGTTTTCAGAAATCATACAGGTCTCGCACATTGTTTAATGAGGACTTTTAAAATGTCTTTGTATTAAAGTGGGGCTCTACCAAATCTCTTTTCTTTTGTCTTCCTCCTGTTCTTTCTTCTTTTTCTTCTCATTTTCTCTCGTGTCCCTATGTGTGTCTCTATGTGAGTCTTTCTCCCTGCCAATTTAATTTGACAGTTTTGACTTATTTAAATCCTGGTTACTGGGGAAAAGTTTAAGATAAGTGATGAATACAGCAGAAGTTCAGGAAGAACTATGCATTGCTGACTTAGAATCCCTCCACTATCAATGATTATAATGGAAAAGGCTGGCAGATCCATTGAAAACCTCTACAATAACACAGCCAACCTCCTTGAAGAATAAAAAGTTAATAGATGTCAGAAAGGGCTGGAGGTTTTGACCACCGCTTTTCAGCTTAAAGAGTCCCCCTAAAGTTACACTCCGAGGAGGTCTAGCTTCAGGTAGTATAAACATTATCACTTTGACAAGCTACTTTCTCTAGAATCTCTTTATACATAGTAGATTTTAGGTCATCCTTAATTTTTTTCCCTTACAGTAGAGAGGGGGTCGTTGACCTACATACAGAGCCATTTCATTTTCTTACTGTTGGTGACAATGGTCTCCGCACCTAGGGACCCAGTTCTGCTCCTTCCCCCTTTTAGTCGGCAATTCACCATGGGTGTAGGACTTTCAAACCTTTGAGTCTCTGAGTTCCTGGGATTTAAAAAAAAAAAAAAATGTCTGTGCTTCCTTCCAACCAGCAAGCTTCAGAATTCAGAATTCAACACACACAAAAAAAGGAGATTGGACCTTTAATCTAGGAGACTTTTGAAGAGATTTTTCCCAAAAAGAAAAGTTGCAGTAAAGTTACTCTCTTCACATTAGTGGCCTGTGTGCCAGCCTCGCCCTATGTATTAGCAGATTCCTCTCCTTGACCTTTTTTCAAATTCTGAGATGATTAAAATGAGCAAAGAATTACCAGAGTTCTGATTTTTTTTCTCATCCAAAGCTGTCTTGATTTAAATAGAAGTGAAGAGGGCTTGTTTCCTTCATGGATGTATTAGTACAAAGCATGCAATTTTCCTTTTTTGTCCTAGTTGTGTCAATTCAACTAAATAACAAATGATTCACAAACCAGAGTTAGACCTATGAGAGTAACTAGTTATCTTGGGGGGGGGGGACGGGAAGGGGGGGACAGGGGGAATCGTTGAAGAAAATCATTGGGCAATTCTTTTCTAGTTCAGACCCGGCAGTTTGAAATCTGGGCAGAAAGGAAGGATTGCTTTTCCTGAGGCAAGAAAGGCACTCCCTGGCAGGAAAGGATGGATCGAGTGGGGATAATTGTCAGAGTCCGCACCCCAAAGCCAGAAGTCTCCACCTGGTAGCAGGAAGTTTACCTGCATGAGGTGCCAGGGCCACGCGCATTGATACGTAATCCATAAAACAGTCTACTTTTCCACCTCCCAGATGAGTGATTGATTCATTGTTCAGCCAGAGGGAAGAAAACCTGGTCTGGATCAACGGGAACTTGAGGTATCGTAAGGAATTTTAAAGCACACGGTGTCAGAGAGCGGCTGCCTCATTGGATGCTTTGATATTTCTAGAACTTCATTCGTGCCAAAGCACTTGTGCTGGGAAGTGTCTTACTTGCTGCTCTCCTCCCAGCAGGCCTGCAAGGCGCAGTTATCCCCAGTCTACAGATTGGAAAACTGAATCTCATCTCGCTGGCCCCTGTTTTGCCAGTTAGGTGGCACACAGTGAAAATTGGCAGAGCCAGGCTCGAAATCCAAGTGTTATTAGAGATGGATGCTGAACGATCTCTCCTTTGTTAACCTAATTTTTTTCAACAGTTGTGTAGAGTTAGGGAGTAGCTCAGCTCACCTCTAATCACCACCTTTCAAACATGTCCTGTCACTGGGTTACCCCCTTCCTGCCCCTTCGTAGCAAGCATCTCAGGTAGATTGCTCAGCTTTCTGGTCACTTGCCAAATCCCATTTGAATACCTAGGACTCACTGTCAGGTAATCCAGGCCAAATCAAACCTTTATCTTCTGGGCAAAAGTCTTGATTAGACACTCAGGAAAGACGTACAAATGGCCAATAAGCAAATGAGAAGGTATTTAACATCATTTCTCATCAGGGAAATGCAAATTAAAACCACAAGGAAATATTCACTAGTCCACACCCATTCGAAGGGCTAAGTCATAAAGAATGACAACAGCAAACATTTGCAAGAATGTGGAGCAATTGAAACCCCCATTCGTTGTCATTGGGAGTGTGTAATGATATAATGACTGTGGAAAACTGTTTGGCAGATTATTTTAAAGTTAAATATACACCTACCGCAACTCCACTTCTAGATATTTACCTTAGAGAAATGAGAACATATAAGTCCACAAGAAGACTTATACAAAGATGTTCAAAGCAGCCAGAAATACCCAAATGTCCACCAATATCAATAGGAGAATGAATTGGGCCGGCCCGGTGGCTCAGGCAGTTAGAGCTCTATGCTCCTAACTCCGAAGGCTGCCGGTTCGATTCCCACATGGGCCAGTGGGCTCTCAACCACAAGGTTGCCAGTTCAATTCCTCGAGTCCCGCAAGGGATGGTGGGCTGTGCCCCTGCAACTAACAATGGCAACTGGACCTGGAGCTGAGCTGCGCCCTCCACAAGTAAGATTGAAAGGACAACAACTTGACTTGGAAAAAGTCCTGGAAGTACACACTGTTCCCCAATAAAGTCCTGTTCCCCTTCCCCAATAAAATCTTTTAAAATAAAAATAGGAGAATGGATTTTTAAATTGTGGTATATCTGTATAATTAAGTATGACTTGAATAAAAAAGAATGAGTTACTCATGTATGCAATGATATGGATGAATGTCAGACATTATATTGAGCGAGAGGAGCCGGACATAATAAAAGTTCTAGAAAAGACAAAACCGTAGTAGCTTATGGGGGTGGTTTCAAAAGCAAGGGAACTTCTTGGAGAGATGGAAATAGTCTAGGTATTGAATGAGATGTCAGTTACACAGGTATATCCTTTGTAGAAATTCATACAGCTGTACTCTTAAGATCTACGCATTTATCTGTGTGCAAATTTTACCTCACTTTAAAAATACATAAACACAAATAGACATAAAACTTTTACCTGGTCCAATTCAAAGCTCCCCCGACCTCACCCCCACCCTGGCCCAAGAAGTGGGTAGAGTCTTTTCTTTCACTTTTTCTGATTCTTCTCCCCTTCTCTGAAGCTTCTGGTCCTCCCTCTTCATCCACTGGGACCAGGGAAGGAGAAAAAGGTTGCCCATTTCTGTTGAGTGAAGTTTCCAGAAAGTCATATACGACTTCATGGGCAAGTGAGGCAAACCGTGAAGCTGATTTCTCAAAGTTTGTTCCCTAAATCATTTTTCAGTTCACCAAAATGCAGGGTTCCATTTGCAATCTGGGGAGAATTTGCCCCAAAATTAAATGGCAGCCATTGCTTCATGGGAAATCATAAGGATAGAAATGGCCAGCTAGTTTCTCTCTCAAACTTCTTTCTACACTTAAGGATTTGCCTGTTCACATCAGCCATTTCAACTGTAAACATTTGTGCCCAATAGTCTCAGAGCTTAGCATCCGGGTGAAAGGCAGAGAGAAGAAAATACAGAACAGAAAGAAAGGGGTGGGTGACACATCCCCAAAAGAGAGGCTCAGCAGAACGGCCACCGCCTGGCACTTGCCCAGCATCCAGCCGCTTCTGCCCCCACCCACGGACCCAGCCTTAGGGCTCCAGCCACCCTGCCCCAGAGATGGGTCTCCAGACCATCTGCCTCCGTGTCAACTATGAGAAGGAAAAGTAGCGACAACGAGATTTGACAAGACTGGCTCCTAACACCTGTTACTGTCACTGAACACACTGTCTACATGAAACCCCTCTTTCTGTCGGGGGTGGGGTGGGGGGCAGCAAACACGTGAGGGGAACAGTGAAGGGCCATCTGGATTGTCCGAGGACCCAGTGACTTACGGTGACAGAAACCGCTGCTCAGGAGACAGGTACTTAAGATATCCAACAAAGCACTTGTAAGCAAGGTCTGTCTCCCCTCAGAAACATTAAGTGATTTTTTTGAATCTTGAATTCAGCCAAAGAACCTTATGGTTCTTTGTCACTGTGGTTATCCCGCTCGCTCAGTATCATCTTTTGGTGGTTGTTGAGCTGTGCTGTCACATCCTTCAAGCAGGATGTGCCGGCTGTGGGGTCACCGTCATCTCCCTGGTCCTAACCCTTGAGGTCACTGCTCAAACCTCAAAAACTGAATCCTCGCCAAAAATTGGGGAGAATGAAATCTATCATGTAGGGTTGCTGGCAGGACTGGGCAAGCAGTGGGTGACCCCTGCCAGCCCCATGGCACATAGTCCATGTCTTCAGGGTCCTGTTAGCAAGTCTGTCCAGAAATTTTTGTGGAGGGCTCAGAGAAGAAAGACTTCCCCTGCCTTGAAAGACTGTTGTACGAAGCACAGACCATGTTTTCTACTGGATGGATGGATGGATGGATGGATGGATGATGGATGGATGGATGGATGGATGGATGGATGGATGGATGATGGATGGATGGATGGATGGATGGATGGGTGGATGACGGATGATGGATGGATGGATGGATGGATGGATGGATGGATGGATGGATGGATGATGGATGGATGGATGAAAAGTTTAGAGATAACTTATGGGAAATGTCTAGTGTAGCGCCTGGCTCATAGAAGGCACCCCACAAATGATGCTGATGGGAAGAGGCAGCAGGGTGGGTGGTGGGACTGAGAACTTTGAAGCCAATCACAGCCACCCAGGTCACTGCTTTGTCACGTCCTGACTGTCTGGCCTTATGCAAGTCACTGGTCTTCTTTTAAGCTTCAATTTCCCTATGTGTAAATTCTACCCACGATGCAGATTTGTAGCAAGAACTGAAGGTAACATTAAAAATAATAATAAATGAAAAACTAAGTAGTTGGGGGATGCAGTGACTTCCTGGCTCAGGACCAGAGGCTGTGAAATCCCACTCTGCGGACTTTGTGGCAACAGTGAAGGGGAGGAGGGAAGACGAAGAAGGAGAGCCTGGAACAGGCTCTGTCTCCTGGGAGGCAGGGAGACGTGGCAGGTGGTGTGAAAGGGCCAAGGAAGAGGCGAATGGTGGGAAAGCCATGCTGAGGCTGTCACCACAAAGGCCCTCTGCGCCCGGGAGGTGACTGGTGCTTCAGGAACATGCTAGAGGGTGGCTGGGCACAGCGTGCAGGATGTGGGCACAGAATGCTTCTTCCCCTTTAGAAATAAGTAAAATGACACCAATTCAACAGTCCTTGGTGGCTCATCTCTCCTAACTCCTGCCTTTTTGCTCGAGCTAAAGTGTACCGTCAACCTTGGGCCCCTCCCTGTAACAGCCTGTCACCGTGCTCATTATTGAAGATAGGGATGAGGGATTGGAAGGTTTGTGTCTGCCCAAGTTGCTTCGTATCAGAAGCTGTTCAGACAGCACGGTGTCTCTTTAGTGCCCTGTAAGGCAGAGACAGCCCGCTCGGACGTCCTCAGATGGGATTCTCCCCTTGGTTCCTGACAGTGACCGCCACAGCAGCTCCAGACCTTTCTGACTCATCTGTCTATGGGGGTAGCAGGAAACCGCCTGTAGCAGGAAACCGCCTGACAAAATCTCTCCCGGGAGGGAAGGGCTCGGGCACAGCTAGGTTACCCGCAATTCTGCACAGACTTGGGTCATGCTTTCCCCACTAGAGACACTGACACATACCAGGTGGGGTCCAGGAGGTCCCCAAGACTGTTATCATGTCTCTGCTTATCCCTGAGCACCTCCAACCTGCCCCAGCCCTCTCCTCTCTGCTCAGTTTCTCATTGGCACTGCCATTCATCCCTTCCAAGTTGACTGCTTATGTTTGGACAGATAAACGGAGAATCCGAGAGCATTCTGGGAACCTGGACAGCAAAGCTGACGTTCTTAGAACCCATGGGCTGTGGCTGTGGCTGGTGGGGGGTGGTTGTGTTATTAACAACCTCTGTTGCTATTCTTCTTTCAAACTGATTCCTTTCAGAAATTTTGAAAATACAGACAGGCAAAAAGGAAATAAAAGCACCTATCACCCCATCATGCACACGTTGGCGTGTAGATTTCTAGGCTTGCTTTCTGTGCATATACATGTCTGTGGGTTTGTTTGTTTTTAATAACACTGCTCAGTGCTGTTTTGTAATCTGATCTTTTCACATAACCATTGCAAATATCTTTCCATGTCATTAAACAGGCCCCCACACCTTCATTTTTAGTGATTGCCCAGGGTATACCAGCAGAGCTGTGCCCCAGTCAAGTTGTTGTGTTGTTTTTTCTCATGCCTGTGGTCTGAGAACAAAACGTACACCATGACCTGCTCTAAGAAAGCGCCAAGGTTTAGCCAATTAAAAGCGCTTCATTAAAAATGGAAACGGCACCTACAGCCCTCCAGAGGGTGGGCCAGTATCCTCCTTCTTCTGAAGGTATCTTAGTCACAAATAGCAGCCTGGCCATCAGCCAGACCGGCTGTGGACGTGAACAAGAGGATCACTCGAATTTCCCTATGGACGTCTTTGGGGAGACTGGGATGCTTTAAAAAAAAAAAGGTAGAAGACATGTTTTGTAATTGCTTGCGAGTGCACACAGGCTCAGTGGCAAAATAACATGGGACCCTTGAATTCTAACCTCCTGCTACACTGTTCAAAATTCCTCCCAGAGAGAGGCAAGGAGGAAGCAGATCTGAAGCACTCTGATTGTGAAATTTGCATCCTCTCTGAGCTGGTTATTGTCCCAAAGGACATTTCACATCAAATTGTACTTGTTTGCAATATCTTTCACCCAAGACAGACCACTTCTCAAGATACTGCTGATACTGAGACGAGAGCAATACAGAGAGAGAATGAAAACCACTGGGAGTCCCTGGGTAGAAATATAAACAGATTTAACAGCAGTCGCTTCAGCCTGGAAACCCTCAATGGATGATGTCGTTCAGAGCCCCAGTGAGGGAAATAACATGACAGACAGGAACAACATGACGGAAAGCTGCACGATGCTCATTAAGGAAATGTCTGTATGTAACGTGCTCTTAGGGAACCCCAACAGTGGGTTGTGCACTAGGCACCAACAAGCAGAGGTAAATAAACCTCCGTTTCTACACTCAAGGAGCCAACAGTCTAGGAGAGGAGTGGCACAGGCTAAGGAACATTTGAAGCATGGTGTGATAAACGCTGTGCCCAAGCAAGCGCCGATGTACGAGGCATATGACAACACAGGGGTGCGACCCTCTGCTGGAGGCCCTGGGAAGGCAGGCGCCCGAGACGCGGAGGAAGGAAACATGGGACTGTGTCTGCCATCGTGCAGGCAGGGCTTCCCCGGAGGAGCAGCATGCAATATCACAGGGGCATGAAGCGTCAGGGTGTGTTCTCAGAACCACACCTGGCCAGGTAGGACTGAAGCACAGGATGGAACCTCAGGAAAGGAGACTGGGGAGGTCCACAGGTGCTGGGTGGCTCCACGTCCTGTGTCCTGGGGACAGGGGCGCGGCTTTCTCCAGCAGGCAGCAGGAGCAGCTGGGTGTGTAGCAGGCACGTGTCTGATTCACACAGAAAGGCTCTTTCCGGGTAGTATGGAGCTTGTGAGATTGGAGCAGGAGACAAATTAGGAGACTCATTAACGTTCAGGCAAGAAAGGATTTGGGCCTCAACAAAAGCCAGTGATAGTGGGAATGGAGGGAGGAAGCAGTTTAAGTGATTATTAAAGAGACGGAATTAACAGGGGTGGTGACCACTGAAATGGGGGAGGAGGAGGGAGGAGGCCCGGAAAAAGGCAAAGAGCAAGTAACTGACAGAGCAGGACCCCCAGGAAGCAGGAAAGGACTACACCTGGGGCAAGCTGACCAAGAGGGACTCCGTTCCTTAGACCATGGAGGAAGGCGGGAACAATCGTGGTAGGAACAGAGTCTAACAGGTGTGGGAGCAGATTCATTGGCAGAGGCAGAAGGGTGGCGGTTCCTGGGAGAGCCCACACTTCTTGAGTGACATAGGAGTAGATTGCCCAGAGGGAGGAGAGTAGAACCAGGCTCACTTGAAGATGGCAATGACATTTGGAGTCTGTACTGAAGGGCAAGCCATGGGGAGCTGGCCTTCCACCACTGGGAAATGTGAACCGAAGGTCCCTGAGGCCTAGCTGAGACCGGAGGCGAATCCACCAACGGTGTTTCCTCCAGCGGCCCTCAGCAGCCAAGGTGGGAGAGAGGGTGGACGATGACTAGGTCCCAAATGGGTGACTTGGCCACCTGGCGTAGGGGATGGCCACGTCCCCTCGATTCAAGGGAACTGAGGATGCCGAGAACAGAAGCACTGGAGTGCAGCCCAGGGAAGGAAGTGAAGGTAGGAAGGGCTCGAATGAGGGGTCAAGGACTCAAGTCTCAACAGAGCAGAGATGAGAAGGGTCCCAACAGGCGTGCGTGAGCTACAGGGACCGGAGGGTGTGGCCTGAAGTCATACTATGCAGATCAGACTCCAAAGGTGGAACGGCCACATGGACGGACCGTGACGTCCAGGAGGTGACCCGGGAGTGGGTGACTAATGTAGAGCTGGTGTTTTGACTGCGCCCAAAGGACAGGGGCCAGCGGACTGGAGGGGGGTCTGTGTGACTGGCCTCCCACATTTAGGCTGGGGCAGACCGAGTTTCCCACTGGTGTCTGAGACCCTGAGGTCCTGCAGTTTGGCCAGCAGCCTGCCGTCGCAGGCTGAGGTGTTTAGAATTCTCCCAGGTGTGGACAAGGCCCTGAGGAGAGGACAGTCTTGAGACCCAGCTGGTGGATCTGGACGCAACAGAAGACACTCATCAATGGGAGGGGACCACAGTCTTCCTTGGGAGCCCAGAACCCCCAGGAGACCATTGGGGAATTTGGGTACAGCCAAAATCTACTGTCTGTTCCGGAGGGTCTGGTTGAAACCAAGGTCCTCCCAGTTAGGCACGGCTGTGTGTCCCACCCATGCTTCCCACTCTGAGGGGCAACCCAGTGCCAGTCTGTCAGTGCCATGAGGGCTGGGTTGATTCCCTCCATGGGACCAAAGCAAACCTTGTCACACCATCGCCAAAGCTGAGCAGTTTACGGACATGGTACATGCCAGCTGAGAAAGAACGCGCCCGTCTAAGGGACCCTCCTTAGAATCGTGATTCCCAGGCCCTCCCTTAACTGCCACCTGTGACAAACAGCCCAAGTAATTAGCGCTTCAAGCACTGTCATTTGAACCACATTACCTGCCAAAGTAGCACCAGGCAGTTAGGAATTACTCATGTGCACGTGGGTTCTTAGGAAATGTCCCCAGCTCTGTTCACCACTTGCCATAACCTCCTTTTCTTTTTTTCAGCTCAGTTTAAACTCCTGTAGCTGGAGCAAGACAGATCTGAGCTTAAGTCCTTCCTCTCCGGCCACCTTGCTCTTTCAGGGAGCCGAGTCACCCGCGGGGTGTCCAAAGGCCCATAAACGGCAGCCAGGGCGTGGTGGGTAGGGGTGGCAGGATGTGGGTATCCAGTGTCCGCCTCCGCCTGGGCCGGTGACCAGCTTCAGCCTCCCCCGCAGGTGCGCGCAGGCACTGCTGAAGCACGGCGCGTCGGTGCACCGCACGGGTGGCACTGACCGGGACACGCCGCTGCACGTGGCGGCACAGTGTGGCCTGGACGAGCACGCCAGCCTCTACCTGGGCCACGGGGCGCGCGTGGACGCGAGGAACGGCCGTGGCGAGACAGCTCTGAGCACCGCGTGCGGCGTGGCGAGGCGGCCCGACGAGTACGCGCGCTGCCTGCGCCTGTGCGCGCTGCTGCTGCAACACGGGGCGGCGGCGGACGCGCGTGACGAGGACGAGCGCAGCCCACTGCACAAGGCCTGCGGCCACGCGCCCCCCGGCCTGGCGCGCCTCCTGCTGCGCCACGGCGCCAACCCTGCGGCGCTCGACTACGGCGGCGCCTCGCCACTGGGCCGCGTGCTGCAGACAGCCGCCTGCTCGCCCCACGCCGCGCCGCAGCACACCCTGCGGGAGCTGCTCAACCACGGGTCCCCCACCGTGTGGCCCGACGCCTTCCTCAAGGTAAGAGGTGGCCAAGGGACCTCTCACGCTGAGCTTTGCCGTGCGGGGACCTGGCCTGCCGCTTGGGGGCGTGCAGCGCTCCTCAAACTTCCAGGGTCCCAGGAACCCCCTGGGGACTTGTGAAACTGCACACGCTGATGCCAGGGTCTAAGTGGGAGTGTGTGTATTTCTAACCGCTCCCAGGCGAACACAAGCCTGCTGGTCGTGGCGCTACACTTTGAGGAGCCAGAGCCTGGAAGCCACCCGCTAGAGTCACTAGAAAATTAAGAGGCTGGGGTGTCAACAAGCAGGCCTGAGGGTGCTTTCAAAGCGGTCACCCGGGGAGGCCCGGCAGTGACTCTGAAGCCGTCACCAAAACGCCTGCCCGCCGTCGCCTCGCCTGCACGCAGCATGGTGGCACCTGCACTCCTGTCATGGCGGAAATTATTTCGGCAGCTCAGCTTTCCGTGTAATTTTCAGAACAATGAAAATCAGTTTCTTGTTACCCAATCCCAATCCCCAATCTTAATAATGAGGTTAATAACAGCACTGTACAGGTCTGCAAATGTCCCTCTTTCGGCCCTCACTGCACCCCTGTGAAACACCAGGCAGGCAATGTTCTCATTCGCCCTGGGTTTCACCCCAGTGAGGAGCTCTGTCCAGGGTCAGGGCTGTGCGGGGACCGGGGACCTCAGCCCCCCTTTGCAGACTTGACTCTGAGCAACTTATCACTTTTTCCATGAGTCAGATCTAACCTGAAATAATAAAGAGGAAGAATAGCGATTTCTCATCAGAGAAAATATTCAAAAGACGGAAAACATTTCCAAAAGAAAAGTTCCAAAACTAATGGTTGGAGTAAGAGATTGTCCTTCCCAAAAGAATTTGCTGAAAGGGAGTCACTCCGTTAGATGTAAAATTGGGTGTGCTTAGTTTAAAAATGATCCCCTCACCGGTCGTGGGCAAGAGACATACTTTGACCTGATAAATTTTGAACAAATAGTTGAAAGGCTGTTATCCAAAAAGGACAGTATTCGAGGTGGTCTGATGTAGTGAGAGTCACACATTTCTCTCAAATGCTAACTCTGTATTACAGATGCATGCAGAATAAAATTTGTGTCTGTAAAAACAGAGCTGAAAAGTGGAAAATCCACCCAGACAACGCCTTGTTTCTTTACTTGACAAACATTGTGACAACGTGTCTTGAGATAACTCTCACACCAGCTTTGAGCAATTCTCTCACGGCACCCTACCAATGCAGTGATTTCAATTTGGTGGGCCCTCAAAAGGGAAGAAATGCCAGCAATTTTATATTCTATAAGACCCACCTTTTATAGCCCTAATTTACATTTTAACATTTACCAATATTAGCAGCCTTGGTTTATCGCCCCATAACGTGGAGACAAGACTCACCCACTGCTCCTGCACTTCCCACGGTGTGCTTTTAACCAAGATGCACGCGTCAGCCCTCATCATGTGACACTGCGTAAAGAATAAAAACATAAACGAGGCTTTACAAGATGGGCCACAAGTGAAAACTATCGGGGCAAATTCTTTTGAAGACAAAGAGTCAATATACTTCAGTAGTGACTAGAAATAACCCTTAGTGATGCGTGAAGTCAGTCAGTTTGAGTGATATTTGCCCGCGTTCCCAAGGTGCAGCCCATGGGCACCCTCCTGGGGACAGGACCTCTCGCACCTGAGCTCCGTCTCCAGAGCTGCGGGAATTCACCGACCTTGACCTTGACAGGCAGGACGAGGCACAGTGCCTCCCCTTCAGGGGCCCTAGCCCGTGTCAGCCACACAGGAAGGGAGCGTGGTCAGTGGGGGGTGCAAGTTCGGTTTAGGTTTAGGGGGCAGTTTGTTACTGGGGGAAGGGGCAAGAGGCCATGAGAAGTGACAATGCATCTCCCAGCAGTTGTGGAAGGAATTGGAGTTTCCCTGAGAAATCTTAATACTCTGAGGCTGTCACCACACACACTGCCCGTCGTCGCCTCCCCTGCACATAGCAGGCGCACCGGCACCTCAGTCAGTGGGGAAAGTATGAAGGGGATTCCGGCAACGCCAGGGCGCCGCCTGCCGTTAAATCCTTGCAGACCGGGATTCCGGCTCTTGGTGCCGAGAACGACCACACCTCTAGGGGGCGCCCCACCGAGTGTTGTTGCAGACCACAGCCACTAGCCCAGCGCACTCCTGGCCGGGAGCAGGTCGCGGTGGGGAACGCAAGAACCACACTGAGCGTCCTCTGAGCAAAAGCACAAGTACCTGTGATGTTCTAGCCTGGCCCCAGGACAAACACTCTGGAAATCCGGCCGAAGCATCTTCCCCCACCCAGGCCCCCTGCAAGTGTTCACCAGGGAAGGGCTCTAATCACCACATGTGACATCAAAGGGACAGACCGACTCTGCTCAGCAGCCCCGTGGAGCACGCAGCAAACACAGTGAAACGGGCCACAAAGGGGCACCGCAGGCAAGATTCTGCGCCGTGGCGAGGCGTACACAGAGGCACCGGGGAATGTCACAGAGCACGCCGTCCGTGGGCAGCAGCCATGCTTTAAATAGATGTAAAGAGACACCCACGGAGCTCAAAATTACTGAGGCAAAAGGTTTCACAGCGAGCGCATGACATAAATCACAGTCCCCCATGCCCGGACAAAGGCACCGTCACCTCGGCAGGCGGACGCCAAGCGCCATGCACAGTGCTCTGCGGCAAACATCAAAGCGAGGGCACTGCTTGGGAGGCAAGCATGTTGACAATGCCAGGCCTTTGTGCCCGGCTGACCTCTAGTTAACATCGGAGTCAGATATAGGGGCGCCAGGGCAGGAGCAAGCTGCGTGGCAGGCTGCGGCCAGGTTTGAATTCTGGAAGTTGTGAGGTCAGGTGGAAGAGAGCCGCCTGGAGGGGGGCAGGCAGGAGGACAGAGGAACACACACAGAAATGGGGTCCCAACAAGTTCTGCCGCTGCCACGAGCTCACGTTGTGGGTTGGATGCTTGGTCTGGAAGAAAGGGCTTTGCTCACTGGTCTCTCTCCTCCTGATCCTCACCTGGAAGATGGATTCACGAAACAAGAATGAAGCCCCATGTTATCTTTTTACAACTTCTCTCAGCCCACGTCTTTGAAGAGCGTATTCCTGGCTGGACCCCAGAATACAATGCTGGCACTGCAAAGGGTTAAGTCCCGCCCCACTCTGAGATGGGACATGATCTACCCAAAGTCACAGAGCTGGAAAGTAGCAGCTCCAGGCCAGATCCCCACATCCCGGGACTCAGACCCTGCTCTCTCATGCCTTCTCCATGCGTGTTCATTTGGGGGCCACCCTGCCTCACCGCTCAGATTAAGGGGCCAGCTTTATTTGTCCCTTGGTATATAAAGGGACCCCCTTCCATGAGCATTTCTCATTTGTAGTCAGCTGGTGTGGTTAACACATTCTAGCTCCTCCAACCCTGTCCCTTGTTTTGTGCCCTTTCCCAGAGACACTTCTGTTACCCACAGGGCAGAGGCCAGCAGCAACCAGTGAAAATGCACATGCTGGCAGCTGTAAATATTCCAACTCACTGCCCAAGAGTGGGGAGGTGCAGGAACAGCACCAGCAGTGGGCAGCACATAGGTTGTGCTTCCTGCGAGCGTCCCTTAAGCACTTATTCATTCAACAAATATTTCTGCTGTGCCCAGTGCTGCAGTTAGGGATGAACGGGAGTGTGCATGTTGCCTGCCCTCATGGAGCTGCTGGTCAGGAGGGTAAGACAACCGAACACAGCAAGGTGAAATTGCTGTGGTGAGACGAGCTGCAGAGCCAAGACCCTCCCCTTCCTGAAAGTGCTACATAGGGAGATCCACCTGGCTTGGGGGATGGTCACAGGCTCCACCAAGCATGGGCTTAGTGAGCCAAGATCTGAAGGCTGAAGCCTTAGCTGTGTGAAGAGGGGAAGAGAAACCATCCGAGGCAGAAGGAACAGGTACGGGCAAACGTCCTGGGGCAGAAGCAGCATCGTGACACGTGCAGTCGGAAAGGTGACCCAGTAGCTGAAAAGGAAACAGCAAGAGGAGGCCAGTTGAGGCTAGACTGCTAGGCAGGGCCCTTGTTAAGTGTTTGAGCCTTTGTCTTGAGAACAAGGGGACTCTATTACATCATCGTAAGCAGGAGAAGTGACATAATCAAAGGAGAGTTTCGGGATGATTTCTCTGCTCAAATGCAGAGAACATGTTGGGGTAGGCACTAGTGGAAAACCACAGACTGCTGGCAATCCAGGTGAGGCATGCAGATGGGGGGCAGTGCAGGCTGATGGCAAGAATGGCAGATTACTCTAGAAACATCTGCAAAGTTCTGGTCTTGCCTCACCTTCTGGGCATTGACCGTGCTGAAAATACGACGGATGTAAAGTTTACGTGTTTTCTGTTCACCTAATTACAGAATTGGGTAAAGTGACTTCACACTACCCCAGTAAAACCGGATTCTTAGTGGGTAAATCCTGGGGTAGCAGTAGTCAAAAACCAGGTCTCCATTTCCTGTCTTCACAGAGTCATGTACACCCTGTCCCCAGGGGGAGGAGGGAGGGCGCTCTCCTAAATAACATGCCTCTTTTTCCTGCTCTTGTTTCATTTCTCCATCTACATACAGAGCAATGTGCCTGTGTGATTTTTCCCCTTAATTTTCTTTCTGCCGCCTCATTAGCTGAAGAGAGTGCTCGTGAACTCTAATGACATCAGCATGTCAGAATAATGTGGCAGCCGCTCCTCCACAGACAGCAAGGAGGAGCGGAGATTTTTAAACTGTGTTGGCGTAAAAATAATGGAGGCAGCCAGCTGCCTGGCAAACATGAGGGGGCACAGAGCTGGGGAATTGGGGAGGGCCAGGGAGCCCCAGAGAGGTGGAACAGAAGAGAGACAGGAAATGAATTCCCAGAGACAGGCAATAAGGCTTTGTCACAGTCTGTGACCCAGGGAGGAGGGGCCCCTGAGGACGAGGACGGGCGCTTTTGCTGATGGAGGGCAGCTCTTGGGGGGAGGGGACAGGGAGTCCTGCTTGTTGCAGGCAGTCGCTGGGAACCATTTAACATTTTGTAGAGAGAAGTGAGAGGGCCAGTGGGAGGGTCCCTGGAGGGTCAGGGGTAGCCTGAGGAAGGCCCGGAGAAGCAAGCATCACCTAGGAGACCATCTATATGTAACCAGACTAGATCTGGGGGGTCCAGTGTGAACCCTCACTTAACAGTGTGGTTTTCTCCCATCACAGGAGAATGATTGAAATCAGAGACTGCTGTGCTCTAGGAAATGGCGTGTTAATGGCGGCTTGTGTAAGCCAGACATTTCAACATGTCAAGAGCACACTGCGTAGGGAGCAGCCATGGCTGGACGAGGCAGGGGCGGGAAGATGCGCGCCTGCCTGGCTCTCCCTCTGCAGCTCAGTCTCCTGTGTCCACTCTGTCTCCCTCTTTCTCTAAAGCCCACTTAAGGCTGACTTTGTGACAGTAGTGGATTTGGGGAAAAACAAATTTGGGGTACGGAGGGGATGAGGGAATTCGTACAATATGAATATGATTACCAATTTTAAAAGGTCAGCTGTTCCAGCCTTTGTACTAAGATATCTGCAAAGACATAGACAATAGGAGGGGAGAAAAGGAGGAACGGAGGAAGGGAGAGGGGAAGGGAAGGAGGGAAAACAAATCCACAGCACCAAGAACAAGATGACCTCATGTCTGAGTCTGGAAGAGCCAGGCTCCTCTGCTCACCGCCCTAAGTTTTAAGCCAACCAGGCTGACATTACAAAGAAATGTTTTAAAAGTCAACCAAGCAGCAGGGGGCGCTTGTGGAGATGCACTGCATTCTGGGGGGTGCAGTGAAGTGCAGAGGGGGGCATGAGGAACCCAGGTGCAGAGCAGTGGAAGTCTGGGAGGAAGGTCAGAGGAAAAGGCGTCCTGGCAGAGCGCAGGTCCCCCAGGTGAATGTACAAACTGGAAACACAGCCTCCAGCCTTCCTGCACGTCCCCTGCCCCTCCACATTCTCGCGAGTAGGCAGAGAATGGGACCATGGACTCCCCTGCATGTTGACAACCCTCGTGTCTGGATCTCATCTTAATCAAAGATGATTAAAGAGAAAAATAAATGGGTTTATGAGGGAGGAAAGGGGCAGAAAAAGAAAATAGGACAGCATCTAGAAAATGGGAAGTCTGTACTTCTCATCAAAAGATCCGGAAGAAAATCTGAGAAATTGTGTGCTGTGTGTGCCATCCTCTATGGAGTACAACAAGACATAGTCTTTAAGTCCCTAAAACAGCACAGGTTATGATGAGGAGTCAATAGAATGACATGAAAAGGAAAATGGAGTGGATAAATTTAGACGAAGAAAGCAAGAGCACAGGGTAGAACAGATTACACAATAAAGAAAGTGAAAGACAGAAGTGATTCATAAGAAAAGAATCAAGCCAGTGACGGAAACGAGGGAGCTGCACTGTTTGCCTGTGTGTCCTCACATCCTGCTGTCCCTGTGTCCCGAGGGCGTGGGCGCAGTGCAGTTCGCACCTTCAAGCTAACACAGTCCCATATCAGCTGGCTTCTGGCTGGGTTCAGCCAAGGGAGACACCATGGGAAATTGAATGTGGCGGGAAAAAGAAGCCACGGTACCTTGCCTCCTATTTCTCTGCCTTGAGTCGCTTCCTTAGCACCACCTGCATCTCCATGGCTCCAACACCCCCACATGGCATCTCTTAATAGTCACGGCTCCCTCTGGGCAACCCCTGATGTGGTTCCAGCCTCCCTCATGTCTCACGTGACAAGAAGCACAGAGGAAGAGCAGGCTTCATCATTGGCTGTTCCTGTGTCTCAGTGACATCATCACAGAACCATATGCTTTCCAGCCTCAATGAATCAGTTTTGCCCTCAAAATGGCTCCACTCTTGGTCACAAGATGGCTTCCAGCAACAACTGGCCAAGCAGCTGCTCTTTTATGGAAGCCCTGAGGAAGTCCCTCCTTGTGTTTCATTGGCCCCACCTGGCTTAAACCTGCCCTTCCCCAAACCAAGCTGAGTTTGGGGAACCAAACCAATAAATGTCAAAGAGGATGGGACACCTTGACTGGATTAATGTAACCATCTGGTACGTTGGGAAGTCGGCCCCAGTGACTGACTAATGTTAAGAGCTCTTAAGTGCAGGGCGGCTGGTTAGCTCAGCTGGCTAGAGTGTGGTGCTGATAACTCCAAGGTTGCCAGTTCAATCCCCACATGGGCCACTGTGAGCTGTGCCATCCTTAAAAATAAATAAATAAAAATAAAAAAATAAAAGCTCTTAAGTGCAAAAGAAAAAAACGAAGCCAAGAAACTAAAAGAGAAAGTGATGGCCATGAAAGACAGAGGAGAGCACCAACCCACAGAAACGTGATGTTGGTTCCTGAAGAAGAGCTTAGAACAAATGGCTCAGAAATAACAATCGAAGACATAATAGAAACAAACTTAGCTGCACGAAAAGTCTTAACTTACAGGAGTTGAGTGGATGTTCTCTGCAAATTAATGATGGAAGACACATACCTACACACATTCTAGCAAAAATGTTCTAAAACGTTACTTCATAAGGTATAAGAATGTTGAATCACTATGTTGTACACCTGAAATGAATATATTGTTTATCAACTATAAATAAAAAATATAAATTAATGAATAAATTAAAAAAATTTTTAAAGACATGGAAAAATCTTGCAAAGTATCCAAGCAAAAAACCGCTTCAAGGAATAAAAATCAGGCCGGACTCAGATCTCTCTGATGTGATTTATCCTAAGACAGATTTTTAAAGGAAACATTTGGATGCTAAAATTCTATACTCAGCCATGATAGCTTTCACAAGGATGGCAAAAGAAAGACACTTTTAGATATGAAGAGTTCCTAAAACATGCCTTCCTAATGCATTTTTTAAAAGAATAAACATACTTCTATTTATTCGATTATTTATTTAACAATATGTTTTGAGCACCAACAACATAAAGTGATAAGATATATTTGTGAACAGATGAGAAAAAAAGTACCCTGCCCTCATGGAGCTTACATTCTAATGAAGAAGACAGACAGTAAACAGCGAACATAGTAAACAGGACAATAAAGTAATAAGGACTATAGAGAGAAGTGGGGTGGGGGGCAGCTGCAGTTTTAAGTAGGGGACTTAGGGTGGGCGACCTCTGAGTAAAGACGTGAGAGAGGTGGGGAATCAGCTCTGCAGGTTTCCTGGAGGAAGAGCCGTCCAGCAGACGAGCAGCTAGTGTGGCCCTCAAGCTGGAGGGGGTCTGACCAGTGTGCAGAACAAGGGGACCAGTGTGACTGGAGGTGGAGACAGTAAGTGGGACAGTATAGGAGATGAGCTCAGAAAGATGGAGGAAGGTCACAGACGGCGTGGGCTCTTGTAGGACATTACAAGGACTCTGGCCATTGGAGGGGTTTGAGCAGAGGAGTGGTGTGGCCTGCCTGACATTTTATAGGTTTCCAGGCTGCGGAAATAGGAGGAGGAGACATGTTAGGAGGCTGTTGCCGCGATCCATGTGAGGGTGATGGTGGCGTGGATGTCCCGGAGAAGTGGTCTGATTCTGGATGTATGTTGAAGGTGGAGCTAACAGGATGCCTTAACAGATTTGATGTGGGATGTGAGAGAAAGAGAAGAGTCAGCGGTGACTCCAACGCTTTCAGCCTGAGAGATGGAAAGGATGGGTCTGCCACCATCTGAAATGGGGAAGGCTATGGGTAGAGAAAGCTTAGGGTCTGGGGGAGACCCGGGAGTTCGGTGTTTGGTATGTTCAATGTGAGATAACCGCCAAGTGGAGATACCAAGTAAGCAGTTGGATATTCAAGTCCTGGGTTTGAGAGAGAGGTTTGACCGCCTTAGAAATATACTTTTGAGGGTCAGCGGCATAGGGATGGTATTTAAAGCCAGGGAACTGGATGAGATCACCAAGGAGTGAGAGTAAATAAAGAAGAGGAATGAGGACTGAATGCAGGGGTGTTGCAACATCAAGAAGATGGAGAGTTGAGAAAGCTGCCAAGGAAACCGAGTGGGAGCAAACCAGTGAGAGAGATGATGAAACAAGAGCGTGGCTTCCTGGAAGCCAAGTGAAGAATGTATCGAAGTGGAGCCCATGATTAACTGTGTCACATGTAGCTGATAGCACCCAGGTGAGGACGAGTATTGACCACTGGACGTAGCCAGACCATTGTGCCCTGGGCAAGGGCAGTTTGGCGAGGCTGTACTGTAAATGATGCATGTTCTCCAACTGACTAAGGGATGATGGGAAAGTCTGTCTCAGGAATGGGAAACTCAATCTACAGATTCTCTCACTCTCTCCACCTCCTAAATATCTCTCAAATTCTTTCTCTTTTTTCCCACCCTGACTGCCACCCGCTGAGTGTAGGCCACCACAATCTCTCCCCTAAATTGCAGAAACATGCTCCTAACTGGGCTCTCTGCCTCCAAAATGGTGCCTTGAAGCTCTTCGCAACCTTGCAGCCATCGCGATACTTCTAAAATTAAAACCTGACCCTGTCACTCACCCATCCATAACCTCTCAAGGTCTCCTGTGCCCTCAAGATAAAGTCCAGCCTTGTTGTCACGGCAGACAACACTCTTCATGATCTGACACTGCTTTCCTCTCCAGTGTCAGCTCTCACTGCAACTCACGTCAAATTCCATGCCCTCACCAACAGGTTTGGTCTTCACACCTTCTAAGTTTGGAAATGTTTTCTCCACCTAGAACACGCTTGTCCTTAGAACTCTCCATACCTTGTAACTCCTATTCCATACTCAGGCCTTAGCTTGAATGTCACTTCTTCCAGAAATCTTTCCCTGACCAACTCACCACCCCATTGTAAACGCAGGTCTGAGTTAGATGCCATTTCTAGCACGTTGTGATTTCCCCAGCACAGGACCGTGGTATCTTTATATGATTATTCGTGTTTGGGACCATATTGTTGGGACTGTAAAATTCTCTGAAGGCGGGGCTTGGCATCACATCACACAGACCTAACACAATTCCTGGCTTCTAGTAGGAGCTTGGTAAATATCTATGGAATGAATGGCTTAATGGACAGGTGATGAGCGTACAACCCAGTTAACATAGAAACAACTTAAATAATTGTAAGTCACGTTGTAAAACTAAATGCAAACACCAAAATTAATTCCAAAGGAGATATAAACAAAATATGATTTTGTAATAATCATGATCTGGAAGCAAAACGCCAGATGTTATTAAGGAGGGAGAGGAACTTGTTGAGAGAGAGAGAGAGAGAGAGAGAGAGATGGAAGAAGGGACAAACGGCTCATCCAGGACACAAAAGATACTATTTAGATATTTAGATAAATATAGGTTAATGTTTATTTTTAAAGTAACCACTAGTAGAATTTTAAAATACATACTTTCAAAACATAAAAGATAAATACAAACAAAATACAAACCTGTATAAGAGAAATCAGACAACAAAGGAAACAAGAGGTGTAAAAAATTATAAAGAATAAAATGAGATAGAAGTAAGACTAAATAGATTATTTATAGTAATAAATATAAATTTCTTAAACTACCCTATTACCAGTACAGAGACTCTGAAACACTTTAAAACAGAAGGTTAAAATCAAAGAGTGAGTAGAGATAATTGTAACGAAAACAAACTAAAAAAAAAAAAAAAGGTATATTTTGATATCAATATACAACATAGAAGAGTTCTGGGGAAATACACAAAATGCAGAGAAGAAGAGATTCATATGCTACTGATAAAGGATACAGTCCATAATATAGAGATAACTATTATAAACCTTATGTGCCAAAAAAAGATTATGTTAAAATGAAGAAACTGACTGAAAAAGTAATAATTCTAGGTGATTTTTAATTCATATCTCAGTCTTTTACAAATCAAGTGGGCAAAAAAAAGTGTAGAAGCTGTAAATCATAAATGTGACAAATACATGTTGAACTTTGAAACTAGCAAACAGTACAACTTCTAAGACTCCGAAAGCAAACATTATTTAAAGCTATAATACAACACACTAGAAAATTAATAGCAAAAAGTTCATTTGAAAAAATAACCTTTTGAAAATTGCATGGCACATTCCCAAATGACCACTGCATCAATAGTTATTTAATTGCAGACTATTTTAAAAAGAAAGACAGGGAGAACTGTACCTCAAAACTCATGGCAATGACCATACGTCTGTTCAAAGGGAAATCCACACCATTTAAAAAGTTGCTTTTATGATGACTTGAGGGGGAAAAAATGTTACTAAATCAACTGAGCAGTCAATCAAAGGAGTTAGAAAGAGAAATAGAGACAGGTATCAATAACAATGAAGGAAAAAACTTATGGATTAGAATATTTTAAAAGAAAACTGATTTAAAAAAAATCCAGTAGCTAGGGAGATCCAAGATGCCGGAATAGATAAACACCGTGCCTGCTTCCATCCGTGAACACATTAAAATTACAACTAAATTATAGAACAATCAACCTGGAGAACCATCTGAAGTCTAGCCAAACAGAAGTCCTATAACTATGAAGAAGAAGCCACGACGAGACTGGCAGGAGGGACAGAGATGCGGAACGGGCCCCACACCTGCATGAGGTGGTTGAGAATCAGGAGGGATATCCAAGCTGTGGAGCTTCCCCTGGAGGAGCGAGGGGCCCCCAGCCGCACACTAAGCCCCACAGCCCGGAGTACTGGTGCCGGGAAGAGGAGCTCCCACTACACATGGCTGTGAAAAGCAGTGGAGAGTCCGACCATCCCGGTGGGACAGAAGGCAGCGGGAAACCCAGACGTCTTTTAAACGGCCCGCGCACAGACTCATTTGCTTGCCGGCACTCACCTTGTGCTCCAGTGCAGGGATGGTGATTCATGGGGGAGCTGGACACATCGTGGGGGCAGACTGAGGTATGTGGCTTCAGGCGAGAGCTGGTAGACAGGCATTTTCCCTGTGAGGAGCTCCTCCTGTGCAGCTGTCAGGTGGGCACCATCTTTGCTGTGTTGAGCCCGCCCCCTGTGCTTAGGTACAACCTGAATCTGATTGGCTGGGTGAGCTCCGCAGCACCTCCCTGCTGACTCACTGGGATCCTGCCCCGCCCAACTCCCCAGCTGGAGGCACTTTCTCCCGAGCAGCCAGCCCAGCTGCAGCCGCTCTTTCTTGGGAAACTGTCAGTCCTACACACCCACCTGTGCTCTGAGCCTTGCTGAGTAGCTCCAGGCTCAGCACTGGCACCACAGCAGAGTCTGCATTAACCTGGTGACCACAGCTCTTCCCACTCTAGTGACTCCCTGAGACCCTGCCTCACCCAACTTGCTTATTGCACGAGGCTCTATCAGTGGCTGAACCTTAAGAGAGCTGGCAGGTGGCAGCAGGCCTTAGGGTATCCTGGCTTTTTGTGGAGCTACCACAGGCCCAGTACTGGTGGTAAATGTCCTCATTTCTCAGTATGGCCTCTCCCACACACCTCCAGATTTAGCACAGGCAGCGAACAACTGCAGTTCACTGTAGCTTTTACCAGGTAGTCCTTGGCTGGTCACAGGCAAAGGGTGACCTGGGCCTGCACCGGAACCCCTCCCAAGAGGCCCCAGAACCAACATACTTGGAGATTGGTTTCAGAATACAGCAGAGCACCATCCAATTACTCCCACAAATGGCACATACAAAGGGCAGTCTTAACAGGCACCAGAGCCCACTGGGACAAATCCCACTCAGTGGGGTAAGCCCCCTTCACAGCAGCCCATAAGCTGTGGACATGGCCAAACCCGTGAGGGTCAATCCCACCTATGATGTACCAATACCAATCAAAGCTCAACTATAATAGGAGAGCACACACAACCCACACAAGGGATACTCCTGGAGCACCCGGAGCAGGTGACCACGGAGACTGGCAGAGCCCCACAGGGCACCTACTACATAAGGCCACTGGACCAAGACTGGGAGACATAGCAGATCTACCTAATACATAGAAACAAACACAGAGAGACAGCCAAAATGAGTAAGCAAAAAAATGCAACCCAAATGAAAGAAGAGTAGAAAGTTCTAGAAAAAGAACCAAACAAAATGGAGGCAAGCAACCTACCAGATACAGGGTTCAAAACAATGGTTATAAGAATGCTCAAGGAACTTAATGAGAACTAAGGAACTAAAGGAACTAAGGAACTAAGAACTAAAGAACTAAGGAACTTAGTGAGAACTTCAACAGAGAGATAGCGAGCATAAAAAAGGACATAGAAACCATAAAAAAAAACCAGTCAGAAGTGAAGAATACACTAACTGAAATGAAGACTGCACTAGAAGGAATCACCAGCAGACTAGATGAAGCAGAGGATCAAATCAGCAAATAGAAAGATAAGGTAGCAGAAAACACCCAATCAGAACAGCAAAAAGAAAAAAGAATCCAAAACAATGAGGATAGTTTAAGGGGCCCCTGGGCCAACATCAAAAATGTAACAACATTGCCATCATGGGGGGACCAGAAGGAGAAGAGAGAAAGCAAGGCATTGAAAACCTATCTGAAGAAATAATGACTGAAAACTTTTGTAACCTGGCAAAGGAAATAGACGTACAAGTCCACGAAGCACAGAGAGTCCCAAACAGGATGAACCCAAACAGGCCCACACCAAGACACATTATAATTAGAATGGCAAAGGTTAAAGACAAAGAGAGAATCCTGAAAGCAGCAAGAGAAAGGCAACTGATAACTTATAAGGGAGCCCCCACAAGATCGCCAACTGATTTCTCAACAGAAACTTTGCAGACCAGAAGGAATTGGCACAAAATATTCAACGTGATGAAAAACAAGGACCTACAACCAGGATTACTCTACCCAGCAAGGCTATCATTTAAAACCAAAGGACAGATAAAGAGCTTCCCAGACTAGAAAAAGCTAAAGGACTTCCTCACCACCAAACCAGTATTACAAGGAATGTTACAGGAACTTCTTTAAGATGGAAAAATAAAACTCAAAATAATAAATAATAAAATGTCAATAACTACCTGTCTATCAACAATTACTTTCAATGTAAGTTGATTTAAAAACATAGGAGGGCTGAATGGATAAGAAAACAAAACCCTTACATATGATGCTTACAAGAGACTCACTTCAGATTAAAAGATACACACAGAAAGTAAAGGGATGGAAAAAGATATTTCATGAAAATGGAAATGAAAAAAAAATCTGTAGTAGCAATACTCATACCAGACAAAATAGACTTTTGAAAAAAAAGGCTATAACAAGAGACAAAGAAGGATCCAATAATCGTACTTCTGGGTCTTTATCCAAAGAAACCCAAACGCTACTTCAAGAGGATTTGTGCATCCATATGTTCATTGCAGCATTGTTTACAATGGCCAAGAGATGGAGGCAGCCTGGGTGTCCACTGATGGAAGGATGGATAAAGAGATGTAGTACACATATACAATGGAAAATTGCTTGGCCATGGAAGGAAATGGGTCCTTGCCATCTGCGGTAGCATGGATGGACCTGGTGGGTACTGTGCTGAGTGGAGTGTCAGACAGAGAAAGACAGATACAATGTGATTTCGCTTATATGTGGAATCTAAAGAACAAAATTAACAAACTCATAAATACAGAAAACATTTTGATGGTTGCCAGATGGGTATGTGGGTGAAAAAAGGGAAGGGATTAAGAAGTACAAGTTGGTAGTTACAAAACAGTCATGGGGATGTAGGGTTCAGCATAAGTAATGTAGTCAATAATATTGTAATAAATGTGTGGTGTCCGATGGGTACTAGATTTATTGGGGTGATAGATGGGTTTGGGGGCAGAGTGAAAAAGGTAAAGGGATTAAGAAGTACAAGCTGGTTGTTACAAAACAGTCATGGAGCTATAAGGTATAACATAAGGAATATAGTCAGTGATACAGTAATAACTATGTGTGGTGCCAGGTGGGTACTAGACTAGTCAGGGGGATCACTTCTTAAATTATATAAATGTCTAAGTACTATGCTGTACACCTGAAATTAATATAAAATAATATTGAATGTCAACTATAATTGAAACTTTAAAAAGGGGTGGGAAAGGTGAAGGGGAGTAAGAGGTCCAAATTTCAGGTATAAAACAAATAGGTCATGGGGATGTAATGTACAGAATGGGGAATATAGTCAATAATATTGTGACAGCATGGACCAGTGTCAGATGGTTGCTGGACTTACCATGGTGATCACTTCTTTAGGTCTATACATGTTGAATAACTATGGTGTACCCCTGCAACTAATATAATATTGGATGTTAACTATATTTGTAATAAAAAGCTTTTTTAAAAATCCAGTAGCTGATTTCTTGAAACAAAAAGCAATTAGATGAAATTCCAACAAGACTAAACAAGAAAAAACATTGAAAATACAAGTACAGTTAATTTCAAATGAGAAAAGGTGTTTATTCCTAAATATGGTGAAGATATGAGAGACAGATGGACACAGCTATGAGGCCACTGGCCTCCATCTTGCTGGGTTTGGCCAGTACAGTCTCCCAGGAACAGGAGGGAAAAAGAGAGTGAGGTCAGAGAATGTATTTGCTTGCCCCACCCTCTGTTTCAGCTGGCTGTGTGTACCCCATCAAGGATCACTGCCTCCAGTAAGAGCCCACCCCACCCCACTCTCCACCCTCAGGCCCAGGAGTCAAAACAGCACTGCTGCCAACTCTACGATAAGGCACTATCCCTTGTAGTACACCTGGCTAAAAGCCCTGCATCAGTAACCTTCCCGAAATAATCCTGAATCAAATATGTCATCTGTTTCATACTGGAACCCTGACTGATACATATGCAATGCTAAGTTTCTTTAAAATGCAGATTGTTTTCCAGGAAAATATGGATTAATGAAATTGATTCAAGAAGAGATCAAAACAAAATATGCCAGTAACCAAAGAAGAAATTGAAAATATCAAATTATTACCTGCCATTAAAAGACAGCTTTAGACAATGTCAATGCAAGATCAGTCATGCCTTCTTAATTCCAATAATTACCTACTTTTAAAAATCTTCTGCAGCATTAAAAAGGTAAAACTCCTCAGATAGTTTTACTAAAGTTAACATAAAGTGATATTAAAACCTGAAAAAATAGCTCAAAAAAACTAAAACTATAAACTAAGTTCAGTTATTAAACATGATGCAAAATCTTAGTAAATTGAACCTGCCATTATATTTATAAGAATAGCCAAATAGAGTCTGCTTTATGAGGGCAAGAATGGGTCAATGTTGGAAAATCTTTTTATACTAACTTAGTTTAAAAAAGGCAAAAAATAAAATTAAATCCTGAAATTTGTAGTAATTTAGGAATAGAAAGATATTTCCTTAACTTAGAACAGACTATCTATTTGAAACTAATATCCAAGATTATATTTATGGTGAAACATTTGAGACAATCCTATAAAACTTAGGGATAAGATGACGATGCCTGCTATCAATACTGTTGTTTTACATTGAACTTTAAAGCTCTAGCCAATGTAAGAAGACAAGAAAAATAAATAAGAAATAACTAGTATTGAGGAGGAGAAATATCATTATTTGCCAAAATGATTGTCTACCTGAAAAACAAACTTAATAAATAACATGTACTTACAAATCAATGAAAAAAATGGAAACACTATAGAGAATGTGAGCAAAAGACATAATGTAGCAATTCACAAAAGAAGACAAATGGTCAACCAAAACAAAAGCAAATATTCTATATTGTACCTATCAAATTAAACAACAAGATGGTGTGGGTAGGGAGAAAGAGGCGCTCTCACACTCAATTCTTCAAAAAGTGTACCAGTTACACACTCACGGTTTGACAATATGTCTTAAAAACTTTAAATGTACATACCCTTTGACTCTGCATTTCTGCTTCTAGGAATTCAATGTAAGCCAGGGATGGAATTATCTTATTACCTAAGAATGGTTGGGGACAGAAAGAGATAGCATCACGTTCAAGGGTGCTCATGGTACATAGCTAATTTACTGAAAACATTATGATCCATTCATAAAATAAAATATTAGATGGCCACTAACATGATGCTCTTTTGTAATTTTTGTTCACAATCTATTGTGAGGAGACAAAAATCAAGTTTCAAAAATATGCAAAGTATTAGCCCATTTCTGTTACATATATGAATATTTTGTCTAACTGCATAAAACATTATTATACACAAAATGTTAATAGGGTTTATTTCTGAACAAAGAAATATGAATTTTTTTAATTTTGGGTTTTTTTTTTTCTGCATTTTAGAGGGATTTTAGATGTGAAAGAATCTGGGGAAGTTATAAAGGGAGCAAACATACTGCGTGATTTAAATACCTTTTTCGATTTGTGTTCAGGGAGCCCCGGTGACATGGTGCAGGCTGGGCTTAGCTGTTGGTTCGGACTCTTACCTGCTGTATGTATTTGGTGCCTGATCTTTGAAAAACAGCTTAAACTCAATGAGCTCAACCAAAAAATATGAAGAACAATTTTACGACACTTAGTAAATCTTAAACCTCAGAAATAGAGAACTGTGAAGTTGCCCTGTCCCTCCCTAAAATCAAAAGTGAATTGATCAAGCTTCCATGCTCAACTGCTAATTTACAGGAAGCTGAGGGAGAGCAGCGTGTTCAAAACACCTCACAGGGATACAATCCGCAAAATCCCAACAGTGAGAAACTCTACAGGACAAATACCTAGTGTCTTCAACAAATAATTCACGTGAAACACGAGAGATCTAAAAATACTTCATACCAACAAATCTCACTTACGTCGATTCTTATTCAAAGAAACAAATTATTTTTTAATATAATGGCATTTAAGAGAAATTTGTGAATGTAAACACTGGCTAGATATTATGTGACACAGAGAAACTATTATAGTGATGTTGTGTTTGTGTTTCTTCTAAGGGGTCCTTTAAGAGGCACACTGAAATATTTACAGATGAAATGATAGAATACATTGAATTTGCTTTAAAATAATATTAGAGGGGCTAAGAGTGTGGATGGAGCAGGTTGGCCATGGGTTGATGGTGAGTGCATGGGGGTTTACCATACTATTGGGTCTAGTTTTGTGTGCAAATTTCTCCTTAACAACAACAAGAGCGTTTATTTTCAAAAAGCAAAGTGTTCCCATCTTTATGATGAAGCTGATGGATTTGAATTCTAAATTTGCAAAGAAAATAGGAATCCTTTGACAGTCTGGACTGTGAAAATAAAACGGAAAGGCCGAGTTAAGAGGAAACCCAACAGCAGAGCAATTCTTCTCCCCCAATGTCCTGACATATTAGAAAATTGAGATGAGAAGTTGGGAGCACCGTCCTCGGGCCAGACGTCCGTCCTGCAGGCAGAACCTCAGGCCTACCTCTGAGCAGCTCTCCAGAGCCATCAGCATAGCCCCCTGGGAAGCCCTTGGCCCAGACTTTTCTTGGCGATAGGACAGGTCCCCTTGCCCAGTGCTGTCTGTGCTTATCTGTGACCTACCTCATGTGGCCCTACAACAATCCCACTGTACTATTCCTGTGATTGCCACTGTTCCCTGTGACACTGAGGCATAGTGAGGTCACACAGCCAGGAAGTGGCAGAAGTGGGACCCAAACACACCTCCATATCTCCCCACCATGTCCCCACTTAGATCCCAAACCCAGTCAACCTAATCTTGGTCTCCCTGTGTCCGACCAGGTGCTGAAAACCTGCGCACCGGCCCCTGCAGTCATTGAGGTCCTTTTCAACTCTTACCCTCAGCTCCGCGTGTCGGAATCCTGGAAGGAGGTGATTCCAGAAGAAGTATTTCAGGTGAGGGGGCTGCCCTTCCTTCCCCCGTGAGTGCAGAATTGTCTGTTTCTGCTCACCCAGTGTGAGGCATTCTGCACTAATATCCACATGAAAATAAGCATCTAAAGAAGGAACAAGAAAGGGCCATTAGGGGCGTGTTTGAGGATTTCGGTTTTTCTCCTGGAGGCTTAGTAATCACACAGCTCAGAGCCTATAGTATATATAGTTGGGGTGCTTTTGGCTGCAAGGAGCAGAAACCAGCCCAGGCTGACGTGAGGAATGGCAGGGCTGGAGGACCCAGTGTCCACAGCAGGGCTGGCCCTGGGGCCTCCTGGATCCACAGGTCGTGGCTCCCGTGTGTCAGATATGACCGAGGCAGCTGTGGGCACTACTGCCACACCCAACGAGGTCTACAGATGACTCCGTTAAGAAAGAGTGAGAGCATTATTTCTCCAGAAGCCTCTAGAAAACTCCTCTTCATATTTCATTGACTGGAGCCCTGTGCACATGGCTGATCAGCAACTGTGCAAAGAAGCGGGGCAGAGCGGAACTGAAAGAGATGACGTGTTTTCTGAAATCTCCCAAGACAGAGTTCCCTGGGCCTCCGCAGGAAAGTGTACAGACCCTCCTACTGGAGGACGCCTCCTGCAAAGTGGGGCTTCTCCCTGTCATGTGGCTTCCAGCTGTCGGGTGGCCTGGAAAGGGCCTGCTGTGACTTCCGGCTAGGAGAAGAACGAGTGTGGGTGCCACGTGCACCAGCTGACGCTCGCCTGCCTTCCTTTCCAGATGCACCGGCCTTTCTACCAGTCTCTCTTTGCCGTGGCCCACGGCCCCCGCTGTCTGCAGCATCTCTGCCGCTGTGCCATTCGCAAATGGTTTGGCAAAAAGTGCTTTCACCTGGTCCCCCTGTTACCTTTGCCGAAGTCCCTGCAAAATTATCTCCTGTTGGAGCCAGAGGGTGTTTTGCACTGAAAACCAGAGCATTTGGACTAAGAGTCTTGGCCTGGTCTTCGCCCTTCCGCTGCAGATAGGTGGTGAGAGCGCCCTAGATGGGGACGGGCAGACCCGGCTGGGACCTCCCACTCCCCCTGGTGGATGCACAGACCTCCCCGAGCTTCCGGGTCACGAGGGGATGGAATTGGTAATAAGAGCCCTTTCTGCCTCTCACGCTTGTTTGTGAGGATGAGAATTGTGAATATCACAGTACTTGTATCAGAAAGTACCTGTCCACAGAGTTGAACTAAAAGGTGTACATATTTTTCCAAGGTTTGTCTCCTGCCCACATGGGTTAACAGCCTGCAGCCTTCAGACTCTCTGCCTCCTGGGAAATGCCCCACCCCTCCTGGAGCCCAGCTACCTGGAAAGACTGTCCCCAAAACATGACAGATGTGCATATTGAGGGAGGACACTTGCTTCCATAACAAGAGCGCTTTCCCAGGAACCCCGCCCCCCTTCCCAGCCAGGGCATCCAGAGCTCCCCAGAAGGACACTGGACATTTTGATCCCATGTGAGTCTTCTGTCGGACATCCCCACCCAACCCCACCTGGTCCAGCTCTAATGAGCAGTGCAGGAAGCCACATGCAGGGAATAGACACAGGTTGGTCCGGCGGCCGAGAGCTCACCCTGGGCATCCCTAACAAGAAACATGTTCCAAAGGTCTAGGGCTCTATTCACCAGGCTTTTATTTTCTGTATCCTGGTGCTTTGACATCTGGGGCCTTGCTGACCCTGGGGGGACTACCCGCCTTCCCCCCCAACCCCAGGGTTAGCCAATTCCTAGGGATAATAAACAACTTGCCACCAAGCACACTTTTCTAACGCAAGCCAGTCAATCCAGATCTCACACCGCCAGCCACGCCTTTATTGGGCGCTCATACCCCAGGCCACTAGCCACCCCAGGGCCAGGTACCAGACGACTGGGGACAGCCGCTATGCCCCAGTGAACTCCAGACTAGCTGATCTTAAGCCTGTCTATCTTGCCCCCCCCATGGAAACCACAACAAAGGCTCTTGCCCACTTCCCCCCACCTCCTGGCCAACACTGGTGCTTCCCTGTGTGGCCCCCATGGTGTGGCATGTCCCTTCTCTTAAGAATGCTGAGTAATAAACTGCCTTTTCAATGACCACTGTCTCCTGATCTGTTGGCCTTACTTGAACTCAAGTTTTCTAGTGAATGATATTTTAAAACAAGGACTCTTTATGGTTCTCCTCTGAGGAAAAGCAGTGGCTCTTCCCCCTCCTTCCCTCCCCCCAGTTGGAACCAGTGTAAGGTGCTTCTGGGACGACCCTCAGGAAGGGCAGGGCATGTTCTCCCACAGTCTAGAAGGGAGCTCACACCCCAGCAAATACTGCAGTATAAGGGGGGGGGGGTGTTTTGTGCGCTATGAGTGAAGCCCGCTGTGGGGGTGAGAAGGGGGCCAGGCAGGGGGCCAGCGAAGGTGGGCATCATGAAGCGGGCAGCCAGGCTGGGCCTTGGCGGGTGGTCAGATTTCAGTACAGTGGGTCTGCCAGGGAGTGACAGGATAGCATCCCGAGAGCCTTTAGCTGACCCCCCAGAGTCACCCTTTGAGACAGACAACTCAGAGGACCTAGAAAAGTCTATGTAAACGCAGCTGCAGGAGCCCTCATACCTCCACCCCACCCCAGGAGATGGCTCTCCCAAGCCCCTCCTGACAGACAGTCAGGAGTCATAATGTAGCAAAAGGCAAACTGGAACAAAGGCAGGGGTGGCGTCCGGGGCCAAGTGCAACTCTTTTAAGACATGTTGACTTTACATTTCTAAAACTCTGATGAGTAACGGCCAATTATGAGGTCTCCAAAACATGTTTTTCTCCAAATTACAGCTTAAAATGACAGCATGATTCTCTCGGTGAGCCCCAGACATCTCCCCAGAGCTGCCTGAAAGTCTGCCGTTGTGGAAAAATTCTCTTCTTTATTACTTTCACCCCCAAGAATTTTCTTTTAAAATTCAGAGGCTCCTAGGAATTGCTAATCCATGAAGTTCCTTGGGGATAAACCATTCACTCATCCATTCAGTCATTTGATTTGTTCATTCCTTCATCCAGTCCTGATGGAGCCTGCTGGAGCCGGAGCCCACTGCCTGGGGCTGAGGACCCATCATCCAGTCAGGTGCCTCATGCAGCTCACGGTCAAGCGAAGAGGGCAACTTGTCAGCAAGGCTGTTGGAGAGACGTGGGCACCTCAGCGGATGCGTGGACAGGAAGGGCTCTTGCCACCTTCTTTTTGGTTCCATCTCTGCATTGAATGAGCCCCTGCCTAGTCCCAAGGCAGGTGGCAGTTTGGACACTTCGCAGCTTCCCTCACCATCATGTCATCATTGTGTCCTACAGACAATCAGGTGACTTCCATGATGACTACGCCCTGTCCCCCCCCCAGCCCATCGGTATAACATGACATGTATCCATACCTCCAGTCTAGCACTCTTGGGCAACATGGACCCATACGCAAAGAAACATGGCAATGAACTGAGCCTCTGAAGATTTCAGGAGCCCTTTACCCTGATCCCAACTCATCAGGAACATGACATCACAGCTGTACCAGGATAAATAGGAAATAAACCGGCACTAGAAATTGGTTCTGAATGACCTGGGTTCTAGCGGCTGTCCACATATGCTGAATACTGTTCCAAAACCACGGTCCTGACGGTATGGGACAAAAATGGCTAGTGTGGTTGTTTGGGGCTATCTGATCAGCAAATGGGATGGATTACATTCGTGGGTTTTCAGAAATTAATTACTGCTAGCCTCAGCAATCTTGAGAAATAAGAACAAAGTGGGAGGTACAACGGTACCTGACATCAAACTATACTCCAAGGCTACAGTAATCAAAACAGCATGGTACTGGCATAAAAACAGACACATAGATCAATGGAACAGAATAGAGAGCCCAGGAATAAATCCATGCCTATGTGGTCATTTAATCTATGACAATGGAAGCAAGAATGTATGGTGGGGTAAAGACAGTCTATTTAATAAATGGTGCTGGGAAACCTGGACAAACACATGCAAAAAAATGAAGCTGGACCACCTCCTTACACCACATACAAGAATAAATTCAAAATGGATTAAAGACTTAAATGTAAGATCTGAAACCATGAAACTCCTAGAAGAAAATATAGGAAGAAAGTTTACAGACATTACCCGGAGTAAGATTTTTACTGATATATCCCCTCGGGCAAGGGAAGTAAGAGAAAAAATAAACATGTGGGATTACATCAAACTGAAAAGTGTTTTCACAGCAAAGAAAACCATCAATAAAACAAAAAGGGATCCTACCGGATGGGAGAAGATATTTGCCAATGATATATCCAATAAGGGGTTAATATCCAAAATTTATTTAAAAACTCACTCAACTCAACTCCAAAAAAAACAAACAACCCAATTAAAAACTGGGCAGAGGACATGAAGAGACATTTTTCTAAAGGGGACACACAGATGGCAAACAGCATATGAAAAAATGCTCAACCTCACTAATCATTAGACAAATGCAAATAAAAACCACAATGAGATACCACCTCACCCCAGTCAAAATGGCTATTATTAATAAATCAACAAACAACAAATGCTGGCACGGATGTGGAGAAAAGGGAACCTTGTGCACTGTTGGTGGGATTGCAGATTGGTGCAGCCACTGTAGAAAACAGTATGGAGGTATCTCAAAAAACTAAAAATGGAACTACCTTATGACCCAGCAATTCCACTCCTAGGTATCTATCCGGAGAAATCCAAAACTCTAATTCGAAAAAAATTATGCACCCCTATGTTTATTCCAGCACTATACACAATAGCCAAGACATGGAAACAACCAAAATGCCCATCGGTAGACGACTGGATTAAGAAACTGTGGTACATTTATACAATGGAGTATTACGCAGCCATAAAGAAGAAAGAAATCTTACCATTTGCAACAATATGGATGGACCTAGAAAACATTACACTAAGTGAAATAAGTCAGACAGAGAAAGACAAATACCATATGATCTCACTTATATGTGGAATCTAAAGAAAAGAATAAATGAACGAACTAATCAGAAACAGTTTCAGAGACAGAGGAAAAACTGAAGGTTGCTAGGTGAAGGGTGTGAGAATAAGGGGGAAGGTGAGGGGATTAGAAAATACAATCAGTAACCACAAGATGGCCACGGGGATATGAAAGTCAATTTGGGGAATGTAATCAATAATGTTGTAAAGATTTTGTAGGGTATCCAATGGACACTTGTCTCATTAAGGAGACCACCTCAGGGAAGATGTAGATGCCTGATCACTGCACTGTACACCTGAAGCTGAAGCTGAACAATAATGAATGTCAACTACAATTTTGTATATATGTACATACAATTTTGTATATATATGTATATAGTTACAAGAAGCAGAGTACAGCATTAAGAATAGAGACAATGGAAATGTAATGGCTGTATGCACCTCAGAGGGGTAGTAGATGGGGGGAGGGGGGTTGATACAGTGTGAGGGATATAAATGATAAATGTCTAACTATTACATTGTTTTATACATCTGAAATTAATTTTAAAAAAAAACAAACAAAGAAAGAATTTCAGAAAATGAAAGTGCTGTGAAGAAAATAAAAGAGTTTGGAAGCTTATTGTGAATAAAACAAAAGAAATTAATTACTGCTAAAAATTTGCTTTGTTAAGCAAAAAATAAAGTGACTGTCAATTGTTTCAATGACTATGTCTAACTATGCTCATGCTACACGTATTAGGAAGTTCTAAAATTAAGGGACTTGTATAATTCCACATGGATAAGAGAGAGAAAAAGGAGGGGAGTGGGGGAGGGGAGGAGAAAGACAAGACCAAGAAAAGGGCGGAAGAGGGGGAAGGGAGGAGAAAAGGTGGGAGGGACAGAAAGAAGTAAGGTACTTGAGATAAACATCCAAAAGACATTGTCCTTTGAAGCCAGAATTACCCTGGCTGACTTCTTTTCCAGGAAACAAAATATACCCTGGAGTTTCTTTTATTAAAGGTCTAAAAATGTTTTGTATTCTTTAACATGGTACCTCTTTACTTTTCTCCTTGAGTATATTACATAAACTCAATTCCACAAACCCTAAATTGTTTTCTTTAACTTCAAATTTAGTTTTTAATGATGCATTCACATGGTTCAAAATTCAGAAGGTAACAAGACTAAATGTTGTTTCTACTGAAAAAAAGAGGACTATTTCCCCCCAACCCTCAGTGGATATCTTTGACTATACTACATGTCATGTGGCCACAGAGAATTCTAAAATGCACAAGGGAGGTCTTCCACCAACACTGGTCTTGAGGAGATCCGCCGCTTTACATCCTGACTACCCTGGACAGGAGGAAATGGCCCCAGCACAGCAGGGCAGCCAGCAGGCAATCGGTACACAGATGTGGCACGGTGTGACGTAGCATGTTTAAAATTCTGAACACAGCATTGGGCCTCTCTTTTTAGCGTATTTGTGCCCATTTAATTTTAAGTTACATGAGAATCATCAATTCAGCATGTTTGGAAGAAAATCAAAACCACTGCCTCTCTCGGAAGCATTTGCTAATTCCAGTCACTGTGTATAATCATCACATTCCCAATCTCCAAAATCACCCTTTAGACACACATTGATGGGGCAGGCTGTTGAACTTTGGCAGAGAACACTTAACCCTCTACCAAAATGATATAAAATATAGGCCTGGAGAATGAGCTGGTTTGCTCCAGTGACCGGTCCTAATGCAGGGCATCGGAGAGGAAGCTTAATTACTGCAATTGGGATGTCATTAGCCTGCCAAGTGCTCCGCGTCTCTTAAGGGCTGCCCAAGGACCAGGTGATAAACCAGGAATATGGCATCTTTTATTCCATTATTTCAAGAATAAATTATTCCTTAGACACATTTTCTATGTGCACTTGGGATATTCAGAAGCCCCAGTTTCAACTATGATCAATACTTCATCTTATTTTTGGATTTAAATAAGCTTTTCAAACTCCAGGGTTTGCCTTAAAACTGTCAACATCTTTTTGTTTTAAAACAAAAATTAATTTCATTAAATTGCTAAAACAAGCCTGGGGTTAATTTCTAGAGCCCGACGGGGGATTGCAGTATTGAAACTTATTTTCATAGAGTCCTGCAGGTGGCGCCATAAGCAAACGGTCTTACCCTTCGTCCACCAACCTGCTCTCCCAGAATTAAAGAAAACAAGATTTTAGCTCACATGATAAAGAGGAGGAGAGGATAGAGAAACGATAGAATGGTGACGTATCATATAGAATTGTGCTGCTATAATAAAAACCCAGTAATTAAAATATTGGCTACGGAATTGCCTACTTCCTTAGTATTAAATATGCACGTTTTATACGCAATGTGTTTATAAATAAATATAATTTTAAGTTGACTCTTTTATGATGCCGTAATGACAGCCTAATCCTCATTTGTGTGTGAAACGTGTTCTTTAACAAAATTATCCATATTCACCATTGCAGTGTAACCAGCCGGGTTTTCCGCCTCCATCTCATCTTCCAGAATGGTACTTCTGCAGCCCTGACGCTCTGCTTAATCACTCCAATAAAAAGAGTAGATTTCTTTGTAATGCAATTTGTAAGCAATAAACATGATTGAGAATGCAGTGTTTGCTGTCGACCACGTCTAATGCAGGGTTTTAATTCGGTGTGCAATTACTCATTCGGTAGGCACTTTTCCGTTCACGTTTCTTCTCCCTGCTCCAAAGAAAGTTGGTAAGTTTGGAGAACCTGGGGGACACAGGGTTTCCGTGTACTTTCCGCAAGCCGGAGTTTGATGCAGATGTTATGGAAAGAGAACGTTTTGATTTTTTTTTTTTATCTGCTAAAGACAGGAGGTCACATTAACTCGTAATACAGACACATAAAAATGTGATTATGGGTTCTAAACAGAACGCAGTAGGCTCCTAGTTAACACAATGAGATTTCTAGGAAGTGATGCATAAATTCTTCAAAAATGACACATTTCTCACGTTTCATTCCAATTAAATTACTGAGGCAGCTAACAGCGATGAGCACGAAGTACGGGGGTAAAATGAGGGTTTTCTTCTTGTAACTATCTCTGTGAAAGTATATTTTTATGAGAAGCAGTTAATATTAAGCTATTATTTTCAACTGTGCTGGAAGGGATGTCTTGAGCCTTTCTTTTAAGCTCGCCCCAGAGGAGTCTGTTCCTTTGTTTCTTGGGTTTGCTAATAGGAAGAGAGAATTACTCCACTGGGTAACGCCCCCACTCGGGTCTCGGGAGTAAAAGCCGCCAGCCCGGAAGGGGGTGCCCAACTCCAGTCCCCAGAGCCCGGCCCAATCTCTGCCCAGAGGCCTGCGGCCACGCGAATCAAAGGCGGGGGTAGGGGCAGAGGCGGGAGATGTGGGGCTGGAACCCACCCGCGATCCGGTAACACGCGGGCCTGTTCCCCCGGGCCCGGCTCAGGTCTCTCGATCCCGACTGCCCCTCAGCCGCACGAGGGGTTCTCAGCCCAGCTTTGAGGGGACTCTAGATGGCCAGGGGGGTTCCAATTCGGGCGGGCCTGGGGGGCGAGGGGGTCCAGGCCCACCCTCCCCCAGCCCCCGCTCTCAGAGCAAAAGAGTTCAGGGCTACGCCCCCACGAAAGAGGCCCAAGGTCCACCGGGCCGCTGGTGGGGTGCGGGGGAGGCAGCTGAGGTGGGGGGGGGGGCTTTGGAAGACAAAAGGATGTGAAGCTTTAAATTCAAAAAGATGTTTTGAAAGCCTCGTCCTGGGGTTTGAAAGGCGCACGGAGGACAGCGGCGGAGCGATCCCAATCAGAAATGCGATTTGAAGTCCTAATGAACTTGATTGCGTGAACATTTATAATCCCCCATGGCCCTAAATGAAATCAGATGTAATCAGAAGATACAGGGAAGGGAGTGTTTACAGCCGATGCCGCGCGGCTGCGGGATGGGGAGATGCGGCCCCGGTATTGATGTCGAAAATGATGGATAACGCGGGAATGGCAAATATACTATTTGTCTAATGGCTCGGCAATTAAATTCCCCTGTAAATGACCCATGCCTCATTTCATCCTAATCTATGGAATTTTGATTGAATTCGTCAGCTCTAATTGAAAAATACTGCACTTTAATGTCTGCATTGCAGTTTCAGGACGAGAGTGGTTTTAATGAGACAGTGCCCCCCTGACCCGGGATATTTGAGACTTTTATTCGGAATTTAAAGCCAGGCGATTGCTCAACTGAGCGCTACGATTTCCTCTCTTGTATCCACGTCCATCCACCTCCAGACACGATTTAATAAACGCACTTGGGGATAAATGCGAGCCCGACCCTTGCGCGCCTGTGGCACCGGGGGCGCCCCCTCCCCAGGATAAGAGGGGGGGGTCTCAGGGAGGTGCACAGGCGGAGGACGCAAAGGGGCATGCTCAGAGGGGGGGTTGTCCCCTCCCTGGGGCACAGGTCCCCGTCCCCCTGCTATTCGCCTCTCAGGGCCCCATCGCGGACCATGGCCTCCTCCTCCTCGGACAAACCCAGGCGTACCCCTGGAGGAGGAGGCGCAGTTGCCTGCGACCCCGAGCACCCGAAGATGGGGCCGGCCCCCGACGCGCTTTATATGCAAATACCGAGGCGAAGCCATCCCTGAGAAATTAGCTACTTGCTGAAGCATATTTACTGGATTGAAATGAGTTAAAGAGAAACATTTTAAGTCATGCAAACGAGATAATTGGGCCACATTAAAACTGCAGATGTTTACTCTTTTCAAAAAAAAAGCTAGGGTGGTGAACAGCGCGCCCCCACACCAGAAATAAGGAAACGAGGCCCCAACTGCTCAGAGACCATAAGTCCGGGAGTGCGCGGGACCTGTCCCCGCGAGGATCTCGGCACCGCGTCTTTCCTCTGGAGTCGGGGCAGCTCCGCTCCCCGGCTCGGAGAGGCCGATCCCGACAGCGGCCCGCAGGGGGCACCCTTGAGCCAGGGTCCTCGGGGAGAACGGAGCCGAGGGGAGCCGAGGGGGCGGGTCAGTCCGGGGTCCTTGGCCGCAGCTCTCATCGGGTCCCCCAGCTTCGTCCGCCCTCCCACCCCCGTGCCTCCGCCGTGTTCAAAACTCAGACGGTGGGGTCGGGGTGGGGGCCCTGGGGAGACGGAGTTTGAGGGGAAACAAGAGGCCACAGCGCACGGATTGCCTACCTCCTCCCCAAAAGAGGACTGTATTTGAGGTTTGTTTGCTTAGCACCTAAATAGATCTTTTATTTAAAATAAAATAATCTAAAACGACAAAGAAGTCATCTCGCTGGAAAGGCAGTGCCTTACGCCCTTCTGATGCATAACTTGGTGATGAGAGCGACGGCAGCTAGCCGCCCCAGGACCAGGTCTGTCCGTGCCTCAGTCTCCGTGTGTGCAAAGAGGAGGACGCTGTGCCGACCCAGGGGCTGCGCTTTGGGACCTCCCTTCCCGGTAGGAGTCGTGCGTTGTTAAACACTAGACTGCATCCTGATCCATGGGCGGCCTGCGGTTTGTTTTCCAGTGCTCGAAAGTCGTGCGGTTAGAAGCTGCCTCAAATTGATATTTTCACTCTGAGCGCACACGCTGGCGCCCCTGGCGGCCCCGCGTCCACTCAGCACCCTAACGCCTAGGGCTGGCGGCGTGATTGCAGTTGAACTACCCCACTGAGCATTCGCTCTGGGCCAGAAGCCCGGCCGGCGTGCTACGTGAGATAGCAGTCCCTGCCACAACCCATAATATAAGATTAATTATTCGCGATTTAGGGACGCCATCAGGCCGCTGGGGGGAGACAGCCGGGATTCCCACCCATTTCGCAGACGGAACAGCAGAGGCCTTGGTGAGCCCAGGCCTCTCAGGCCCAGATGCCGGAAGGTTTCTTATCCATCCTCCTCCAGGGTCAGTGTTTTAAAGCGAACCGAGGTGGGGTTTCTATTATCATATCCAAATCTGATCGCTATTTCTTAACACCTTGTGCAATCGTGGAAGTCTGATACCCTACCCCCCTCATTTGTAACAAAGGCTTCCCTTGTGTCCTAGACGTATATAATGAAAAGAAATTGGGAATCTTTTTTGTGTGGTTGTAGACATGAAAAAGGCGTCTCGACCCTTCTAATTCCGCGAGAAGAGGAGCCGTGCAGACACCTACTACTACTCCTCTCTGGAACCACAGAGCCCCTAAACAGGCCCTATAACAGATGCCATTCGTCACATGACCCATAGGGGGCGCTCTGGATCCCTGACCGCTCTGCACACCTATGTGGCTTTTCAAGGTAACACTTGTGAAATTGTGAAGCCTTAAATAAAACCGTTTCCTGCTACTTCCTCATTAATTTATTAAAATATACAATACTTATTTGAGTTCTGTTTACAGGTATGAAACAACCTCATTAGGTTAAAACAAAAATGTGCGATGTAAAATTTCGCTTGTACAATAAATTATTCCGTTCATTACATTTTAAAGTATAAATATCAAAATAATTTACACTACACTGAATGAACTAAATTTGAAGCTGGTTTGGGTTAGAATTAAGTTGAATTTTAAGAAGTCTTTCATCTCTTAAGTTTTCTGGGGTTTTCTTGTTTTATTTCGTTTGCAGTTTAAGTGGGTCTGAAACTTGAGAACAGGGGGAGGATTTATTAATATAATAACCAAGAGATAAGCTAGGAATATCCAGCAACAAATAGATCCCAAAATACTCATCTTCTCAACGTCAGTCAGTCAATCAGTAAGGAGGGGAGAGGGAAGGTCCCTGGAGGCATCCTATTGGTCACGCGATGTCCAGTCACCTTCCTTTTCGGAGCCATCGTGACCAACTTCTGCGCCTTCTGAAGCTTCGTGTGCATTATTGTCACAGACTTCAGGGAACAGAAGGTCTGTCTGGGTAGAGATGCACAGAACTGCTTCTGGCTTTGGTTCATTTCCCAGCAGAGATTAGTTTTGCCACATGCCCAGGAGAGAAAGGGAGCTGAGGGACAGCCCGTCTGGAAGAGGCCCATTCACCAAGCCCTCGCTTCTGGCCTGCTCTAGGGTTTGTCACTGTCCTCGATGGCTGCTCTGCTGTGTCCTGGTCGGAACAGGCATCCGACACTCATGGGAGCCCCACTTCTAGTGTCATTGGCAATGTCTCCTGAGCGTAGCACTCGCCCCAGCACCGACTGCCTCAGTGTATGGTGTGAAGAAACTACAGGAGAAACTTCCTGTTTTAAGCTCACTGTGCAGAATACTACATAGGGGGCTATGAACACTCTTACTTTAAATCTCTGTCCATTCAAAAAACAAAGAAAAACACTCAACACATGCATGGGTGGCAACTCACCCCATGCAAAGTGTTCTCTTCCTACAAAACCCAGGAGTACCCCCTGGGGAGGCCTGGAGCTTCCATTCTGAAGTTTTCCGGACTTTTCCTACTGCACCTCAAAGATCTCCATTTTTCATTCTTTTTTCTTTCTACTATGTGATCCGTATCCGCTTTAGCAGGTTGGCCCCTCGATGAAAATCCTTTGGGATAAGAGAGTTTGCTCTCTATCCTTGCCTTTGGTTCCTTATTTCTCTAAAGTTTGGGGACATCAGGCTGCACAATTAACAGTATAATCGTTGGCAGCAAAGTCATGCAAACTGAGTCCTTCGTAGTTTTCCAGATGACAAATGGAGCAAATTCAAAGGCTCTTCTGTTTTAAAGGCCTAGAAAGCCACAGTTTCCAACTTTTTCTGCGATTGGTTCCAAGGAGGGGCTGTATATTTAGGGGACCTGAGGCCAAGGACAATAAAGAGACCTAAAACAAGGATGCCCTCCTTCCTGTGCCATTTCAACCATCTCAAGCAGGGGCAGGGAGCATAAGGACGGTGGATGTGTATGATTTCACTAGGGGACAGTTTTAGATTTTCCCAGCCTGGCAAATGCAGACGCTCACTACATGTCATTTCTCAAGTTTCACTGAAGGACACTGGTTCACCCCTTGGTGGCCCATGACCTGCACCCACCCTCAGGTCAGTGAGCAAAGGATCACGGAGTAGCTGAGGGTTCAAAGAGTCTGAATGGCGTGGGGGAGGTTGAGTTGAGTCCGGTGACCAGCCTGTACTGACTGCCCTTCCGGTTGGCTCTGGTTCTCAGTGGCTTTCAAACAAGAGCCAAAGAGCTACATGGGGGTTTTCCTCCAAGGTGGAATGTGTCCCCCCAGTGGTGTCAGAGTCAGCTGTATTGTAAGTCAGGTGTTCTTGTTTACCTTTTCAGAGGGGGTCAGCATCTACTGTTATCTTCACTTAATTGTTGATTAATGCGGTGGCTTTCTGCTTCCCCACCCCCACCCCCTCAGTACACATTGCCTCCTGTCCTCCCCTTGGAACAGTCAGTCATTTAAGGCAATGCTCCCTGAGGTTTCCTCCTAGTCAAAGCTGTCCCTTGGGGAAACCTCAAGGGACTGGTTGGTCAGTTACAGACATACCTACCAACTCTTGCGTTTCCCAGAAGAGCTTATTGGTAAGTGAACTTTTTACAATGACCTTTCATCCCCACTCCCACCCCCCACCCCCGACCAGGTAGGGCCTCTGTCATTCCAGTTCTCCCTCCCTGTTTAGCCAACATCTCTCCACTGTGTTTACACCCAATGCCCTGCCCCCATCTATGTGACATCCTTTCTGGGGCACGGTTTCTTATCAGAGAGGCCAGTGATCATAGGAAACGCCCGGCTCTGCTTGGCAAGTATTTCTCTAGGAAGGAGAAACGGAGCTCTGCCCAAGAGCACTCGCTGCTTTTGATTCGTCCCGCAGAAGGTGAAGTTGGAGTGCCGTCCTGATGGGAGTGGCTGTGGATCCTAACATCCTCTTGCTTCCTCGTGTGGTTTCTAAAGGGTTAAAAGGATGAAGCGCGTCCTCTTTAAAAGACAGCACCCCTGCAGCGAGTCGGGGCCGTCGAGGGGGCAGCTGGGGCCCTGTTTGGGGAGGGCCCTGGAGTCCCAAAGGCTCTGGGTCCAGACCCTGGCCGGGCTCTTCCCGACACACGGTGTCCTCCCGAGAGTTGGAAGTTTGGAAGGCGAACAGCTGGGCCCTGGCCATCGGTCATTGGCTCGACGCTTCCTACTTCAGCATCTACTGGACACCGGCTGTGCCAGCCCGGGTCCATCACTACATGCCCGCCGCTTTCGAAGATAAGGCGGGCAGGACGGGACGTGGGGATGGTTGCAGACCCCGGCGTCCCGAGAGGGCTGCCGGTATGGCGGTCCCCAAGGCCTAGCCCAGGTCGGCGCACCCCCTCACCTCTCCGTGCCCTCTGCCCTCCTCCCAGGCCTCCGCTTAGCGGCCCCGGGATTAGCATCTCTGTGAAGTCCTACAAACAATGCCCGCTGTGCGGGGAGATGAAAGTCGGGCGCGGGGTGGCAGGGCGCATCTGAAGTCACCGAAAGGTGGGGCCGCGGGAATCTGAGGGGTAGATGGGAGGAGATAAAGCCAGGTGAGCAGCGCCGCGGCCCGCGCCTCCCTCTTCAGAGCCCCAGGGCCTGGGGTTCGCGGACAGGCGCGGCCACCCAGACCTCGGCCGGGCTGCCCCTGCTCGCGCGCCTTCCAGGCCTACGCCCCCAACTGCAGCCCTCGGGCCGGGCTCCCGGCCGGTCCTTCGCTTGATGCTCCCTCTGCCCAGGCTGGGAGCCCCGGGGCGGGCGGGCTGCTCGGTCCTGGCTGAGGATCCCCCATGGCCGGGGCTCGGTTCTCCCGGGGAGACGCGCGGTGAGCGCGGTTGCGGGGCTTCCAGGGCGAAGGCGCCGGGCGATCCAGTAACTCCAGTGGTCAGGAACTCCCCACTCCAACTGTAGGGCTGTTCCTGAAAGGGATGAGGACGCCCCCCCCACACACTCAACCCGAGCCCCCGGACGCCTAAGCCCCGGCTCCGGAGCGGAGCACAGTGCGGTGTGCAGGGGAACCCCCCGGGTCCCAGAGCTCGCGGCGGGCGCCTGGGTGCGCGGTCGGCGCGTCCACGCCAGCAGTCCCTCCGGCTCCAGCGCGGTGCAGAAATCCCACCCCCACCTGGGCCCCCAGATACGGTACCAAGAGGGTTCGGCTGGAGGGCCACGCGGCTGTGGCCCTGCCTGCTGCTCCGCGATGGGGTGGGGAGGGCGGCGCAGGTGTGAAGGGTCACGTTTCCCCGCCTAAGGCCTGCAGGGAACATTTTCCAATTCCCCCGTGGAAAAGCCAAAAAAAAAAAAAGTCTCCTCCCCATCACCTCTTTGGTTGGCGGTTTTGTTTCTGCTACTTTGAGGGTGGGGGACAAAAAGCAAAACTTTCTACATAAGAACGTCTCAGGACACACAGTCCCGCAAAGAGTTTCTTTTTCAGGGCACTTTAGAAAAACCCCCTGTCCTGCTTTCTGCCTGGTCAAGGAGCAGAATAATGAAACCAAAGACTTTTATTTTATAAACCACTTGATCTTTGCTTGGGAAACTCTATTAATTGAATGGGTTTGCCTTTTTTGCCAGTTCCCTTTATCATTATTTATGGGCTTTAAATTGTTTAAAGTTCCCTTGACGTTCAATTTACAAGTTTGGGGACTTTTTTTGTTCGGCCTTTTGTCCCGGAGAAAGACATCGTGTTGGAAGTGCTTTGAAAAGCCAAACATGAGAGGTTGGCAATGAAAGGGAAGCGGGCGAGATCCCTTTTAATTCCGTCCTGTTGGTGAATGGCTCTTTTACATAATTGCAGGAGCTATTTCAAAGCCAGCCAAGGGCTGACTTCACTTAGAACCACATGGAGTCTATTTTGGGCTTTCAGATTTAAAAAAAAAAAAAAAAAGCTGAATAAAATAGTTTAAAAAGATGAGGCTTCAATGCTTTCTGCTACTTGCAAATTGGTGTGTCTGATGGGGAATTTTACACAAGCACCCCTTTGTAAGTGCATCTTGGGCTGGGGAAAGACTGTTCTGGGTTAGATGGGTGTGAATCCCAATTGCCCTTCCATAAATAAAACCCATCCCAAGCTATTTCCCAACTCCTGCCAGGAGCAAGAGCCGCGGCAATGACCGAATGATCAGGCCACTCAAAGACCCTATCAATAAAAACAACACGGTTGCCGGAGAAACCAGCCTGTGGCCTAGGACGGGGCAGCAGGCGGGAGCGCCCGGCCCGCGAGGCCCGGGGTTGCTCCGCACCCACCTCGGAGACCCGGGGTTCCCACGCTGGCCCCCTTTCCACCATCACCGGCGACCTCGCCCCTGGCGGCAGCACCGAAGCGTGCGGTTCGCACTGCTCGCTCCTCTGGGCTGGAGCCCGCAGGCCCACGCAAGTTTGTTGCATGAATATTCATTTACTTGTGCGGGTAGCACTTTACACTCAGCCTGCACACACCTGCAGGCAAACGCCGACTGGGACCGCCCCGAAGCGTGGAGACAACTTAATTACCATCCCTTTTACTGAAGCCTGAGGTTTTAAGTGGCTTAATACGATCCTGACACCGGCTTGTCACCGGCCGAGGACAGTGCCCAGGGGCTGTGGCCAACTTCCACCCGGAGGGAAGTTCCCCCGGAAAAAAGTTAGCGGAAGTTATATGGAGTTGGGGGACCCAGTCCTCCCCTCGGGTGCGTCCTTCAGTTTTCATAACCGGAGGGAGGGACGGAGGGATTCTTACAGCAAAGTTGCGAAGATCTGTGTCGGGAGGGTTTCCCGCGCAGCCAGGGCCAGCTGAGCCAACCCGGGGCTCTGCACTTTGAGGCAGTTGCGAGCTCAGCAGGTAAGAATCCCAAGGCTGGATAAGCCATGGACCTGTCGCTCGCTGCCCATAAATCTCTCCGAAGAGCCCAGGAAAAACTCTAAAGGCGTTTAGCATCCGCAGTCCCCACGCTCTGTACGCTTTGCAGGTGGCTGAGGTGCCCCAAATGAATCTTCTTACTCACGGCGAAACACAAGGATCCTTTTATGACGCGAACAGTCGTTTTCTAAGCAGTTAAGCATTAGATGAGAAAATATTACTGCTTTGCATTCGAGAAAAAGCACACTAGTAAATAAAATTCATATTGATGAGAATTCTCTGAACTCACTAATAAAAGAAGATTAGTACTATAACCCCTGCAGTCAATACTTTCCACAGCAATTTATGGATGCAAATAATATGCCATCAAATTATTTCAAGTGTAGCTATAATTCAACAGACCTATATCTTCGTGCTGAACTTTAAATGTAGAATTATCACCAAAATAATCAAAGGAATTCCTGGCTCTCAGAGGGTAATCAGGCGACGGAAGTCCCTAGAACAATATTTTTACGGCGAAATAGCAAAGTGAATGGCAAGTCTGCCTGGGAAAAATGAGTAACAGCCTACACCGGCATGCCAGCGTCAAACGGCGAGGGGACCCGGCTGTAGCAACGTAAATCAAGCCAGGAGTCGAGCGTTTTTTCTTAGTATTCAAAAAACACAAGTTAACCAGACCCGAGCCTGTGGGACTGTAACTATCCCTTAATGAGAGGGAGTATTTATTATGCTCATAAAGAAATCAGCCTTTTGCCCTGGGCTTCGATTATTTTTTTCGTTTCCTTTCCCCCTCTTTTTCTTCTTTTGTAGGAGTGGAGAAAGAGGGCTGGCGCTCAGAGACCCCACAGACACCTCCTCCCCCGTGGATCCCAACGGGGAATTCATTTCCCTGCACCGCCTAAGCCACCTCGGGGTCTGGGCGTGAACGCACTGGAGGCAGCGAGCGTCCTAATGAATTCCTTTCAAACCGCCTGCTGCCGGAGCCATCTATTACTGCGGCCTGGAGTGGGGAACGCGCTCGAGACGTCTTTGTCCGGGTGACGGTGGGGCGGGGGGAGGAAGTGAGGAGGAGGGCGGCTGGCGACAGGGCCCGCGAGTTTCCGCAGCACCTTCCCCTTTCCCGTCCAGGGCCCTTTGGGTGGGCAGTGGGTCTCCGGCCAGACTTTCGGGTGGGAAGGTGGTCCGGGATTAAGACGTTCTCCCGGAGGGCCTTGGGGTGAGAGCTCGAGAAAAAGGAAGAGGGAAAAAGGAAGGCTTCAAAGAATCGGGTCGATCAATTCATAAAGATCGATTTATCTTTATCTCCCAATTAAATGTGCTTGTAAGTGATACATAACACACGTCCAACACGGGCCAACTCCCCAACCACTAGCTTCTTGGCGTGAGCTGATTTTTAATGACCGATGTAACAATGCCCTTTGCTCCTCTCCTCCCGAGCCTGGTGCTTGTCGGCTGTTGGGGGCGAACGTCTAGACCCGGGAAGTTGGAGCCGAGGCCCTGGAGGCGCGTGGAAGTCCCGCGCGCGCTGGCGCGCTTTGCACCGTCTGCCCTTGCGAGGGAATGATTCCATTTTTAAAGGGAATACAAGAGCTGAAAGTTTTGTTTTCATCACCTCTTCCCCGCCAATTCCCGTGCTCCCAAATTCTGGGGTTTTACCATTGTCCAGACGGGGGAAGCATCTTGGGGGAATTGGCTCCGTCCTGCAGGAGGTAAAGGGGAGCCGCGAGCGCTCGAGTCCTCGCCCTGGAAACCGGGCGTCGGCGCCGGGGTGAGCGCTCCCTCGGTTCTCAACGTGCTTAATTAGCGCCTATTTACAAAACGCAGCTTTTATTTGAGCAAACATCATAAAGCTTTCATCAGGATAATCTCACGTTATACAATCTGGAGGCACAGCAACTCCCCCTTTCCTCCCCGAGGATGGAGCAGATAAAGGACTCGCTTTATTATCATAATTATCGTGGCTGTTATTTTGGTGCGCGCAGGCAAAGTGTGTAAATAGGTGCGATGATTAAGAATGTCATGAAAAATGAGAAGGGATCTCTTCTTACGGGAGAGCCCAGCTTGGTATGGGGGAACCAGCAGCCTCCCCGCCCCGCCGGGAGTGCAGGGGGCGCAACGAGCAACCTCGCGAGTTCCCTGAGGCCGGCAGGGGCTGTCAGCTCCTGATCGGCGCCCTAGGGGCGGATCTGAAGCGGCAGGATCTTGCCCCGAACTCCGAGAACCTCGTCGGGACCCCTGGCGCAGCAGTAGCTCCCAGAACTTGGGTAGCCGCGGGCAGGTTTATTCCAACGCAAAAGAAATATAACGCCCTCGGCCCAGCCGCGGTGGCCCCAGGCCGGGAAGCTGCCCTTGGAGGCGGCCTCGGCGGGGTTGCTGGGCCTCGGGATTCGAGCCTTGGGGGTGCCAACGGCCCCTTTCAAGTTTGCGCGGCGCGGGCAGGGCGCGCAGACTCGGGCTCTCGGGCCCGCGCGCTCGGCTGGTGGCGCCTGCAGCTAGCTCGCGGCCTGCCCTGGTGGAAGGGGCGGAGCTTCGCCTTCCCCGCCCCTCCTGGCGCAGCCAATAGGGGGCGGCGCTCGGCCCCACGTGACGCGAGCCGGGACGGGCAGCAGGCAAAATGTGAATGAGAAAGAGGAGCGCGATTTAAAGGTGCTGGCGGCGCCCGCGGAAGACAAGTGCGCCAGCTTCGCGCGCTCCCCAGCGACCCGTGGGAGGCGACGGACTGCTGGACGGACAGACGGACGCACCGACGGCTGTAAGCCGGGGCCAAGGGCCGCGGACGCGACGCGCGCGGGCTCCGCCGGGCAAGCGGCGGGCAGCGGCTCCAGCGAGCCTGCGGGGCCCGGGCGCCCTCTCCACTCCGGGGTGCACGGCCTCACCCCGCGTACCACCCACCGGGCATGCAACGGGCCCAGGACTGAGGGGCGGCGGCGTCTGCTCTCCGGGTACCGCTCCGCCCCTGCCCCGCACGCCCGGCTGTGCACCCCGCGCCCCGCAGGCTTCCTGGTGGCGGCGCGGTGCAGGGACTTTTCGCCTCTCGGTGGCCTCTCCCGAGCGCGTCTATGAGCGCAGCGTTCCCGCCGTCGCTGATGATGATGCAGCGCCCGCTGGGGAGTAGTACCGCCTTCAGCATAGACTCGCTGATCGGCAGCCCGCCGCAGCCCAGCCCCGGCCATTTCGTCTACACAGGCTACCCCATGTTCATGCCCTACCGGCCGGTGGTGCTCCCGCCTCCGCCGCCGCCGCCCGCGCTGCCCCAGGCCGCGCTGCAGCCGGCGCTGCCGCCCGCACACCCTCACCACCAGATCCCCAGCCTGCCCACCGGCTTCTGCTCCAGCTTGGCGCAAGGCATGGCGCTCACCTCCACGCTCATGGCCACGCTGCCCGGCGGCTTCTCCGCGTCTCCCCAACACCAGGAGGCGGCGGCCGCCCGCAAGTTCGCGCCGCAGCCGCTGCCCGGCGGCGGCAACTTCGACAAGGCGGAGGTGCTGCAAGCCGACGCCGACGATGGCAAAGCCTTCCTGGCCAAGGAGGGCTCGCTGCTCGCCTTCTCCGCGGCGGAGGCGGTGCAGGCGTCACTCGGTGAGTTGCTGGCGCGCGCGACCCGGGCGCAGGGGCGGGAGGAGGCGGGGGCGAGCCAGCTCCGGGTTACCAGCCTTGCAAAGGGGGCGAGGCCGAGCCCTCGCCCGACCCCCGCCCAGGTCCCCCCCCCTCCGCCTGCGGAGCCGTAGTATGCGGCCCAGCTGCGCCGCTGAGCCGTGGCGGGGGGGAGGCGGGGGCAGGCATTTAGAGCCAAGCAACTAGCTGGGCCGGGTGGGGGTGGCATTTAGCGCCTCTGGCCAGCTGCTGGACCGGGCAGCATATCTGTCTGGTGGGGAGTTTGGCCGACTCTACCCTGCCCTTTCCCGTGCGGTGACCTGGGGTCCCCGCTAGGTTTCAGCCTTAAGGGGAGGCGGGTTGGGCTGCACACAGTGCCTGTGCTCAGGGATGCCCAGCCTGATTGAACCCCCTCACTGCTCGCCTGGGATAATCGGATTCCTGGAGGCTGTGGTCTGCATGTGTATGTTGGGGTGTCTGGTGGGAAGTTCTCTTAAGGCTATCAAACTTCCCTTTGACCAACATTTTCTGTCTCAAAAAAAAAAAATAATAAGACACGGTCTGGGATCTGCACCTTCCTACGTCTCCACTCTGGCTGCGACGAAAATTGAGGTTCACCAAATATTCACTGGGGGGGGGATCGTGAACTCCCACTCAGTCCTCACCGAACCCCCATCCCTGGAACAAAGAGGACGTTCTCTTGGGCCTGACGCCTCCTGTTACTTCGGCCTTAAGCTACTGGAGGCTGGGAGGGTGCAGAGGAGCCTCGGCGGGCCCCTTGAGTGATGGATCTGGGCAAAGGGCCTTCGCCTGTCCTGTCCCCTCCTCTCCTTTGAGCTTTCTCACGCCCCCCACCCCCCACCCCTCAAAGGCCAGGAAACCACAATGTGTTAATGTCATAGAAAGACAATTCGCTAAGGGGGAAAAATGCCCAAGTGACGGTGGGAAGGGGAAAGGCAGGCCAGTGTGCGACATGTAATAAAACGCCGTTTGGTTTTGCTTTCAGTCGGGGCTGTCAGAGGGCAAGGGAAAGACGAGTCAAAAGTGGAAGACGACCCGAAGGGCAAGGAGGAGAGTTTCTCGCTGGAGAGCGATCTGGACTACAGCTCGGATGACAATCTTCCTGGCCAGGCGGCCCACAAGGAGGAAGACCCCGGCCACGCGCTGGAGGAGCCCCCGCCCAGCGGCGGAGCCGCAGGCAGCACCACGTCCACCGGCAAGAACCGGCGGCGACGGACGGCCTTCACCAGCGAGCAGCTCCTGGAACTGGAGAAGGAATTTCACTGCAAGAAGTACCTCTCTCTGACCGAGCGCTCGCAGATCGCCCACGCGCTCAAACTCAGCGAGGTGCAGGTGAAAATCTGGTTCCAGAACCGTCGGGCCAAGTGGAAACGCGTGAAGGCCGGCAATGCCAATTCCAAGACAGGGGAGCCCTCCCGGAACCCCAAGATCGTCGTCCCCATTCCCGTCCACGTCAGCAGGTTCGCCATTAGAAGTCAACATCAGCAGCTGGAGCAGGCCCGGCCCTAGGGCTCAGGGAGGGCCAGGGCCCGACCGCCGTGGAGAAACCACAGCCACAACGTCGGCCCCAGGGCGGACTCCGCACGTTCGAAGCAAGACTCAGCAGCAACCCAGCTTTGGACATCCCAAGTCAATTGAGAGTATATTCATTTAACAGGCTTAAAAGACTGCTTTTGAAGGGGCTACAGCTACAGCTGAAGACACACTAAATATTTATTATATTACCCTACTTTGTACATAGATATCTATATAGACTGGATCTCGGCTGCAGTATTTTGAAAGTTCTAGGACCAAACCACCCAGTAATATTCTCCACTCACATTCCAGATGAAAACAAAACTTCTGCTGTAATCAATCGGTCACCTATAGCAGCCACCTTTCCATACTTTTCCAAAGGTAAACATGACATACAAGAACACACACTGGGGTTGCCACTTATTTTTGTTTCTGTTCTGGCTTTTTTAGTTGACTGAAAAGCAGACGTTTTGGGACAGCCTGGAAATTTGCTTTGCTTTGGTTTTGCCTGGCTTTCTTTCCTGGGGTTGCATATCCTATCTGAGCCAAGTCTGAAGCACGTCTCTGTTGTGTTTAATTTATTTCAATGTAGCTTATTTTCTTATAAGTTATGACATTTAAACAATCTCAGTCTTGTGAATAATAAAAAGGAAAGAGAGAGGGGGGAAAAACGACGAATGCCTGGTTCTCATGAGTGTGTCCAGATTCGACTGGTTTGAGTGCACCGCCCGCGCGTGGTTGGGCAGCTGGTCTGGGACCAGAACCGGATAAACATCCCCTGGCCAGTTCTCAGGCTGGCTGGACATGAGCCACACGGCACCTTACCAGGTTTTAAATGGGAGAGCAAGAGCTCCAATTGGACTATAAATTTAAGGAAACCTAATTTTCACTTTAGAAATCTAACATCACCTTCCCCCCGACCCCGCTCGCACAGCCTGATCCGTACCTAAGGGGCCGCAGACTTAGGCCCGAGGAGGAGGGAAAGCGAACGCAGTGCTGGTGGCTTTGCACAAACTCCTGATGTTCTAAATAGACCACAGCCAGGGAGGAAACGCGTTTCCTCACAACCATCCCCGACCCGAAAAGAAGCGGTGCTCGCTCGCCCGGCGGGGCCGAGCGCCCATAAATCAGGTCGGGGCATTATCTTCCGACAGGAGTAGAAACTCAGCCAGCAGAACTGGGCTTCCCGGCAGCGCTCTGCTCGGGGGCGGAGGCGGAGGCGGGCTGTGAGCTCCTGCGGGCCGGACACCTCCCTCTCCGGGCGGGGTCCGAGGGGGCGGGACCCGACCACCGTCCCACCACAAGGGCGCCCAGATGCTGAGCAGCACAAAGGGGGTAGGGGAGGAACGCAGGCCGTTGGGGGCTGATTGTAGGGGTGCTTGAGAACTGGCCGCGAACCCCGCTTGGGAGGGGCGTGTCCGCCTCCCCAATCCCACCCACCCCCACCCTGGGTACCGTGTCCAGCGAGTCCAGGCCATTGTGCTCGCTCCTTTCACGCCTCGGAAGCACCCTACCAGACTCGAGCATGCAGGCCCACCGCAGATTGCCGTGGACAGGCCAGAGGTGACCCAGGGGCGTGGAGCGGGCGAGCGAGGGGGGGCGCAGTGGCAGAGCCCTTGCGGCCACCAAACCGAAAAGCGAAGAGAAGCTGGTGGCTTCTCCAACCTCAGCCTCCCGAATTGAGGCCGTGGAAGCGATAGCTAAGCCGTCAGTCGCGCACCGCACCCACCGCGATTCTCAGCCCAAGAAGGGGAAACGCGTCGCCGTGGGTCAGTATTAATATTGACTTAATTTATACGGTGTACAACCCGTCACCTCCCCGCAGCCCAGGTGCAAGGTGTGGGCCTGGCGCAACCGAGTCACCGTTTCCTGCCGCGTTTCCAAGATTTCCCGTAGCGGTCAATGGCCCAGGCTTGTTTCTGAGCACAATAAAATGGCCTGGCCTGGCCTCCGAGGGCCTCAGCCTACTCTTCGGTGTACCGAGCGCTGCGGAGGCTCTTTGCTGTCCTCCACCCAGCGGCCTGGGGCCGGCTGGTGGGGTGGCGCGCCCGAGCGGTTTCCTGCCCTGGCGCAAGCCCCTCAAGGAAGGGCTGCTCCCCGCGGGTGGCCCGCCGCTCTGCGCACTCGGGTAGCAGGTTGGCGTCATCTCGGGGCAGGTGTCCACTAGCCACACGCCACTGCAGCGGCAGTCGAGGCTGGAGGAGACGCCGCCTACACTCACCCCCACCCCCACCCACACAACTGGGCCAGTCAGTCCTCGGGCCGGATGTGTGCCACCTGCGAAACTGGCTGGTGGCGCACGCGGTCCCCGGCTGAGGGCGTGGGGAGCTGCGGCCTCCCTGGCGGGGGCGCCTCCCCCCAACACTCGGGGTCTTAGGGAGGAACCCTGGGTATCCAGAACAGGCCATCCTGGAGTCCGTCCCGCACCCTCCCCCCACCCCCGCGCCCCTATATACCCTTCCACCATAACAGGTCCTCAAAAGGCCGGTGGCAACGACCGGAGGCACAAAGAGGCCCGAACCCTTAGCTACGCAAACACCGCGGGGGAAGTGAAGCTCCCTGGGAATGGGGGGCCGCCTTCAGGGAGCCTCACCCCAGGGCCCAACCTCCTTGGCCCTCCCCAGCGGCGCGATCCTCGCCATTTGGAAGCACGAGGATGAGGGGGGGCACTACACCGGTCCCCCTGCCCTCTCGGGGCACCTTTTCCCTCTCTTCCCAAATCTCTGACCGCGGGGGCGCCCCCGAGAGCCCGGCGCCGAGGCCGAGACCCTAGCGACAGGCCGAGGGGAAGAAGATAAACAAGCGGCGCTTGATGGCCGCTGTCATCATGGCCGTCATCATGGCTTTCATTTGGCTGCCTAATGAGTCACATCACAGGCAGAGAGAAAAATTGTCAATCGCCCGGGCCCTAATGAATTTTTTTGCAAATTGTAATCAAGCCAGGCCGTCTCAGCTGGCTGATTAATGAGACCCACGAGGCTCGGCCAGCACCTCAGCTTTTTATTCCATCCCGTCCTCCCTGCACTAAATTAACAGCAACTTGTCTGAGCTTCAAATTAACTCCCAATGATTAATTCTGATGGGGGGGCCTGAGGAATCGCTTGTTCTAATAGGCGCTGGCCTGAGATGCTGTTGGAAATTAATACACTTCCCCTTTGGCTGCCGCCTTTAATCCAAGGCTGGGTTTTGACATCACTATATTTGTTGTTACAATAAATTCCACTTACATCTGCAGATCAAATCATTACACTTGGGAGCACCATGGACCTGCGGCCCCGGTCGTGTACTAGGGCCCTCTAGGCTGCTTCCACCGTGTTTACCAACCCCCGGGGAGGGGTGCAAGGCCCCCCCTCAACAACCACTCGACCAGGCGATCCCGCCCTGGCTCCTCAGGGCGCGCGGCACTCCTCACCCGCTTTGGAGAATACAGGGTACTTTGAAAAGCAACAGCCACATCTTCGTGTTCCCGGGGTAGGGCCCTGTTTAGATCGGTCATGGGCCTCAAGCAACCTCTTTGGCCAGCTCTCTGCAGAGGTTGGGAGTACCCCTTGGGGTGGCCTGGGGGACCTTCCCCAACCCCAATCCAGGCTGGAATCATGAGACTTAGTGCCTGCTTCCGCTCCCAGCTCTCACCTCCCAGTCTTCAGCCCCTCCCCCGGGTGGGGGGTTCTTTCTCAGGGCCTCTTCAGCTAAATGAAGTGGGTGGAGGCTCTCCACGTGTTGTCGAGACCGGCTTTGACTCGTTGGACCATCCGGATTAGAATCTGGTTGTCTGCGGGCCAGGCCTCCCCACTCAGCGTGTAGCTGAGTCGAGCACCTACATTCCACCATGCCCTTTCTCTCCAGGTCCGAGTCCACTCGGTCTTGAGTCTGTTTGTTCTGTTTGTTCCAGTTTAATTGGCTTAATCATTTCAGCTGCGTCTGGCAAGCCTAGCAGAGGGCCTCCGAGGCTGCCCCCTCCAGCCCCAAGCCTGTCCCAAGTGGAGCCATGCTGTCCCCCTTGGCAGGGGGTTCTAGGTGCAGGGGGAAGCCAGGGACACTCTGGCGGCCTCGGGATCTGGTCACCACCTGGTTCTCGCCTCGGGGCCTTCCCTGCTCCCTGTGGCGGGTTCGGCGGCAGATTCGGCCTCCACATCATCTCCTCTCGCCTGCGGGGGACTTGGGTGTGGATGCGACAGAGTGGCCTGCACGCGCCCAGCTACGGCCTCCCTGGAAAGGAGACTCCTATGCATGTGCCCCTATTTGTCCCCCGGGAGATCCCAGCCTCTATTCAGGGGCACACAGCCCGAGCAGGTGGCCTGCTTGGACCCTCTGGCTTCCCGGATGGCCACCACGCGGCGCGGCCTGCTTTCCCCAAGCTCGCTGCGGGTGATCTGGAGTAGCGGCTCTGGGTTCTAGGGGGATCCGCAGCTGGGGGTCTCCCGCCAGCGGCCTGGGCGAAGGGAGGCAGCATTCATCTTCATTGCAGGCCCTTATGGTGTAAACAGAAGAAATATGATCTTCGTAACCCAACATGAATGCAAATCACACCGTCTGAGTAATAAAGCACCTGAAACCTCTCCACACAAAAGCAACACCATATGTGTGAAGACAACCTGCATACATCATAAATTACGTCATAAAAATTGATTGGCTATTTGAACAGTTCAGAAGTGAAAGACCTAAGCTGACTTCCGCCCTCCATGACTTTGGGGAAATGTCAGGGAGCACATCCCCTTCCAATGGCCTCGGGCCACGGACACGGGGCCCAGAATCTGGGGCCACGACTGCAGCCCCGCTTGGTCATGCTGGACGCGGGAAGCGCACTTCTCACAGGGAGCTCACAGCTGGTTCCGCGCCACAGGAGGGGCGCGCCACACGTAAGGAAGCCCTCCCAGACCTGGTGCCAGCTTGGTGAAAGGTGCCACTGATCCCGGAGCTGCTGCTGGTCAAGTCCCAGTCTGGGGACTAGGAATGCCCTGTCCCAGATCAAAAGGACTGGCCCCTGGACGCTCGGGTCTGTGCGTGGTGCTGCTGCCCCGATGCCGCTCAGATTTCTGGCTTGGACCAAAGGTCCCTGCGAGGGCCTCCCTTCCCGCGGAGTTGGCTTTGTGACGAGCAGGGGTGTGAGTGTGTGGGTGTGGGTGTGAGTGTGAGCACGGCAGAGTGTTGGTATATGTGCCATTCCCCTCGCATCTAACCCTGCTTGGTCCAGTTTCTCTGCTTTCCTGGGTCCAGCATAGCCAAGAACAGGACCCCACTGGAGGGGCCGGAAACGCCGTCCCCCAGATCCCAGCGAAGTGGAGCGCCCACTGTGCACGCGAATCCGCACCTCTGGGCTTCCCGACCTTGGACTACACCTCCGCCCCTCGGGAAGCCCCTTCCCCGGGCCTGTGCCTTTGAGCTCTATCTCCCTTCCTTTCCCTCTGAGTGGAGGCCCTGGCCTGGTCTCTGTCTCCCACACCTCACTCCTTAGTCCGCGTCCCTCCCGTTTGGCCTCTGAGCTTTCCCCACAGCTCCACTCTCCATCGCGGCCGATCCATCCCCTTCGGTATCCGGGATAACCACCATCCGCAGTCCCCTCCCCACAAACCAGGCCTTTGAGCTCGCCCTGGGTCTGGGATGCACCCTCTGCGCACCCCGCCTCCACCGCAAGGAGCTCCCGCAAAGCCCACAGGTGCGTGTGGGCCCTGGACTACCCCCTTGCACTGACGTGGTCCGTCCCAGCCTCCAGCCCCTTCCTGGAACAGGCCCCGAGTGACTCCTGCGCCACACGCTGGGCTAGGGAGAGGAAAGAGGCCCGGGCAGCTCAGGGAGAGAATGCCTGACCCGGAGGGGACCTTGGTCCTGGGTCCTGCCGGAACCGTCGTGCGCCAGCGTGGGCCTCCAGGGCGAGAGGAAGGAGGTCAGTTCACACCGGAGACTCCCAACTCGAGGGAGGCCGGGAGGCCGTCGGGGGGCGCGGCGCTCACCTCACGCACGATTCCCGCCCCACGCGACCTCGCTGGGGTAACGCTCCCGGGCCCTGAGCCTGAAATTGGGGCCCCGCCTAAAGTTAGCGCGCCCACGACGGGACAGCGGCCTAAGGTCCAGGCTAAGGCCTAGGGCAGGACCCGGCCTTGGATGCTGACGTCACGCTGGGCGGCCCCCCACCTCCACCCAAGCCTTCATCTCTTTATTTCCCCTATTGGGCCCCTGGCGGCCTTTGTCATGCGGGTTCGTCTCTGGTGTGGCCGCGCGTCATCTTAAAGGACCCGGCTCCCCAGCTTGGGTTCTGCAGTCGCCTGAATGACAAAGGCTGAAATGGGATTACACAGACCTGATCCCATTAAGCCTGCCCCCTGCCCGGGCTCGGGCTGACTCTAACCCCTCAGCTCCAGCCCTCTCCCCCTCTTCCCGCCCCAGCCCTACTTCGGCGGCCGCACCTGGCTGGGCCTGGACTCCATAGGGAGCTGAGCGCCTTGGGGGTTTGGAAGTGGCCGCTTGACTCCGGGGAAGGAACGCGGTCCCGGCTCTGAATGACAAAAGCCGAGCCCTGCCGCTCAGCGGAGGGAAACTTGGGAGGGTCCTACCCCACCCCACCTGGACAGGCCTCCCTGTAGGTAGCTGTGGGTGCAGCCCAGACTGTCAGACCCATACTGGGTGGTTTGCCTCGCAGCTTCCAGGGCACCTTTCCTACCTCGCCATCTAGGTAGTGGGGGCCTACGATACAAGTAGAACTAGAAAAGGTGTAACCCTGTACCCAGCGCTTTCCCTGCTCCCTCCTGCCTCACAGCCTGGGGCGCGCGCCGGCAGCGGGGAGGCTCCTGTCTGCAGATGTAGCAGCCAGGAGGCAGGCAACCGGCCTCCACCAAGACGGTGGGGCCTGGCCTCGATCATCCTAAACCTGATCTCTCTCACCACAAGCCTTGGAGGCTGAGGCTAAGGTCATTGACACATACCCCAGAACCCTGGGGTCAGGAGTCAGGAGAAGCCATTGGCTGGCTGGGGAAAAGGTGGGAGATGGAGGCTGGTGGGAAAGAGCTTTGACTGCTCTTGCTGGTGGATGTGGGGTGGTGGTTTGGGGGCGTGGCATTGCTTGGCTCTGTTTCAAATTTCCCTTTTTTATTCTCTTCTTAGCAGAGTCATATATTTATTTAAAATTGGATAGGTCTTGTAGGAGAAAGCACTGGAGGGGGAGGCAGAGTCGCGTAGGGACTCCCCTTAGCCAGCCTTGACCACACCAGTGCCCCCATCTGAGCCTTGTTTCTTGACCTGATGACCAGGCACGGACCCAGCCTTCAAGACAGCTTGGTTTCTGGGGAGGTTAATGATGTAACACCACGAAGTGCACGGTAACATCAGGCCACAGTAGCCTCTGGCTTAGGGCCTAGGTGCACAGCTGGCTAGTCAGACCAACTGGCTTCCCATCCTTGGATGTTTAAGTCTCCAATCTCAGTTTCCCTGTCAGCACCAGCAGGGCTGATCCAAGCTGATGCGGGCAAAGGTCACCAAGCCGAGCTGGGCACACGGTGAGTCAACATCAGCCATGGTCTCCATCCTTATTGGCAGCTGGGCAGGCTCCCCTTCCAAGGGATGGACCAGAAAAGGACCTCACCTGCCCCTCCTCCACAGCACTTCTGTGGGTTAGGTCTGTTGTGTGTAGTTCAAGTTCGTCACTGACAGCCTGTCCACCTACCCAGCCCAGGTCTGTCCTGCCGTAGCTCAGGCCATTGTCCTTCAAGTCTGTCCTTTGTGGAGACAGGCCGGAGTGAGTATGACCCTCTTCACTCAGCAAACAGTGTTCAGGTCCTGCTCCGGTGCTCCCCTGCCCCAAGGTGGGGGGAGCGCGACAGTCACAGATGCTGGTGACAGCTGTGCAGAGAGATGCCTCAGTAGGATGGCTCCTCGCCTCTTCAACCCAGGAAGACCATCTCAACCGAGTTTCTTCCCGTGAAACTAAACGGCCTCAATTATCCACATGCGCTGACTCCTGGGACCTGCTGTGGTATCTGAGACCCAGAGGCAGGAGTGTGGTCTGTTTTGCCGGCAGGGGAGGTCTCAGTGAACGTGTAAGTCATGAGAGGTCACATGAAGGCTCATTTCAGAAAGGCCTTCATCACTCCTAGGATTTGCACAGTCCCCCTCTGCACAGACAGCCACCTCCCCCCAGAGGTGCTTGTGGGGCTATTTAGAAAGCTGGCAGGAGCACAAGCCCTGTCAAAACTAAGAATCTCAAGGCCGTGTTGTCACTGTCCTTAGTCAAAGAATCCCTGAGTTATGTGAACTCTGGCCAGACTAACCGTGTGGTTTTCCACGTGCAGGTCCCTGCGCCTCCCGAACCCAGAATGTCCACCTTCATGTGACTATTCGGAGCACGTGTCATTTACCACATGCTCGTATGGACGCGATTACTTTTGGACGTCGAGTATTTATCATTTAAAAAACGTCTATCAATAGTTTCAAAGTGGATTTCCGTTTTCCATGACCACAGCTGGGTTTTTTTCTCCCCCATAATTTTCATATTTCAGCATTTTGAAAGCTATAAATTGCCAGAAAAGAATGATAATCGCCCATCTCTAAATGAGAAATTGTTAATTTGGGATTTATAAAGGACCTTTCTTAATGAATAATAGTGAACACAGATTCGTCTTTCTGCCTCATTTTGCAAAGTCACATTTGTAAAGCCAGGATTTCCCATCCTTCCCCCGATCAGTCTCTCTCTCCAGAAGGCAGTTCTGTAGCCAAGTAGAATCCACCGGGACGAGATGAGGGCACTGTCGTGTGTCCTGGGTTCCAGAGCACCTGTCGAGGTTTCCCTCTCTTTAGGCCATGCCACCCATCTGCAGAGCTTCTCCCCCAGGGCTGGTCGGCGTTGGTGGTAGGACTGTTCCATGAAAGCCGGAGCTGTGACCCAGTCACATGTCAGCCCAAAGTGTCCTCAAGGAGGGTGGCACTGCCGTCAGTTCCAAATGCTTCTGTTGTCACTGCTAGGCATGGGGGCCCAACAGGCACGTGGGTGCAGGATACACCCTGGGTGTGCAGAGCCAACGGGGAAGGCACCTCGTTCCAGTGTGGGAGATCACTGTGCCCTGAGGTTCATGGCAAGGTTTACCAGCCAGTGTGGGCAAGAAAGTGCACGGGGCAGAGGCGCCTGGTGGAGGCCACTGGACGAGCGACATTCACCAGGGCCTCTGCCACGCCCCAGGCAACGACTCTGCTCTGGAGCAGCTCCGGGCCCCAACATAGCAGTGCGCCCTAGACCAGCTGCCTCCAGCTCAGTGCCCCCAGAAATCACCTGTTCTTCTACTCAGATGCCCCCTTGGCTCCAGGGTTCCTGCTCCCAGGTAAGCTTCATCCTGCTTCAGAAGCTGGAGGAGCCATCTTGCCCATTCGAGCTCAGCGGTCACAGCCAGCCATCACTGGCCGCTGCTAATGGGACCCCAGAGTTGTGGGCACCTGGGCGCAGAGCTGACAATGGGTGTGGGGCAAGCCCACCTCAGGGGTTTGCTCTGTCTTCCCAAGGCATCTCTCTCTGCAAAGACTGCACAGCAATTACTGGGTTTAACACCCCATGCCCTTGGTCTCAGGGCCAAAATGACCCTCGGTGTGTTTTGGGGGCACTGCAGGGGTCTTCTCTGGCAGCTCCGAGCTCTTGAGGGACTGAGCTGACTTCAGTCTCCACCTGACCACTGTGCCTTTGGAATGCTTTCTCAACATGAATGAATGACTAATCATCATAAATAATAATAACTAGTCCTTCCACCTGAGGCAGCCCCAGCCACGTGACCACCAAGGAAGTGGGGAGGTTTACAGTCTAATTTGGAGACATTTTAGCCGAGTCACTGAGCACGTGGAGCCTCACCTGCCAACATCCCGGTGCCCCCATTGCTGCAGCTGGAGGAATTCAGTGATGCTTGCAGGACATTTTCTCATCGACATTCTTTCTTTTGGGCAGGACTGCCTTGGTCTTGACGGGATGACTTAGTAAAATGAGCCCACGCCCCCCTCCAGTCCTGGGTCAGACCCTCCAGACTGGACTGGGAATTCCCAGATGCTTCATGGGCACCTCCCTCTCTTGACCCCTTTTCCCTGTAACTCTGCGGAGAGGCATCAGCCTAAGGAGAGACATCAGCGACACGAGTCAGAGGGAGACTGGTGTGCGGCCGGTGAGAGGACAAGGGTTGGAAAGACGTCTGTTTCCCAAATTCACTGGTTGCTTCAGTGCAATCCCAATCCGAATCCCAGAAGAGCATCTGAAACTGGACCAAATGACACTCACACAGAAGAAATGGACGTGGCTGGGGCTTAAAATAGACGCACAATGAGGAGGGGCACTTGCATGAATGAGGGCAAACATCTCATGTCCATTGGAGGGCGATGAGTCCTCTTCTGAGCGCTTGACATTTACTCATCAGGTGAATCCTCATGGCAGCCCTAGGAGCTAGATAGTACATTTAACTATACAAAATGCTGATATTTGCTAGCATTTTTGGACCCCCAAAGTGGCATTTTTTAAAAAGATTTTATTGGGGAAGGGGAACAGGACTTTATTGGGGGAACAGTGTGTACTTCCAGGCCTTTTTTCCAAGTCAAGTTGTTGTCCTTTCAATCTTAGTTGTGGAGGGTGCTGTTCAGCTTCAAGTTGTTGTCCTTTCAGTCTTAGTTGTGGAGGGTGCAGCTCAGCTCCAGGTCCAGTTGCCGTTGCTAGTTGCATGGGGCACAGCCCACCATCCCTTGCGGGAGTCGAACTGGCAACCTTGTGGTTGAGAGGATGCGCTCCAACCAACTGAGCCATCCAGGAGCTCAGCGGCAGCTCAGCTCAAGGTGCCGTGTTCAATCTTAGTTGCAGGGGGTGGAGCCCACCATCTGTTGCAGGACTCAAGGAATTGAACTGGCAACCTTGTGGTTGAGAGCCCACTGGCCCATGTGGGAATTGAACCGGCAGCCTTTGGAGTTAGGAGCATGGAGCTCTAACCGCCTGAGCCACCGGCCCGGCCCCAAAGTGGCAATTTTGTATTATTGTCATCCACATTTTTGCAAATGAGAAAACGGAGGCACAGAGAGGTTAAGTACTGTCCCAAGGTCACACAGCTAGCAATTAGTAGATCCAAGATTTAAACCCAGACAGGCTGGCTGCAGGGCTAGTTAGTGCTTATAAGATTACATTATATAATCGACAGACAATATTACTCAGAAATAGACTCTAGAAAATATGAAAATTGAACCTATGATGAAATCTTCACAAATTCGTAGAAAAGGAAGAACTGTTGCATATGTGATATTTAGAAAAAACCGGCTAATTGGAGGGAAAGAGAACAGATCTTCACCTCCCAACTTACCACAGATCAATTATAGATGGATTAAAGAGTTCAATGTATGAAAGGAAACCTTCAAAACCTAGGAAAGAGGATTAGCTGAATAATTATCTGCTGAGTGGGGAGCACACAAGGAAAGCATAGCAAAGCTGTCTACATAAAAAACTTAACCTCCTGTTCATTAAAGAGGTCACATAACAGTTAAAAAGATAAGGAACAATTGGGGATAATACTTGTTAAAACATGACAAGGTAGATTAATATGTTGCCACATAACGAACTTGAATAAAAGGGAAAGGGAATTGGGAAAGGGCGTGGATGGACAATTCATGGAAGGTAAAAAGCAAATGCATCGATTCCACAAATATTTACCGGGCACTTATTACCAGCTAGACACTTTTCTGGTCTTGAAACGGAGCTTGCATTCTATGGAGTGAGATGGACATGAAACAAACCAGTAAGTGAATGTGCTACAACGCCAGGTGTTATGAAGACATGGAAGCGACAGGAAGGAGAGTCAGGCAGAGTAGGAGGTAGGGAGTGGCAGGTGCTACTTAGATGGGAGGTCAGAGACAACCTTGCTGACAAGGTGACAGTTGAGTAACTCCTAGAAAGAAGCACAGGAGCATGAACTACACAGGGGAAGTGGGTTCCAGGTAGAGGGACCTGCAATGAGACTGTGTGACATGTGACATGTGAGCGGACAGGTGAGGAGGAGAGTGATGGGACAGCAGGGCCACAGGGGGAGCCAGACACTTGACTGTGGAAGGCCTTGGAGGCTCTGGGAAGAATTTTGGATTTTATTTCAAGTAATATAGGAAGCAACTGGCAGGGTTAGAGCAGACAAGTGCATACTTGTACGTATTTCTTTAATTGCTAATAAATATATAGAATTGTTCAAAGAGATACAAATTAAAGCCAATGTAACACTTCAAGTTAGTACATCTATAATATAAAAATAATATAATAATTTATAATATAAACAATTTGTGAGATTTCAACTTTAAAAGACACTGAGATGGTACAGTGGGGCGGACACTCCACCATGGCTGGAGGAAGCACACCTGTTCGACAAATGAAAGAGCAGCCACTGTGAACCAGGCCATCTCTGGGGGGCTGGGGAGGCAGCTGTGAATCAGACAGATGGGGAGCCACGCTCAGGAGGGAGGGCAAAATCCTTCTTTCAGTCTACTTTAAATTTGTTGAGCAATCAACAATACACCTTACTATACAAAATGAATGGGATAATCACTATTACTACTTTTATTCAGCATTGTAGCTAGAGGTCCCAACCAAAGCAGTAAGATAAGAAAAATAAATAAAAGACATAAGGATGACGAAGTGGGAAATGAAAGCATATTTAGGAACAACAAAAATATAAGGTCCTTAGGAAAAATTATGAAATTTTTTTGAGAGACATTAAAGAACATCAGAATACAGAGAGACACCATGGTTATGGATAGAAACAGTCAATGTCATAAATGTGTCAGTTATCCCCAAATGGTTGAGAAGTTTCATTCAAAACCTCACGAGGAGTTTTTGAAGAACTTTGGTTAAGAATAAACATGACATATGTGAAGAAGGAAATAAGGTGAGGGGATGTATCCTACAAGATATCAAGCCTTGCAAGTTTCTGATAATCAAGGCAGTGTAGTATTGACATGGGAATAGACAAATTGAATAGTGAAACAGAATGGAAAGCCCAGTGCATATACCCCATGCACCCACATAAACTTGGTTTATCACACAGTTCTCTATAAATAGTGCTGAAGCAATTATGTCTCTAGGAAAAATGAAACTGGATGCTTCCCTCACTACACACACACACACACACACACACACGAATTATAAATAGATTAAAGATGTTGATGTCTAAGACAAAATTTAAAAATTATTAGAAGCAAACATAAAAGAATATTTTTTTCCTAAGGGAGAGAATTTCTTCAACAGATAACAAGATGCACTGTTCAACAAATCAGAGCACTAAAGAAACCCACCAATTATAAGAAAATCTTTGCAAGGAATTGGTATAAAGAACAATAAAAGAACTGTTACTGGTGAAAGAAAAAAAAAACCAGAAATCAATCAGCAAAAAAAAAAAAAATGGAAAAAATCTATGAGCAGGCATTTTATAGATGAGAAATATGATTGACAAGTAAATCTAGGAGCCTATGCCCAATGTCATTTGCCATCAGAGAAATTTAATTCAGGCCACAATGAACTACCATTTTACATCCAGCAGCTTGGGAACAATTTTAAAGTCTGACTATACCAAGTGGAAGCAGAGACGTGGAGTAGCTGGAACTCCCGTACACAGTCAGTGGGAATGTAAATTTGAACAACCAAATTGAAAAACAATTTGCCTGTGACATTGTGAAGCCAAACACCAGCATATTTTGCCACACAGAAAGTTTACTTTTCGGTATGTATTCTAGAACAGAGAACTCAAATGGGGGCGCATAAGAGACTTTCCCAGGAGTAATGAGAAAACTGATGGTTTGAAGGGGATCTATTCAGACAAACTTCCAAATGTCCTCCTTTCTATATTTTCTCCTTTCCCAAGTCACCCTTCTTCCACTTTCCCTTCACCACATCCAAACCCTCTCTTTGGTGCATCGCCCTAGGTTGTAAAAGCTATTCTAGGGTGCCAGACAAAGGTACAATGAGACATGCTGACATTGAAAAAGTGAATAACTAACTGGCGTCTAATGAATCTTTTCTAATTTATTGTTTTCTGTGTCATGGAAGAGGAACTAATCCAGTTATCAGCTGGTATGTTGTTAAAAATAATGTTTAACTAATTAGAGAAATAAGGTCACTCCTGGGAAGTTAAAGTAAATGAAAAATCCATGTTATATACATTTTTGTATTGCAGAGAAATATAACAGAGTGATCATTAGGTGACCTTTAAAGATACATGTAATAGGACAAAATTTTGTGGGGAGAATGGAATAAAAGTACAATTTCAAGGGGGAAAAAATGGAGTGATGTAAGATTTCTTAATGCTGAAGAGCCTGTTCACGTGGTTTTAAGTAGGGTGGTGATGGATATATTGAATTGCCATGCTGCTTGTACGCCAGTGGTTATGTTTTTTAAAAATGGTATAACTTGAAGAACTCTGGGAGCTATCTGTGAAGTGAGGCAAATAATAACGTATTTATTAGCCTTTAATCATCAGATTAGGCCTCGTACTGCTTTCTATCATTGACAAAATTTCTTATTTTTCTATATTCCTTATAAAATAGGAATGAGTTAAGTATAGTGAATTTGGAATACAATGAAATAAAACTACTTTATCTTAAAAAATTAAAAGATACTGTAATTATTTTATTTTAAAATGTTATGTTTTAAAAATTACATCCTCTTCCATTCTTATAGTTATGATAAAAAAAATTGAGATTTCAACTTTAAAAGATGCAAGAGGATAGAGTGTTTTGAATTCTGTTACAGCGTGCTTGAAGGGAAAGTTGGAAGGACCTAGAGAAACTCTTGAACACGTGTGTGGGAAAAGGGAATGAGAATATTCTTGGTAGCTTAGTTGGTGACAGCAAAAACTGTTGAAATTCGAATCGAGAGAGGAGAAAAGTGAATATATTGTGACACAGTTACCTTCTGGAACTGTACCAACGCATGAACTACAGTGAATTATAGACACACAACATAGACAAACCTTGGAAAATCTGACTCCAGTTTTATAAAGCTCAGAAACAAGCAAAACCAAGGTGCTATGTGGCTAAACTGTTTTTCAAAAAGCAACGGAACAATTAACACAGAATTCGAGATAATGGTTGCCGCCTGTGGAAGAAACACCCAGGGGGCCCTGGTGATTTTCTAGTGCTCAAAATGGGATGGTGGATTTTATCATTCACTTCCACAGCTTACGAAAATGCCATTCTACTGTCACATTTTGTCTCATTAAATATTTTCCCAAATTTTTGTTTTGCAAGTTTTCAAACATATGGGAAAAATGAATAGCAAGTAATGACTTATATACCCTTTGCCTACATTCACCAGTTGTTAATATTTTATTATTATTTATTGTTGAACCACTCTAAATCCTTCCTGTATCTTTCGAGAATACAGACATTTGCTACATTGTTCTAAAACTGTCACCCACCTAATTAATTCCCCAGTAGTATCCAACATGGGAGTCACATCTAGATTTCCTCAATTGTCTCTCATTTGATAGCTTTTGAAAAGACCAGCACTGAATGAAGGTTCATAAATTGCATTTGTTTATTATAAATTTTAGTCTCTCTTGTTCTAGAATAATCTATCTTTTTATGACATTTACTTTTGTAAGGCTTCAGGTGAATATTCTTGTAGAATGCCCTCTTGACTACATTTGTCAAAGTATTTTTTCTTCTTCTATCCTCTATATTTCCTATTGGTGATTAAAGTGCTGGGTGGGAAGGAAACCTCTAAGAAAAGAAAAACAATGCATTTTATTGTATAAGAGTGTTACATTTTTATGTAGTCAAATCTGTCCATTTTTCTAAGCTTTTGATTTTTATATCTTGACAAGGCAAGCCTTCTCCAGCCCAGGGTTCTAAAAATATTCCATATTTTCTTAGTATTTTTGTACTGTTTGTTTTTACATTTTGCTTTAATCTATTTGGAATTTCTTTTTGCATATGGTGGGGTAACAGTGTAAGCATACTTGTCCTCAAATGGATAGCCAGTTGTCTCTCATTTATTACTTTATTTTTTCCACTGCTGTGAACTGCTTCTTTTATATTCTCAATACTCATATATCTATGGTCTATTTTCTAGAACCTAGATATAACTGGTCTGTTTGATACTTTCCACTCTAACATCATCTCTCTTTAATTTCTGTAGTTATTTTGATATCTGGTATGGTGACTTCTTCATTTTCATTTTTTTATTAGCTCATTCCAGAATCATCTCTTCCAGTTATTTTGAAAAATCCTTTTGGAGTTTTGATGGCACATGCATTAAATTTATAGGGTGTTAGGGGAGGGTAAGGGCTTTACAACACTGAGTCTTGTCATGCAGATCATGGCTGTCTCTCCACTCAGATCTTGCCATCCTTCCATAAAGATTTAGAATTTTTTTATATAGGCCTTACGCATACCTCACATAGGTTTATTCCTAGGTTTTGAGAAATATTGGTTGCTATTATAAATGAGAGCTTTTTCTTTTTTCCATGAAAATTTCTAGCTGCTTAATGACGATATTGTCAGCATCAATTGACATTTTATGTAGGTTTTGCCTCTCCTTTCCCAATATTCATACCCCTTTTCTTTCTTGTCTTATTGCGCTGGCTAGACCCTCTACTATAATCACAGATCGTAGTGTTGATAATGTGTGTATTTGATTTCTTCCTGACTTTCATGGGAATGCTTCCCTTCAGTTGTTCATCTGTTGCTGGGTCAGGTTGAAATGTAGCATGTGTTGGCACAGGCACACACCCACAGGCAGAGCTTATATCACTCACCTAGGGACAATAGCCATCACATTTCAAGGGTGCTCAGGCCTCTGCTAGCTTTGCTTTCTCATACTAGTTGCATGGCCTCAGGCAGGTTCCAGTGGACAGGAATGCGATATCTGGAGCTGTGGCAGCTATATTTTTACTTTGAGGTGGCTTGCTAACAATAAAAGGAGCAGCATAAAAGAAACTTATTATTTTTTTAAATAACACTGCAGGACCAGCCTGGTGGCTCAGGTGGTTGGAGCGCCGTGCTCCTAACGCTGAGGTCGTAGGTTTGATTCCCACATGGGCCAGTGAGCTGCACCCTCTACAGCTAAGATTGTGAACAACGGCTCTCCCTGGAGCTGAACTGTGAGTGCTGCTGTGTGCTGCTGTGTGCTGCTGTAAGTGGCCGGCGGCTAGTGTGTGTTGCCATGAGTGACCAGTGGCCAGCGTGAGTGGCCGGCAGCCATCGTGAGCGGCCAGCAGCCGGTGAGAGCTGCCATGAGCTGCTGTGAGCGGCCGACCGATGACCAGCGACCAACTGCCTCATCCAGGGGAAGCTCAAGGCTCATAACACCAGCATGGGCCAGGGAGCTGTGTCCTATACAACTAGACTGAGAAACCACGGCTTGAACCGGATGTGGGGGGGAGGCGAGAGTAGGGGGGGGAGTAACACTGCAGAGTCACAGCACCAGCCCTGGACTGTCTGACTCTAAATATTGTGATCTGTGATACACTGCAATGTCTTTAATGCTTAATCCTGTTACTTGAGTATTCTATTGTTTGCAGCCAAAGCATTCCTCACTCTGTAACATCCAAATACCTATTCAGTAGTGGACAGACAAGTCTAGAGCTCAGAGGAGAGGCAAGGCTAGAGATACAAATTTGGAAGTCAATGGCAAATATTGAAAACCCTGGGCCTAGATGAGATCACTTAGGAAGATCCAGGGGGAGGAGAACATAATAGAGCAGGACTGAGTTCTGGGACTTCCAACATTTGGAAGTCAAAAGAAGAGAAGCAGCAGCCAGCAGAGGCGCCAAGAGGCACGCCAGAGTGTGTTCTCTGTACACACACATGCACACACAGACACACACATGCACACACATGCACACACATACACACGCACACACATGCACACACACAGACACACACGCACACATGTGCACACACACAGACAAACACAGACACACACACACATGACCTTGGCTTTGGGCTCATGCTGTATGTCTACACACTACACTGCCACTTGAATTGTTTATTTGACAGTATATATCATGGACACCTTCCCATGTCAGTATATATAATCTAATTTGTTCTTTTTAATGCCAGTATTTGTCTATTATATGGCTATTTCATAATTTATGTGTCATACATTGAAAAAGACTTACATCCTATTGTTTAATGGAATTGGTACGATAAGTTAACTTTTTGGAAAAAATAAAATTTTCACAAATGGAAGATGAATGAAAAGGTTCAAGATAACAAAGTGCCATAAAATAATAGATGTGCGCGAGACGAGGAATTGAGTTTTGTGTAATCTCGGGTGAGGAAAGACTTTCTAAGCACAGCACTATGGGCAAGAGTGATAAAGGTAAAGCTGATTTGGTGACAGTGTTAAAATGCTGCACATTAAAAACTCATAAAATTTAAAAGGAAATGAAACAATGGGAACAAATTTGTAACATGTGATATGGAAAAGGTAAACACCCTCCAAGTCCACACATCATTAAGAAAAAGGTACAGTACTCCAAAAGAAAAGTAAGCAAAAAACATGGACGGGTAACCACAACGAAGTGCAAATTGTCATTAAGCATAAAAAATTTCTACTCCAATAGTGTTAGAATGCAGAGCAGCTAAGAGATCCTATTTTTGCTTTTCAAATTGGAATAAAATAAAATGTTAGCACCATATTGGAGCAGTGCTGGAAGCCCGCGACCTCATTCCTGGCTGGTGAGTGTTTAAATCATATTAGCTATTTTTTTTTACATGAAAAGTTGTTCATGCTCATTTAAGTTTAAAGAAGTCGGTTATCATGACAATTAAGGGCTCCGTGTGATTATTGATTGGATCTTGGATGAGAGGAAAATCAGCTATAAAAGACATTATTGGGACGATTGAGGAGATTTGAATATGGCCTGCATATTATATCACATCCATGGGAACTGTCTTGGGAGTGATAATAGTCTCGTAGTTACCACACAGAAAGGCCTTGTGCTTATTTATTTAAGGGTGAAAAATCATGGTGCTGGTGTTTACTTTCAAATGGTTCAGCATAGTGTGTGTATGTGTGTATGTGTGCCTTTCTACCTGTATTATATCTATCTATCTGTCTGTCTGTCTGTCTGTCTATCTATCTATCATCTCCATCCCTCTATCTCTATTATTCCAATTATCTATCATCTATCTATCTATCTATTCATCCATCCATCTCGATCATTCTACCTACCTACCTACCTACTATTATCTATGTATCATCCATCCATCCATCCATCCATCCATCCATCATCTAATCTACCATCTAGAGATCACCGTATGTTAAAATGTTAACTACTGGTGAATATAAATGAGGCATCTCTGAGTGTTCACTGAAATATTCTATTCTTCAACTTTTCTGTAAGCTTTAAAAATTTCCAAACATTTCAAGGGAAGAGTAGGCTACAAAATAGTTTGAAGTATGTTACTTAATACACGTGTATTTTTTAAAAGGCTGAAAGGACACATGTTCAAATGTTCAGCGTGCCTAGCTCTCGGGGGCTGGTAATTGATCATTCATTTTCTTTCCTTATCTTAAAAATAGTTACAGGAGTAATAAATGTTCAGTTGAATCAGAAAATTCAAATGAGCAGAGAACAAGTTAAAATCAAGATTAATTTCAGAGAGAATGCCTGCTGACACTTGCTTCGTATTCTTTTGGGGGAGCGTCTGCACGCACATAAACATCTTTGTAAGCCCGCGTGTTACTTTTCCTGCCAAAACAGGGCTTATGGCGTACATGTGGCTCTTTGCACACTCTCACTCTGCTTTAGAAACACCTTTCCATCTCCTATGAATATTTACTGCTTGCACAGGGGTTGGGGAGGCTCTTAATGCTACGTACCGTGTTATTTGGGTGTCCACATTTTCTGTGATGATGATTTTTAATACTGTGGGCTCATTAAGGGGGAAGCGCCATGTTCTTTCCATGTATTAACTCATTTAATCTTCACAGCCCTCCAAGGTTAAGTGTTATCATCACATCCATGTACAGGGGGAAATCCAGGCTGTCTGGGTACACAGTCGGCGCCTTACACAACCCGACACATGGCCCTGGCTCTGAGCACGACACCATGTTGGTAAAAGGCACAATGACGTTTTCCGGGCCAAATGGCTCAGGCGCTGGAGAAGCCCCAGCCCCAGCTCTCTGAAGAACTCGGCTTGCAGGCAACACCGTATTTTCGGGGAGTGATTTGGCAAAGCCACGATGACCAGAGTGGAAGGAAAGTGACCAGGTCTCTGTGCATTTCGAAAGCCCACACAACCAGGGCAGAGTCCTGGGCCAGACCCTCCTCCCAGGCCCTCCCCGCCTGCCTGGTCAGAGTCACCTGGACAGGTAGCACGGGTGCGAGCAGCCACTCGGGGGCCTAATCCGTTAAGTATTTCACGAGAGAGGGCCCTGCACACACGTTAATCACTGAATTCCTCAGCCAGGAGCAGTGCAATGCCAAGTTCCCATCATCCCTGCTAGTGTGTGTGTGTGTGTGGTATGTATGTGGTGTAGCATGTGTCGTGTGTGCACGTGCGTAGTATGTATGTGTGCATGTGGTGTGTGGTGTGTATGTGTATGTGATGTGTGTGGTATGTAAATGTGTGTGGTATGTGGTGTGGTGTCTGTGTGTGGTGTGTGTGTGTGTTGGCAGTGTATCCTTGCAGCGCAGTAAAGGAGTCTTTTTCCTCCAGCTTTGAAAATAAACAGATCTTGAAAGTGAGTGTAGCTAGCGATTGGTCAATACCATATGCAAATAAATAAGTGCTAATTGCCTGCAGTGTCTTTGGGTGTCAGGTGCGGTTATCGGACCACATTTATGGGCCAATTAGGCGCCTTAACCGGATTTGAGCGGTGATAAATTGTGGCTTAGCAGCTTCTCGGGATGTGCTGGGGCTGGTGGCACTCCCACCGCTGGTGAGCACGGTGAAGCCTTTGTCCCCGCACAGCTGCATGTGGCCTTGTGTGCCCCACTTACCTGCAGGCGGGGCAGGGCAGGAGCACCAGGGGACCCTGTGGGGACTGGCTGGGGACTCCCGTGGGGGCGGTCCGAGAGTGCACACCAAGTGGATCCCAACCCTAGAACACCGGCCACCACTGAGGTCCCACCAAAGTGCCTTGGGACGGCTGGGGGGATGTGACAGGCCTGGCAGGAAGTGGTACCCTCGGTGCTCACCTGGTGGCATTCCTCCAGACCATTTTCCCTCTCAGCCCTGTCACAGTTATGACGAGGTTTGGTTTCCTGAAAAGCAGAACCACCCAAAGAAAACGATTAGTGCAACCCGACCCTCGGTACCCACGTGTCCCCGCAGGGAGGGGCAGGCAAGGCCACTGGCAGGCCTGAGTTTTCCCTTTTCCCGAATCCTTCATTCAGTGGATATTTGGGCCGGCCCTGGGGCTCCAGGGGTGACCGAGGCAGACCCTGGGCCATGGAACCCAAGTGAGGTGCGGGAGGGGGTGAATTATCTCAGACAGAAACGCACGGGTCACAGAGCCTGCAAGGGCCCAGGGCTTGACTGAGTTGGGGTGGGGTGGGGAAGGCCTCGTGGAGGAAGGGACCTCATCTTATCTGAATCGCCAAGGATGAAGAGCGAGACACAAAGACGGGGGTCTCCCAGGGGGTGGAAAAGGTGGACAAAAGTCCAGAGCAGGAAAGAGGCCAGGATGTTGGGGTATGGCTGGTGCTGAGAGGGAGGGGTCCAGGGGCAAGGAGAGGCAGATGAGTGGGGTGGGGGGCAGAGCAAGCAAACCCTGGGGACAATCTTAGGGCTGGACTTCCAGTCAGAACAACGGGGAGCTAGGAAGGGATTCCAGGAAGGAACAGCAAGAGCAGATTTCAAGAAAGACTGTTGGCTGCAAGATGGGGGTTTGGAGGGGACAAGAGCTGGCAGGGCAGGGAAGCAGCCAGGGTCCTAGTGGGAGAGGAGGGGGCTTGGAGGAGGGAGAAGAACAGAAGGAGAGGACATGGGGAGGGCTGGCCTGGCCTTCTGGATGGTTCCCAGCTCTGTGAGGGGTCTGTTTGAACTTTGCTCCTTCAGATTCCATAAATTGCGGTTTGCTCCTATGCTGAATGCTTCCCAATTTTTAATCAATTTGTTTCAGTAGTATATTAATCAATTAACCAACCCTGTCTCCATTTTTCAGTATGAGTGAAAAATGTTTTGACAAAAAACCCAACCACTTTCTTCAAAGTCAGTGGCTAACTGTGAGCTTTAATATGTACCTCAAAACAAATTTTGAAACATACATTTATGGAGAAGAGATGGACAGTAAGAATAAAAAAGTAAACTACCCAGAACTGCCAAGAGAGAGACAGCACTGCGAACATTTTGGATTTTTTTTCCTGAATATAAAGTGAGGATATAAAAATATTTTTATTTAATAGAGATCAGTCTTCCATACACTCTTTACCCTAACTTTTTACTTCCATTGTGTCGTTTCCCTATGTGATGAACCCGATCTGAAATGTCTCGTCTTCCCTCTCCCCTGTAATTTACCTAACCATCTCCCTACTGTTGGACTTTGAGCTTGTTCTCCGTAGTTTGTTATTATAAATACCATAGCACGAACTGAACATCTTTTAGGCAAATGCGTGTTTCACATCCCTCCTTGGTCCGTTTCCCAGGCATTGAATTCATCCATGAAATCAACATGCTTATGGAGCTCGTACTGCAGTGTCTGGACCCTGGATTCCTGGGCCGGAGGATTCACACGGCTTTGGATATGATTCTGTATTGCTTTGCAGAAATGCTTTTCGTTTCGGGCATTGGCATGTCAGTGACAGTCCCCTGGTGGCCAGGCCAGCACTGTGTCTGTTCACTTTAAAAATCCTGGCTTATACAAGCTAAACTTTCAGTCTTGCTTTTCTTACCCTACGACCTGACAGTTTCCCAGGGCGCTGGGCTTACGGACTTCACCTCAGTGAGTCAGTTCTACGCTCTGGGGGTGAGAGAAGCTATGATCTTCTCGGACGGGACAGCGGTGAGACTGGGGCAGCCTGCCCACTGGGCATCTCACTGGGGGAGCAAGGGTTGTTGTTTGCTGACAGAGGGTGTGTTTGAATGTTGGGGAACCAAAGGGGGGCAGGCAGAGACGGTGTGTTGCCTATTTAATACTTACTCTTCCTTACGTCCAGACTCCAAACCCCTCGCCTCCCACAGCTACGTTTCCCAGCCTCCCTTGCAGCCCGAGTGACCCACTCAGCTGCCTCTTCTCGTCTAAGCAGATGCTGGAGGTGGAACAGCCCTCTGTGGGTGCCAGGAGGAAACAAGCACCCGTGAACAATGGTTGACCAGATGGTCCGCAGGAGGTTGGGCCTGGAGTCTTCTGGAACTCTCCATGCCAGCCCTGGCCTGCCGACCTCCAAGTGTCTTCTCTTGTGAGGAAAAACAATCCCTTCACTTATTTCAGCCACGGTTTTGTAAATGTTACCAAATACAATAGACGGCCAATATGTATATGTATTCAAATGGAACCGGTTTTTCCTAAACCGCTTTCTTTGTCCTTCTTCACTTATGTTCTGGAGGACAAGTTACCCTTGTAACATTCTGCGTTTGGCTTGCTGGCTGTGGCGTAACCATGCCGCGTGGCTTCTGTGACCACGTGGCTGGGTGGGATGCTGCCACCCACCTGTGTGGCACCACATTCAGCCCGTGGTGTGTAGGGTCCGCAGGCAATGGGACAATGTCAACAGAAGATGTAAATAGTAACATGTCATGAAATCAAATGGCTCTGTATCTACTGACGTGGGAGAGTTGGGGTAACAGGGCATCTGCTGACCTGCCGGGAGAAGCATCCGGAAGACGTTCAAATCGCTGATCACAGGGATGTCTGCTGGGCACTTTGGTGGAGTTTTACCCTCTTTATTCTTCTCTCATTTGGGGGGGCGGTTGGTGGTAAACATATGATGCATTTTGCGTGAGGAAATGTAAATAATATTAACAGAAGCAGTATTTGTAATCGCATCCTTCCAGGATTTATTTCCTAGCCACCCTGCTGAATTGTCATCACATGTCTGGGGCAGTGCAGCTTATGGCAAAGATACAGCAGAAGCATCTGGAACTCCAGGGCCCATCCAACCCGCAGGCTGGGGAAACCACGGCCTCAGAGTTTCTTATAAATGAAGAAGTCGGACAAGATGCTGCTGATCTTTGCCCTCGTGCACTGAGAGCCGGGCTGCTGGGCCTCACACACCCCCTTCCATAAGCAGTCGAAGCCCCTCTTCTCTCCAACTTAGTTTGCCTGGAACAAACCCAATTCTCACGACAAGTGAACCCCCCCAAACCCTAACAAAAACCTCCAGGGAAGTGGTATAGACATATTTTCAGTTCTTTATTAGAAAGAGGCCTCTACACTATAGCCACCTCTCTCCGTTACTTTACACATTTTTCTTTTTCTTCATTTTCCCCCTTAGAATACTGTACAGCTGACACAAAAAATCCCAGGGCAGGGAAATACAAACTGGCATAGTGAATCAAAACAAGATCATATGAAATAACAAGTGAAATGTCTGTCAATGGTTTTAATTACAGTACAAACAATATAAATAAAGCATCATTGAGTCATTGTGAAACATAAACTTGCTGAATGAGGTAATATAAAAACAACCAAAAAACCAAACCAAAAAAAAACACCAACCCATCTCTGATAAACCCAGGCTGTGCTTCCATCTTCTATACATCTCTATTTACAGAAAGAGAAAACTGTGCTATGAGGGGCGGAGGCTCCGCCTTCCTGGCTCCCTCCTAGAAATAATGCTCCCTCCTACAAATAAATGCCTCTTGGTAGTCACCTTTGACTAGCTCCGGGGCCCCTTTCAGAAACACACCCTGCGGCTGAATGGGAGCCCAATTCAGAGTCACAGGCAAGATAGGGGGCCGTGTGGGGCAGGAGCCATTCCCGGAACGTTCTTGTGGTCAGAGTGGCACAGCCGGCTGGGGTGGGGGGGGCATCCCTCCAGGCTCAGTAGTGAGCCCTTGGTCGTGTGCAGGACCCCTCCCCCACACCACCCCCTTCCCGGAATCAGGTGCTCAGGCCCCAGCAGGCGCAGCAACCTCCAGAATCTGATACATTTCAGACACAAAAACCCAGGTGGGGGAGGAGGGAAACCCTGATGCTTTTCAAGGTTCGCAGAAGGCATCATTTTTAATATCAAGATGTGTGAGCGGTCGCAGAGCAGTTTCTAAACGTACCCGTCGCCTGGCCGCTAAGGAACAGCCCCAACCCTCAGTCAAGACCGCATTTGCACCCGTCTCTGTCCTGGGGAGAGCTACGGGGACCCCTGTGGGTGGGGCTGGGAGGTGCATGACGCGCTCACGTGAGCAGTGAGCGCTAACTCCCCAGCCTGGCACCGGCTCACGCACTCCTGGTCTATCCTCTGACCTCCCACCCCCGCAGAACCCAGGCAGGACAGACAGTTTCCCCGACGACTCTGGAAAGTCAGGTGCAGGGCGGTGTCTTTGCACGAGGCCTAGCACTCGGGATGTCTGCCTCCAGGTGTCACATCAGGAGTGCAAAGACGCAGGCGTCCTCATTCAGCCCAACGCTCCTTTAATTTTACGCGAGCAACCCCTCACCCAGGGAGCTTCCAGGACTTGGGGTGAGGTCTTCTCTCCCAAGAGGTTTCCAACCAACTCAGTCCTTCGCTTCCCAGGCTGGTGTGGACACCGCCTGGCACTGGGACAATGAGGGCATAATCTGATTCGGGGGCCACTGTCCCCGACAGCTGGGGTGTGAAGGGGCCTGTTCCATCGGAAGATTTGCCAACACTGTCGCACCTTGTTTGGTTCCTTTCTCTCACCTGCCTCTTGGGACAAAGGTCATGCAGTCCCTTCCCACTGACACTAAAGTCTCCTCAGTCCTAAAGGGCGTGTCGCCATCACATGGCTTGATCGCCACCCTCAGGGGATCCTTCTCGACAGACGCCACAGGCCTGGCCAACATAAAACATCAGCCCTGAGCTGGTGTCTTGCACATGCACGAAAGCACCTTGCCTCACGCACATCAAGTGGCTGCCAGCGCAGCGTCACCTGGCCAGAAGCCGGAGCCTGTCTGTCCATGTAACCAGTGCTGCTCACACCTGAACACCTGCTGCTTTCAGACCCATGGTGGGCTCTGTGGGGAACACTGCCTGACCCTGCCCACCTCCGGGCACCGCCCGCAACCCTAAAGATGGGCTGAGGGCCTCAGACAAGGGCATTCTAGCCCCAGGTGGAGACCCAGAGCCAAATGCTGCCACCAGACAGCAAAACCAGCCCCTCACAACTGAAACGTGGTAAGGAGACATTTTCAAACGTGTGGTCGTTGAATGCTCGCTTGGGGGCGGGTGTTGGCCACACCAGTGAAACTGAAGGACTGCTAGAACCTGGGAGTTTTGAAAGTCACAGATTAAAAAGAGACTTTTTGGTTTCACAGAATCCGCTACTGATGAGATACTCTCTAATTTCAACTTGGACCCAAACTGAAAAAAACAAACTGGAAAAAAAGTATCAATCTATGTTTAAAAAGCAGCAGACATCTAAAATTAAACAAGGAATCTATGGATATTGTTTGGAAAATCTATTTAAGAACAGCATTTCCTCTCTAAGAGGAAGGATGCTTGTGTTTTTGAAGTACTAATGTCTAAGCTGTTCCACATTAGTTTTTCCTCATGAGGTGAGAGGTAAGGGGTCCCCCAGGGGTGTGCTGACTCAGAGTGGCACCACTTCTTTCTAAGCACGGAAGTCACGGCATCTTGGCTTCTAGGCAGTGATGGAAGGAAAAGTCTGAGGGCTGTGTGCATTCACCCCAAGTGGCTAACCCGGCCCCTTCTCTCTCCTGCGTAACTGGAAGGCATCTGACTGAAAGGCAGCCCGACTTAGGTGCCTCAGTGACAAAGGCCCCACCGGGGGGGTAGGGCCCGAGCAGGGCAGACCCCACCCTTCGGCAGGCCTGGTGGGTGGCTGGGCCCCTGCCCACGGGAGTCGCATACTTGGGGGCCCTGGGCTGGCCGCACAGGGGTGGGGCCCACACCAGGCTCACTGACCACAGGGCTTCATGAAGAAAGCCACCTGGGACTGCAAAAAAAAAAACAAAAAAACAAAAAAAAACACCCCAAAAAATGTCAATAATGGCTAAGGGGTACAAAGGCCCTTATTTGCTTTTGGATGAAGCATGAGGGTAAAAATCACTCGGAGATGTGACTTTACAGCATGTGAAATCCACGTGTGAGGAGGCGGTTAGAAATGAATTCTATTTCCTGGGAAAGAAAGATGTGTATCTTCAGCATATTTCTATTTGAATTCCTTCCTGACTGCTTTTCAATTTGTTTGCTTGAAGGACATAAATACCATCCAGGGGAGTTCTAGAACAGTTGTGCTGACCTTGTGGGTTTGTGGGGGAAGAAACAGACCAGAGGTGGGGGAGGGAAGCAGCCCACCGGGGTGACAGATCTGCTTTCCAATTATCCTTGCCCTTTCAGAAGTTTTTGAGACCTCATCTTACTTACTCTTAGAGGATCTATATTGTTGCAAGGCTTCTGAACCTCCCTAGGCGGAAATATGGATTTCTCCCTCATTTCCAGAACATTCTAAATGCAAGGAGGAAGGGTTGGCAGAGTTGGAGCCATGGGCACCCAGGTCACTCGCGAGCGCTGCTCAGGTGGGGGGTTGGGCAGACCTGACGACAGTCTTAAGGGGGAAGATGTGACCACCACGTACAGGTACAAGATCAAGGTCACCTTGAAAGGGAAGGCAGCTCCAGCGAAGTGGACACTCACCGTCTAATCGTGTAGCTTAGTGAGGGAGAGAAAGCGGAGGACAGAGAGAGGCGCAGTAGAGCCTAAAACCACTTTCTACCAGGGGCCTTCCAACAAGCTCCAACTCTGACATGAAGCAGGCAAAAAACATGGAAACGAGGACCAACAGTCACGTCACTGCAGCTTCTCGGTGCCTGGAGGTGGTGTCTGAACGGGGGCAGGCCCGTCAGAGCCAACACAACACGGTGTAGGAGAGAGAAGTGGTCGTTTTGGGCCTAAGACAACATTGGTGAATGGCATGAGGCGAGACCCAACCCTTTCTTTGCCTCTGGAAAATCCATCTCAGACTAAAATGATGGAGGGTAAGTGGGGCTGACGAGATGGTACTTGGGCGGTTTGGGCTCGTCCCTCTGGGGAAGGTGGCTCTCGGGGGCAGGGGCCCTCAGAGCACCACCAGGCTCAGCAGAGAGGAGGAGCCATCGTGAATGCCCAGGACACAGGCTTGAGGACGCGCTGCCAGCTCAGAGGCAGCTTTCCGAGGGCTCCGGCTCTGGCCCTCTCCAAGCTCCTGTTCTGAATAATCACGCCCCTCTCCTGAGCAGCTAGCTCCTGGCGGCCATCAGGCTGGGCCATCAGGCTGGCACTGCTCACACTGCTCTGAAATGCCGCCCCAGGGTCACAGATGAGGAAAAAGCATCTGAGAAGCTGGAAACTTGCCCACGGCTGCACAGTGGGACAGCAAGGCCTGTGACCCAGGTCTGTGTGGTCCCTGGGCTGGCTTTCTTGTCAGACGTGTTTTTCCCTAATGAGTCAGTGACAGCTCCTTCGCAAATGTGGGGGATGTGCAGATTCTCTCCAAACTGGGAAGGATGGGGGCCTGCTGGGTGGCAGAGGCTGGGTCTGAGCGGACCTCATCAGACTGGACAACACCTCAGAAGCGGGGGCGGAGGGAAGCCCGAGGCCCTGCACTGGTGCTGGACGGCGATGGCCCGGGCTCACGGCCCTGCACAGAAGGTGCTGCTCCAAGGGTTTCCGCCCCGACTCATGTAGTACGAGGTGCACTCTTGGCACCTGGCAGCCCTGTGATCAGCAAGCACCCCACTGCCTGCACCTGCTCTCTGGGTTAACTACGCCTGGGGTGTGCTTGCCAGGAGGTAGGAAACTGCACCGGCTTGTGGGACGCAAGGCTCATGGCTGGGTCACTTGCTCACACTTGAGCGGCTCATCTCCTGGGATGACAGGAGATGGAAGGGACCAGGGACCACCCCGGGCCACGGGCTTGGCAAACCATCTGTCTAACCCCATGCTCAAGGTACGCGCATGCAGGCTCGGAACCAAGGCTCCTTTGTCCACAGGGTTTTCTTGGCCACAGAAGGAACCCAGTGTGGTCACAATATGTTCAGATCACCTGAGGGGACACCCTCCACCCTCTCGTGTGACCGACTGCCTGTTCATCACGTGCCTTCCCCAGTGGGTAGTTTCTCCTCAGAGGGAAAAATCTGAATAGAAAGGTTATGTGGTTTCTGCAGTGGTGGCTTCTTGTGTCACTGTCACTTCATGGAACGTACATGGGAAGAAACAATGAAAACTCAATCCCTTTCACAAAAACGGGTGATTTCTAACCCTGACCCTGGGTCCTCGCTTCTCCAGCCTTGGTGTGAGTAAGGCTTTAAGACGGGAATGAGAGCCCTGTCAGCAAAAGAGGACTTCTTGTCTGACACTGAAATACACACAGATTAGCCACCAGTCACCTTTACTTGAAACCCACCACCGCCTTTCCTCTGGTGCTCGAACTCCAGAAAGCAGGCTGTCCCCGGGAGCTGATCAGCGCTAAAAAGAGAAGAGAGGTCGAGTTTTCTAAGGAGGAGTCAGTGAAGTCCCGCTGCTGGAGGGAGGGGGAACAAAACAATCTAGCATCCAGGCCGTGAAAGGCTAAGTGAATAAAACATCATTTGGGAAAATACTACTCATGAACACATACAGTCATAGCTACACACTCATCTACATCCCAACGAGGCCTCACTAACAGTGCAGCTCCTCTTCCTGAGAAGGCTCTGCTATGATAGAGCATTCCTAGAGTGGGAATTCACTACAATGAAAGAATTTAAGAACTTCATTTATACCGTATCTGTGTTCACCACATAAAGTCTGTGTGGGGCGATGTGTCTAGCTGGGTTAGAACAGTAACGCTTCTTTAAAAATAGGCACTGACTTTTCTCCCCCCATTCACATTTAAAATAACTACAGTGATGACACACAGAATAAAAACCCGGGTGGAGGGTGATGGACCTGTTGTCAAGATTCTCCAACTCGTGGCTTCTGTCCCTGTGACTCCTGGGAACCGCCAAGTGCCACTCAGCTGAATGAAGGTTAGAAGCGTCCATGAAACACTGACCTACATCTAAATTCTGTGTAAAGCTTTATTTTTTCCCCGTCTACTTTTTTTTTTTTTTTCAGTGAAAGGGAAAGAAGAGGACACATTCTTACAAAACAGAAGGTTTAATATATGAGAGCCAGGAACTTCCCGAGGCTGCTGGGAGAATGTGGCCCTGTGTTCCTGTGCTACCATGTGACAGCCACTGTCCCCACCACGCTGCCAAAGGGCTCCAGGCATAGTCATCCCCTTTCCTTTTCAGCCTATGGTTTCTTGATTTGGTTGACTATGTTTAGCCACCATGCTGGAGGTGGCTGAATACAGCAGGCCAATACCATGACGATGGCAAATCAGGTGACATACTAAAATGGAGAGCCTGGCTGCCACGTCAGTCTTAGGGGTTCTCCTGGGACAGTCTGAGCCACAGAACTGCCGGCAGCAGTCATGATCTGCCATGGCCCAGCAGCGGGGTCTGATATTTGGGAAATCACCCCTTGCCTCGCTTGCCAGAAACGGTGTCAGATCTAAGCCATATTTTCAGTGACAAGGAACCGCATGCCTCTTTCCCCCGCTAACATGCTGCAGTGTCTTTTTTTTTTCCTGTCTTGATTTTAATAAGCAAATTGTACCACCATTGTATTCTGATGTGCTCCTTTTTAAAAGCTGTATATCACATTAATGGGAGTGTTTACCGCTGTGAATATTTTCCATGTACAGTGATCTGTAACCCTCTTATCTCAACTAGTTGTACGTTATTAGTTCACATCCAGTTCAATTTATAAATTAACAGAGGTGCCATTTGTCTGTACAAAAATCAATGCATATTTATGCTTCTTTTATTCAAATAGATTTCCACACATCTAAACACATGATACAGAAGCCTGTGTGTGTGACTTGGGCAACGCGGCCCAGGAATGACTGAGACCCAACACGTCCCCCTTGGCAAAAGGACATAAAACATCTCTCACGTTTGGGGGGGCAACACAGCCTTTTATGCATTTACTTAGGTCACTAAATGCACACAAAGTGTTATTATTAGCGGAATTCGTGATTGCCTTGTGAATTTCCGGGTTATTCTTATTTATTTTTTTCCATTTTGTTTTTGCACCAAGGAGACTGCAGTCAAATAAGACTCAGCAACTGATTTCCTCTCTTTGGACTGAAAAATTAAACAGATACTAAATTATGACAGTGAATTTAGAAAGGAGGGCTCCGAGGGCCTGGGATAATACAATGCTTCTCCGAGTATTGCAATCACACGGTGGCAATCACCAGAGCGAGCTGCCTGACTACCTCCTCAGCTAATATGCTTTCTTCCCGGTGATGACTAATCACGTTCTATTAAACAGCGGTAATGCTGGAAGAACTCAACTATACAAGTGTAATGAAGCCAGTATTCCCCCTGGACAGATTAGCTACAACTGATTTGACACATACCATCATAGGGGCTTCAAACCTGACAAACTCTGCTTGCTTCTGATTTATGCCGTCAAGCTCCTCGGAGAAGAGATGAAATCCGAGTGTTCCGTTTGGTAGAGGTGAAATGTACTGATGTGCTTAAGTGCCAGTTAAGGAGAGTTACCCCTCTCCTCGCGCCTGCCTCCCCTCCCCCTCTCGTCCCCGTCCCCCGTCCCCTGTCCCTTGTCCCTTGTGCCGTGCTCTGTCTACAGGCCACCGGGACGAGGGTCCCGTGCTGCCGTGTGCTATCGTCAACCAACCAAGGCCCGTCGGTTGCTCCTACTTGTCGATTAGGGGAGTTTATGGAAAAAAAACAACAACAAAAAATCGTTCCTGCTGCCTGCTGGCCTCCTCTTCGGCCCTTGAGGGCTGTCCAGGTTTTGTGATTTCGCTGGGGTGAGGGAAGGTAGGTGGGTGGCAGGTGCAGTGGAGGTGACCACCAGGGAGAGTGAGGGGACGCGGCGGGACTCACGTGTTGTCACCTCCGAGAGAGGATGCTGGCGGCTGCGGCCGCCCGGGGCACTGGGCAGGTGGGTGCGCCAACCCTCAGATGATGGTGGGCACTCTCCCACTGCTGTTGTTCCGGTTATTGTTCTTCCGCGACAGGTTGGGGGTGGCCATGAGCACGAAGCGCTCGTCCGGGCAGCCGTACTGGAGCAGCACGTCGATGCACTCCTGGCTGGCGGCCTGCCGGGCGTAGGCCAGCGCCGTGTTCCCGTGGGCATCGCGGGCCATGACGTCCACGCCGTACTGCAGAGGCAACACAGCCACGTTAGCGGCACCGTGACGGGGGAGGGGCACCGCGGCGGGGTGGGGGCGGGGGAGGGGCACCGCGGACATGGGCGGCCTGGGGACCGGCTGCAGCTGGCCTGCGGGGAGGGACTAACTGTCCAGAATCCGTGCTACAACCTGGCCCTGCGTTGCATTCTTTTCAGGAAAGAATGTGCTTTCTGCACCTGAAAGGCCCTCCTTTGTGCGACAGAAACGGAGCACGGATAACTCTGGTTCCGCTATTTCAATTTTGACCTTCCAATAATTGTAAATACAAAAAATGATCACTTTTTTGGATCTCCGAGGCAATTCATTGTCATTGTAGGAAGTACATAGCTCATACATCGGAGCACAAGAAAAATTCAATAATCTTGCTATTCACAGATAATCTTGGTTAAAGCTCAGTGTATTGCCTCTGAGTCTAAATGCAGATATGCATAATTGAGAAACTTACACAATTTGTTTCTTTCATTCTTTTTTTCACTGAGCACTGTACTATGATCACTTTCTCGCATCATTAAAAATTATTCAAAAGCATGCCACTCGATAGCCATCCAGGATTTCTCCAAGTGGACATAATCCGGGGACTCTGTCTGTCCTTGGTTGCTGCTACACATTGTTTAAAATTGTCACTGGTATAAACAGTGCTGTGCCATGCACCCTCCCATCGAATCTTTCTCAGGATCTCTGATTATTAGAGTGAGGAGAAGGGGAAATAGTAGGTTAAATTGCACACTTTTAAGTTTCTTGCTCTTCAAAAAGGGTGGACTGGCTTCCACTTGCACCACAGTATTTGGGAATCTCGTCAGCATGGGGCATGGCAATCAAAGGCATTTTTGGCCAATGTGGGAGGGAAAGATGGCATTCAGTTTGCTATGGAGCTAACTGTGTCCCCCCCAAATCTATATGCTGGAGTCCTAAGCCCCAGGACTTTAGAATGTGACTGTATTTGGAGGTGGGACCTTCAGAGAGGCAATTAAGGTTTAATGAGGTCATATGTGTGGGACCCTAATCCAACGGGACTGGTGTCCTTTTAAGAGGAAGGGACACCAGGGAGTCGCACAGAAGAAAGGACATGGAGAAGACAGCCGTCTGCAACCTAAGCAGAGAGCCCTCCGGAGGCAGAGACCTCGCCCTCACCTTGATCCGGGACTTCGGGCTTCCAAAACTGTGAGAAAATAAATGTTGGTTGTTTAAGTCCCCCAGTCTGTGGCGCTCTATTAGGGCGGCCTGAGCTGACAACACTTGAACAGTTTTTAAAGTGCAGCTGAACATTTGAGTGTGTTTGCTACCTGGGCATGTCCTTCTCCTGTTGCACCATCACAAAAGTCAGATGCAAACATGGAGAAAAGTGGCGTGAAGCTCAGCTGTGTTTGACAGACCCATCTCCTGCCCGGGCGTGGGGACAGCACAGCCCCAGCAGGGGGACCCACCTCTGGGCAGTGTCCCAGTATTGGGGAACCCCCCTCTCATTCAGGTACCCTCTTGGCAGGCAGTTTTCTGCCCCCCTACCAAAGGGCTGAAGACCCCAAAGGTGTGCCTGAAGCGACCATGTGGGGACGGAGCTTCTCAAAAGCAGCTCCTGGCCAGCTTGGGCAGCGTGTCTTTTCACAGCCATGGTTCTCCCCCTTTTTTCCCCATTCAAGCTTCATCACACATGCATAGGAATTAAAAAAAATAACTTTCCCCAGTAGAAATTCATCAGAATAGCCCAGACGAAGCCTGACAAACTCCTGGCACAGCAAATCTCAAAGTTTAGGATCTAGTATTCTTATGTCATGTGAATGAAACACCCCAAGGTTTGGAAAACCGTATAAACCATTCAGTTTTTATCCTCCCTTATCACCCCATCCCACAAAAACAGATGATGGGAGGTTATTTTCTAGGATAAACAAGAGAAACACCACCGACGCTGTTTGACCCAGAAGGGTAATCAGAAAGGTGACCTTTGCAGAAACTCTGGCAAATGCTGTGCAGAGGACGCTGTCCCCATATGAGGAGCACGTCCCACTGCCAGGTGAGCCGGGAAGACAGCTCCACACGAACCCTCAAGTCCGCGTTCCTGGTGCTTCCCTTGTTCAGGCCGGTCCCCACAGCGCCCTCAGTGACCCGGCTCCCCGCTGGGCACACAGGCAACCTACCCAGATGAGGAGCTGTGCCAGGACCACGTTCCCCTTCCGGCAGGCCAGATGCAGCGCCGTGCGGCCGTCCACTTCCCCGCACGTCTCGTTCACCTCGTCCCGGGAGCCGTGTGCCAGCAGCAGGATGACTGCCCGCAGGTCCTCGTCGGCGGTGGCCCGCAGCAGGTGCTGGCCCAGGGACAGCTCGGTGCACGGCAGCGGGGCCAGGAACAGCTTCTGCTCGTATTTGGCCCGGATCCAGCGCTCCTTCTCGTCCCTGCAAGAGCCATCAGACAGGCACGGTCACAATCAGGCGGGACAACTGAGGCTGCAACCCCTGTGTTCCACGCCGTGTGGCCGGGAGGCATCAGGGAGGAAGCGGAACAGCGGGAGACAAGTGTCCTCACAGGGCGGGGAAGCCTCTGGGGAAAGGCTCCCCTGTGCGTCACAAAGTGGGCCCCTGGCAGCAGCATCGCCACCACCTGGCAACCTGTTAGAAATGCAGGCTCTCAGGCCCCTGAATCAGAACCACCAGGGAGCTTTCAGGAATCCTGCAGGAGATTCTGACGGCCTGGGCCTGACGTGTGAGAACCACTTCCCAGGCCTATGGCTTGACCTGTCACGTGATGTCTTTCGTTTTCAGTGCAGAGCTGGGTCCAGGGAGAACCCACGCCTGCCGGCATCCATATGGCACAATGCAGGATGCACGCCATGGGCCCTGAGGTCCATTCTACCATTGTCAGTAGAGACTGAAGCCACTCGGTTGGAGTCAGGGCAGGACACCGGTGGGCCATCCCACCTGGGTGTAGCTTGCTCTTAGCTCAGGACCCATCTACCCAGGACGGGGTGTGTGAACTCTTTGGGTCTCTAAACACTTACGGCTGAAGAAAATATTGCTATAGACCCACATATGAAAGGGCAGAGACTCTGACGGGGAGGTTTAGAAAAGAGACACAAGCTATATACTCAGTCACCCTGTGCAACTGTGTAATCTCTCCGGATACTTGGGGAAGGCTTACGTGGAATGCTACGAATTCCTTAAATGACAAAGAGCAGCTGGGTTTTCTGAGGGAAAGTGTGTAGGGCCCAGCTTAGGAGACAAGGCATGTGGCCCCAAGACCAGAGCTGAGCTGGGGGTGCAGAGAGCAAAGATGGCAGCTGGCGCCCCTCCCCCGACGGCACAGCCTGCTGAGAGTGAGGATGAGGAGCTGGGTGGGTGTGATGACAGACGACCCTCACAGCCCCCAGGCTCCAAAGGGGAGAGGACACTACCTCTGACATCTGGAAGGAGGGCTGGGAAAAGGAGGAGGCGGCAGGATGAAAAGCAGGGCTAAAGAAAGAGAAAGAAAGAAACCAACAGCAAGGTGTGTTTATACCGACTCCCACACTCCGTGGCCACTCATGGCGGATTTTTGTTTTGGTTTCTCAAAAACGGGGGTAAGAGACATGAAAATAACTCAGCAATGCTCAGAACTTGGCAGCACTGCTAGGAAAAAGAGAAGAGCAAGAAAAGGCAAGAGACCGAAGCAAGTAGCTGGTGGGATGGGAGGGGCAGGGCACAGAGGGAAGGGGGCTGTGTCATCAGATAGATGCTTTGTGATGAGGGTGATGAGGGAAGAAAGAAAAGCCCTACAGATAAGGAGTGACTATAATTACCCACAGAGACTTAAATAACACACTGATTCACAAGCGCCCTCTCCGAAAATCCAGCCTTTTCTCCAGGAGAATAATCAGGGTCCATAGCTACCAATGACACAGAGAAATCACTTAGGGCTGTCCTGATGCTCCAGAAAGAAAACTCATTACCTGGGACATTTTTTCTTCCGAAGCACAGAAAAAAGGCCTTGTTTACACCTTTTACCCGTGTTGACACAGCTCCTAGTGATCTAGTGTCCGGTGAGCCTTAATCTGTTTTTAAATACTTAGGCAAACAGATTCTTCCAGGAGTAAATCTGGATTAGTTTTGCTTCACTTCCTGGTACATGCGAGTGACCCCAGAGTGACCCCCGACCTTTTTATGCGGAGATTTCCAGGCCAAACACTTGGCTGCGGCCGGTCCACCCAGCACCTGCAGACGTGGCTGCACCACCACGCCACCGGAGGAGGCAAGAGACACTGTCCCCACTCGGGCCACAACAGAAGTGGCAGGGTGCCTGCAATGTCTCAGAAATACCGGGTAGGATGAGAGACAGAAAACCCCCAAATAAACCATGTTTTCTTGTTCTTTAAAAAACCTTATTGAAAATGTATTAAACACATGTTGATGCGTTTCATAAATCACCAGAGAGAAAGAGCAAAACGTGAATTAAATGGAAACGGACAGTGTGAAGGACACGTCCAGGGTTTCAAGTTCCGATTTGCTAACTCTCATTTTTTTGGTCGGCATTAAAATCAGAACGGTTTTATTCTGCTCTGGTTGATTTTAATCCTCACAGCCAAATGGTCCAGGGATGAACTAGCAGACTGCACTGGAGATCTAACTGCAATGATTCAATTTTCTTTTTAATATTTGAGTACCCCGAAGAATGAGGATGAGCCCACAGCTTCTGAATCCAGTCTTGTTGTCGTGTGTGCTCACGGGGACGTGTGGGGTGACCTGTGCCGTCGGATGTGGTCACCCCACAAACAAGCTCTCCTGAATTCACTGACCTCACCATGCGTCTGGATGATGACCCTGTTCAAACGATTCTTTGCTTTAAAACATCAGTGTTTACAGGGGGCCCAGGTTTGGAGGGGCTGAAAACGCCTGCTCTTTGGGGAACCTTCTTTGGGAGAGAGACTAGTATCACGTGTGTGAAATCAGGGACAGGGTCTTGGAGAGCATCCATGAGCTTCCTGGCTGCTCCGCCTGTGACATGCAGTACTCGGGGGCAAGGTGACTGTTACTGACAAGGGCTTCAGCACCTCCAACAACTCACGTACAGCAGACAGAACTGATACTAAGCCCGTCTGAGCAATACGGGTCCAGGGTTTCCAGACGGCCTCTCGGTGGGGTCTTCCTCGCCCAGCCCTATGTCCACATGGCCCCTTGTCCCCCCTAGGGCGCCCCCCAGATGTGTGGCTTCTATAACTTGACGGAACCTCGGCTCTTCACCAACATTGTTTGTGCTATTTAGAAACAAGCTTTCAGTGCCCGACTCTCGGTCCTGTATGACTGCAGTGTTTTCTCAGAGATCAGGAGGTGGCCAGAAAGCGAACGGCAGCAGGCCACCGAACTCCGTGTCTGTGTCAGGTGGCTTCTTGGAGCAGCTGCAATCTAGCCAGTAGGGCCAGCGGACCCAGACATGAACATTTGGGTGTGTGGGTACTAATTCAGCAACCCCTATCCATGCGTGACCACTACTATGACTCGGACCCCTTCCTGTGCTTGCTGCCCCCCACCCACCTCCTGACAGTCTAGGACAAAGCTGAAGCCCGTGCTGTCTGCAGTGGCTGCAGTTTCAGCAGCAGAGAGATTGGGGTTTGTGTGTCTGCTTTGTTCTTAGTAGTGCAGATTTCCGCACCTTCAGTAATGCCTTGGACCTCCTTTCCTCACCTGTAAAATGGGCACAGTGATGTCTGCAGAAGGCAGGGTGGTGTGGAGATGCAAGGTCACGTGTCTGGATGATGTGCGGGCCACAGCAGTCACGGCAGACGGCAGCGGCTGGTATTTTAGACTGAAGAGCATGACATCTGCAATGATTCACACTGCTGTCAAGCACATGGGTGTGGTGTGTGTGACAAGGAGGTGGCCTGGGGGCTGGGGTGAGGGGAAACACCTGCTGGATGCTCCAGGCTCCTCAATCCGTCTGTGGTCAGTGTGCTCGGCCAGGGGCCTTGACAAGCCCTCAGTGTCTTGTGTGCCACCCCTCACCCCCCAGGGTGCAGGGGGCCTGAGACACTGGGACGGGGGGGCTCAGTTGGTTTAAGTAACCCCACGTCTGGCCAGCCCATCGACAGCCTTGAGATGTCTAAAGTCTACCTGGGTGTTTGGACTGAGTTGTGCCCCCGCAAACGTGTATGTTGACGCCCTAAGTCCCAAGGAACCTGTAGTTGGAGGCAGAATGTGTTGGAGGTAATCAAGGCTGAATGAAGTCTTCAGGGTGGGACCCAATCGGATGGGACTGGTGTTTTACAGGAGGAAGAGACACCAGGTGGGTCGGTCTGTCTGTCTGTCTCTCTCCACACAGAGGAAAGACCATGGAGGGCACAGTGAGTAGGCGCCATGCACAAGCCAGAAGAGGCCTCACCAGAACCCAAGCGTGCCGACACCTTGACCTTACACTTCCGGCCTTCGGGACTGTGAGAAAGGAAGTGTCTGCTATTTAAGCCCCACCAGTTCTCTGTCGTTCTCATTTGGTTTCTGAGCCAACAGTTAACACGTGAAAGGCACACACTCTGACAACGATCCCCGTTTCTGCCGAAACCCAAATATTTTGTCTGAAACCATCTGCCCTAAGACAGTCTCACGCCAAAGCACAAAGACGCGTCGTTACTCTGAGGTCTTGGTCTTACTTCTGGGTCCCACCTGGTGTGGGCTGAGCTCTCATTTTCCCCAAGGAAGGCCAGTTCAAGAGCAGTGTAGCCGGCAGTAGATCACCTCACCTCATCGCAATCCCCTGGAGGGCCACTGCTCACAGCCTCTGTTAGCTAATGAGCTAAAAAATGAATTATTGGCACGGCCGGCCGTCAGCAGAAAGGAGGAGGCTGGGCCCCTCATTTGAGCCCCTTGCTGACACACCTTTAAATAAATCAGCCGAACGGGAGTGAGAGAAAATGAGAGAACGGGCAACTAATCAGAAGACACTGACCCAATCCCCCAAAAGTAAGAGATACAGTCAAAGACAGTAGTACCTATTTTCTTCTCTGTCTGCCTAAAATGAAGCCCCTTCTGTAGGTGGCCCTCACCTCCGGCCCCCACCCCGGATCAGACGGCAGGTAAGGCCAAAGCCACGGGAACTGTGTGTCCCCCGAGGCTTCTGGGGGTCAGCCAGGCTCCACTGGCACTCCGGTCCTGCAGCCTGACAGACCAGGCTTTGCCACTCTTGGCCTTGAGGGTTGTTGACATGGCCAAAGCTCTGTGTGTCCCCCAAAGACGGTCCCTAGGACACGTCCCACCTGCAGCCTGTGGTTTTAGCGCCTGCCAAATGGAGTCAACTGTCAGCCTCAGGAGACACAGTGTGGCCCAGCTGGCGAGGGGGTCTCTACGCCACAGGAGCACTTCCTGTCACGATGCTGATGTCACCGACAATTTCTGACAACACTGGGCTCTTCCAGGGACCCTGGAGCACACTGCATGTTTTTTGGCAAAAGGCATGTGTGTGGCCAGATTTTGAGAAACTCTGACAAAAGGGAAAGGCCTCAGGTGAAAAGGAGATGGGTCGATTTTGTTCCAAGTTTCAGAAGAGGGGAAAGGGCGGGGAGTCTAGAATTGATAGACCTGGCTTCGTCTTTTGTGAAACGGGGTGGCTGGGCTGTGAAGCACACAGGAAGGACAGGGCTGTGGATGGAGACACACCCACTGGGGACCAGAGGGAGGCTCCAGGCTGGGGACGTGCTGTGGCTCAGAGCTTGGCTGGGCCACCGCTCTCCTCGCCAGTGGAGGGAATTGGGAAAATCAACCTGCACAGGGACCGGGGACCGACTCGGCTCGAGGGGTGGGGGGGCAGGAGGTGCCAACAACCCTCAGGGACTATTAAGATAAACCAGGTGGCACGCAGAAAGCAAGGAAGCTAACTCAGCACATGACAGGATCAAGGGCAGAGCATGAAAGACCAGGAGGGGGTGGGGCCAGGGATGGAAATGAGCACTGACTTTTGCAGAAGAAAGTGTGAGGTAAGGGTTGTGGGGAAGTAGAGCTTTGTCCCAATTTCTGTGGCAAGGACCTAGGGATGGGCTTGTCTGCACGTGGGGGCTGCACAGGGTTCCGTGTTGGTCATGGGGTGCGGTCCTAGCGTAAGGGCCACTGTGCTTGGTGCTGGCAGACGACTCGGTGCTTGATTCTAGGGGACATATGGGGGGCACTGATGTGCCAGAAGAGGTGGTCTGGGAGGTGGCACTGGAAGCCAAGAAAGCCGTCAGGGCAAGACAAGTCACATGACAACACTGGTGATGACTATGGTGACAAAGGCAGCCAGTTGTGAGGGTTTATCTGCCCGCAGGAAACTGAAGGGGTGACGTGGGAAGCGTTGGTGTCCCCAGCACTTCAAGCTCCTCAGTATGAGAACTGGCCCCTCTGACCCCAGTAAGTGGAGAGGTGGCAGCGGGATGCCTTTCCAGATGGGAATTTATCAGGGCAGTGCCCTTGGAAACTTCTGCTGTTTTATGATAAACTTTATCTTTCTCATCATTCCTCCATCTTCCTTTACAATTCTGCATCAGTCAAGCGATGGGTTTTGGTGATCAATCCATGGACATGTGTTTATATACAAGTAAAGAGTCATGACGGAAATAGCTGGACTCTGGTACACAGACTCGGAAACCATCACCAACGTCATAGCTCGTGGTTAAGTACTGGCGATGTGTCAGTCCTCAGGTCTTTTGTACAATTACCTGGTTTAGTTCTGACGACTCCTGGTGAGGTGTGTCCTACTCAAAAGACCCTTCGGAAAACATGAAGAGCTGAGGAGGAGCCACATCTAGGCCTGGGCCTCATCCCTAGACTTGACTCAGTGCCCTTTCTGTGTTGCTTATGCATTGGGAGCTGCGAGGACACTGTCACAACTGCCATCAGCTGCATTTTGGGTCTGGCAGGAAGGGCTCAGCACGCTGCCAAGGGGTAACGAGGTTAATGGCTTGGACTCCCAGAACAGAACGTTTTTAACAAATAACCACAAAGCTTCTCATTGGCTTTCGACACTGCTCTGTGGTGTTCTAGGAGACGAGTCATTAGAAACACAGACACTGGAGCGGTGACCAGACGCCCTGCCTGTCCTCACGGGGGCCCATCGCTGAGGCAGGACTGATGATATTTTGCGGTGCCTTTGGCTTCAGTCTCCCCCCCAATCTCCACAAGTGAGGTTTTCACTGGACGCTTCTAGAAAATACTGAGCAGCAGCCTTTCCCGAAAACACCTCTTTGTCAAGTCTAATGTGTTCATTTTTATGAGAGGCCTTCCCCCTAAATGCTGAAAGGCCAAGAATGTTTTGTGTGTGCGCCCGTCACTTGTCACCCTGCTCCTTTACAAAACGTCTTTTTTCTCCCCTCCTCACTGGGTGGGAGAAGATTTTTCAGCACTGATTTTAAAGGACATGGTAGCAAAGTGTATCACAGTGGAAGGCTGTCCTCAGGGGAAAGGAGAAGACACTGGAGGAGCCCTGCACCGTTTTACCCGGTGACGGTGACACAGTGACACAGTAACCGAGAGGAGAGGAAGAGGGAAGAAAGGGCTAGCTAGCAGCAAGGAATTTGCAAAGTGTCTTTCTGCCTCCAGCAAAACAGGAACTGGGAGGGGAGGCATGGAAGAGGGGGCTGGAACAATATGGTAGGAAAACAGAGGGGGTTTCCTGTCTGCAGGGGGAGACCTGGCCCAGTTGGCTGCCCCTGGCACGCATGCCTTCTCCCCTGGCCGCGTTGCTAAGGGGGCCGGCCTCGGGGACAGGCCTCGGACGGAGGAAGGCCAACAAAGTCTGATGGATATTTATTTACTCCTTAATTACCGAAAGCTTTTAAGAAACTGGCCACTGTAAATCCCCCCACAGAGAGGAGGCAATGGCCAAGGATTTATGTTCATGGGGCAAAGACAAAATAAATATCCCGCCTGACTTCTGATCAATATTATGACTGTTTTTGCCAACCTGCAGGGTGTTTTATGAGCTCGGAGAAACAGAACAGGACCATTGTTAATTGAATAAAGTCAACTGTATTAGGCTTATTATTTCTGTGAATCACAGTTACAAGTGCCGGACTGCAGCTGTTAGGGTGGTAATTCCGTGGGCAGGTGCCACCCCAGGCAGCCCAGGAGGGTGACAGAGTGTGCCCAGGTGCCCGCGGGCTCTGCACTGTCCCAGAAGGCAGTAGCTGAGAGCACAGGTCACCGTGAGCAGAGCTGGGTCCAGTCCCCGTACCTCAGTCTGAGGCTCAGGTGAGACTAAGGGCCTTTGTGGCTTTTGTATCGTTAGCACCGGGCATCTCCCAACACCTGGCTGTTCAGAATCTGACCAGGCTGAGTGGGAAAATATGCCAGGATATAAGCAACAATACAAACACAACCTCATCCCTCTCAAGTTTTGCGGCATCTATGGGGGTTTTACTTCCAAACCACAGAGCGGGCGTGAGGGAGACGTGAGGCTGGGCTCCGGCTTGACTGGCCTGGGAGAGGAAACACTAGGCTGATTCCTGAACAAAACCAGCTGGAAAGCCACACCTTGGTGGGTGTTGCTCATGTGCTGGGGGCTCAGCGGGAAGAACACCCAGGCCTCTCTGGGAGGCCATGCTGACTCCGGGCTTTGGGCAAGACTAAAACCCACCCTATCTGGGCCTCGGTTTCCCCTCTGGAGAGTCTGGGCAATCGGATGGCCCCACAGGAGCATCTATTGGGAGGTAGTTGTAAATGACGGAACGGAAGGGATGGGACAGCCCTGCACTGTTGGGCCAGATGTCTACCAGGCCTTCCCCTCCCTGGGTTCACTCAAAGGAATGCCTCAGCCGAACTTTCCGTTTGGACAAATAAATCTATAAAGCGCATGTTTATATATATAACACCCCAGGGCAGGCACCCCTCTGTTTGGGACCCAGCACACTCTCACTGCCATATGCAGAGGGGGCAAGGAAGCAGCTGGGGGGCCAGACCCTGACAGCTCCTCCGGCCTACTCCTGCATGACCTGTAGATGCCATCCTGCTGCCACCAGCACCGGGCAAATGAAAGTGGAATCACTGTCCCAGCACACAGCCTCCAAGAGTCTCACCCACCACCCTGCTTGAGCACCAGGTTGATGGAACTGCTTCCTCAGTGCCGTTCATGGGAAGTGAATCCCAGAATGAAAGAGTTTGATGATGTTTATTCTTTGGCCCCAGGGCTCACCCCTCTCAGACCTGTAACTGTTCACTTGGGAGGGTACCAGGTTAGAAAGGGTGGGTGTGGGTCAGGGGAGGGACGGGGGGTGTCTTTCCCAGTGATGGATGGAGCTGGGGGCAGGTAACGGAGGGAGGCCAGGTGCAGGGGGAAGTTGGGGAGAAGGCAGAGAGTGGGGCTCTGAGAGCAAATTAGAGAAAGTCTACCTCTTAAAGAAAATCACTTTTGAAAACACGTTGTACTATTACAAAATGGCAAAACATCCAGATTGTTCCAGCAGCAAATGAGATACTTTTATTTTCGATATTCCCCCCTCCCCCATTTTCTAATCTATTATCAAACAACACAGTGAAACATAGGAAGTTAAAAGGAAAAAAAGCACCGTAGGTACACTATCTCAATTCACACACTTTCTTATCGTGTCTGCGTTCCCGTGTCATTTTCCACTCACAGACTATGTTGTCTTGTTGGAATTGTAGCACAGACACCTTTATTACTCTATGCAAACCTAGTTTGACAAATTAAGTTTGTGAATTAATTTGCAAACTGAATGTGTTTTTACCTAGTAATCACAGCTAAGAGACGGCATCCACACACACACTGGATGTTAGAAAAAAACGCGAGCAACTGAGTTAGAGCATTAATCCCGATAAATCTGTGCCAAGTGACAGGGGGCCCGAACCAGTCATGTGAAGTGGGCCGAGATCCCACGTAATGTGGCATGAAACGGGACGTACCTGGGCGGCCCTTGCCGCAGCCCTTGCGGTAGGACCCCATCACAGCGAATTAAGTTCACCATAACAGTGGCTGATGGGATCGGCTTTGGAACATATCGCATCATAAACAGATGAAGGAAGAGAAATGGCCCTTTGCCTCCACTCGGAATACTGTACAATGGATATAGCCTTCGCTGTATGTGCACCAGTGCCCTTTAAACATCCGGGAGCAGAAACGCTGAGGCTCTGCGTAAAGGAAAACCAAGGGACAAGGCGGGGTGATTGCAGAGGGCCAAGCCTGACCTACCTGGGGGCTTCTCAAAGACCTGTGGTTGGCTAAGTGGTCGTTAAACATGGAGGGGTGGGGGGGTGGGGGGGGGGAGAGAGAGAGAGAGAGAGGCTGCAGGTTACAGAGTGGAGGCACTTGGAAAGTGAGGGCGAGCAGAGCTCTGAGCAGGTTCCTAGTAAAAACTGCCCAGTGACTAAGAACTACTGCCCTTGGTAATACTGTTTTTTGAAAGACATGAGACTACTGATTTTGCACAATAAAGAGTCTTTTTAACGTTGTTTTCCCTTTAAAGTTTGGGGGGAGAAGGAGGTTGGAAAAGTCACATGGTTCCTCAATGGCCAAACAAACAAAACAATAATGACAATAATGAAACAGATTTTAAAAGAGGAGAAGCATTCCAGAAGGATGCTAATGAAAAAGGCATTTAAAATGAATCTGCATGTTCACTTTTTCCAAATACGAAAACACAGAAACATGCTGACAGACATGGACAGGATTAGGGTCTGCCTGACTGACCCTCACTTTCTTTACAGGGGGGATGGCCTGCCAACTAGCATTCACACGGGCTAGGACCGATTCCATGCCAGTGCAATGACATCTGAAAACCTATTGACTAGATACCCCTCTTAGAGAAAACTCAAGAGTAATTAATAGCTGGGTTATCTTTCCCAATGAATCTTAAATGTTAAAAATATCAGACCCAAACCTATACATCCATGGGTACTGTTTTTTCTAAGTTTGGTCATGCAGTGGTGGGACTGATCCTGAGAATGACTTGCCGTGAGGTACACACAAACTGTCCTAGAGTGAGGAAAGCGTTATTATTTAACAAGCTAACGTTAATTAAAAATCACCAGCCTCTATGTAACTAATGGGATCAAGAGGCAGAAACTGGTCAGCTGTTTTATTTCCCACAATTGACACAGAGTTTAACTTGCCCAATGTCATTGTCTTTGATAATACAACATTAAAATTCTGCCTGGTCAGCTTTTTCCTGGAGAGGGAATCCTAGAACAGTGGCCCAGGGAAGACCCTAGGGGTTCACTAGCCCAGGGCCGGCGTCACGGGTGTGTGACCTCTGCAGCTGCACATGCCCCCGGACCACGCCTGCCTTCATGTTCTGTCGCGGTCTTGAAATTCCTAATAATTACCGAACAAGGGCATCTGATTCTCCCTGGGTCTCACCAATTCTCTACCGGGTCCTACATAGTCCAGTTGCTTTCAAGTATCACTTGGTGCCAGTCCGCTGACAAAGGGCAAAATATGAACAGTGTAGGGAGGTTTTTGCAAAGGTAAATTTATGAATTTGTAGGATGGTTCTTTTCTAATGTTATGCCCTTCCTGTCTTCTGGATGCTAACATGTCTTTTCATGAAATGATGGAGACAGCAAATAACTTATTTTATGTCCTAACTCAGCAGAGGTAAGAACCAGCCACTCTCCATCTATCCCCCAAATATACTTTAAAACTGACTTACCTGGGAAGCCCCTCCCCACAGGGGGTCTTGCCCCAGGCCACCCTGCTCGCTGCTGCTGTGCAGATGTTCCCTCTCTACCCTCTTGCATTAGGATGTCAGAAGGCCTTTTCTTTTTCTTTTTTTTTTTTAAGATTTTATTGGGAAAGGGGAACACGACTTTATTGGGGAACAATGTGTACTTCCAGGCCATTTTTCCAAGTCAAGTTGTTGTCCTTTCAATCTTAGTTGTGGAGAGTGCAGCTCAGCTCCAGGTCCAGTTGCCATTGCTAGTTGCAGGGGGCACAGCCAACCATCCTTTGCAGGAGTTGAACCGGCAACCTTGAGGTTGAGAGGACGCGCTCCAACCAACTGAGCCATCCGGGAGCTCAGTGGCAGCTCAGCTCAAGGTGCTGTGTTCAATCTTAGTTGCAGGGGGCGCAGCCCACCATCCCTTGCGGGACTCAAGGAATTGAACCGGCAACCTTGTGGTTGAGAGCCCACTGGCCCATGTGGGAATCGAACCGGCAGCCTTTGGAGTTAGGAGCATGGAGCTCTAACTGCCTGAGCCACTGGTCCGGCCTCAGAAAGGCCTTTAAAACAGGCTTTTAGAAAAAAGGATTCCATCGAGACAGCCGACACTCATTATTTAAATGTGTCAAAAATCTAGAATCTGGGAAAACAGTATGAAGGTTCCTCAAGAAATGAAACACAGAATTGCTGTGTGAGCCAGCCATTGCCCTCCGGGGTAAAAGCTGGGAGAACTGAAAGCCAGACACTGAACAGGTATTTAGACACCCATGTTCAGAAATAGCAGCATTAGTCACTGTAGCCAAAGGCGGACACAGCCCAGGAATCCATGCCCAGATGAATGGATGAACAGCACGTGTCCCATCTATAGGATGAAATCTTACTCAGCCTTAAAAAGGAAGGACATTGGACACGGGCTACATGCATGACACTCAACGACATTGTGCTCAGTGGAACAAGCCAGTCACAAGAGAGCCAGCATGGCATGGTTCCTCTTACTTACATGGGGTCCCTAGAGGAGTCACGTTCATGGAGACAGGAAGTAGAACGGGGGTGCCAGGGGCTGGGGCGAGGGAACGGGAGTTAGTAGTGTTTAATGGGTAGAGTTTGAATTTGGGGAGTTGATGGCAGCACAACAGTGTGAATGTACCTAATGCCACTGACCTCTACACTTACAATTGATTAAAATGGTAAATGCCATGTTATATGTCTTTCACAATTAAAAAATAAATCCAGAATTGAGTGCTCTTGCTCCCTTACACAGACACCACTGTGCGATTCTCACCACATCTTGATGGCGCATACGCAAGGACCTTAATGTCACTTATCACCAATAATATGTGGGCCACCTTCAGTTTTCCCCGTCTAGTTCCCAAATATCCTTTACAGATAAATTTTTCTTCCAACCCAGGAGTCCCTCAGTGAGGACGTGATGCATTTGGTCACCGCGTCTCTTTCATTTCCTTTAATCAAACACCCTCCCTAAGGCCCCCCTCTCTTTGTGGTCTTTCATTACATTGATATTTCGAGGCGTCCAAGCTATTTCTATTGTAGAATGTCCCCCAATCCTATCAGATCAGATTAAATTCAGGTTATATACATATATACATATACATATACATATACATACATACATACATATATATATATATATATATATATATAATTTTTTTTTTCCTCTTCTTCTTTTTATTGGGGAATATTGGGGAACTGTGTTTTTTCTAGGACCCGTCAGCTCCAAGTCAAGTCATTGCCCTTCAACCTAGCTGTGGAGGGTGCAGCTCAGCTCGAAGTACAGTCACGGTTTTCAATCTTTAGTTGCAGGGGATGCAGCCGACCATCCCATGCGGGAATTGAACTGGCAACCTTGCTGTTGCGAGCTTGCCCTCTAACCCACTGAGCCATCTGGCCGTGGCCGGGTCACATATTTTTGATGAGAAAACTACAAGGCACCACGTGCTTTCCTCACATCACACCAGGAGGTACAGGCTCGGGGTGATCCTGTTCCCGAGTCTGAGCACATAGTTTACGCAGTGGCCCCCAGACCCCTCCTCTGTCCAGAACCTTCTCCCCTTTATAACTAACAAGTGATCTGGGGGCTGGTCCCTTGAGACGTTGAATCTCCTGTTTCTCTAAGACCTTTCCCTAAGCGTTGCAGTTGGGTTGACGATCCTGCTCAGTCAATCACTGCATTCTCGGATGCAAGAGAGATTTTGCAATCCTCTCCTTTCTTCAGTGCTTATTAGCTGGCATTTTCTGTAAAGAAGAGTCCCTCACCCCCAATCTCCTTTTAGGAGTATCACTGTAGACACACAGACTCAAAAAAAATTAAACGCGTCATGCAATCTATTACCAACGAATAGACTGGTTAGCATCTTTTTGATGCTTATGTCGTTCTAGGTTTGGCCAGCAGAGCCCGTCTGCATTGCCTCCTGGTCTCTCTGACCTGTCACCCTTAGTTCCTGACAGTTTCGTGCTTTCTGGTCCAGCAGCATGTTCCGGACCTGCCCTGTACTTTCTCAGCTCTGGAGTGAGCCATTTCCCTAAGGAGTCCTGATTCTTTTTATTAAAGTCACCATTCCCTTTGCTGTACTTACTTATTGTTTTACTTAAATTTTGAGATAATTGTAGATTCACATGTACTTGAAGGAAACAATACAGAGAGATCCCACGTGCCCCTTACCTAGTCTCCCCCAAGGGTAACATCTTGAGAAACTATAGCACAATATGACAATCAGCATACCTTGATATTGACGCAACCCACCCGCCTTGTCCGATGCCCCCAGGTTTACTTGCAGTCACTTGGGTTTGTGTGTGTCTGTTCCGTGCAATCTTATCACAATAGGTGCCCCTCCCCCCCAGCACAGTCAAGACTCAGCACAGCCCCATTACAAGTGCCCCCCCCACCCCCGCCACTGGCCTTTTATAACCACACCCACCTCCCTCCTGTCCATTCTCTCCAGCCATGACCCCGGAAACCACGATTTGCTGTTCATCTCTGTAATTCTGTCATTTCAAGAATGTTCTGTAATAGACTCACAGCACGTAATCTTCGGGGACTGGCTTTGTCACTAACCTAAAATGAAGCTGTTGTATCAACATTCCATTCTTTTTCAACACTTAGTATTCTGTGCTAAAGATGGGCCATAGCTTGTCTGACCAGTCCCCACTGGGGGACATCTGGGTTGTTTCCTGTTTTAGGCCATTGCAAATAAAGCTGCTATGAACCTTAGCAAACAGGTTTTTGTGTGAACTTGAGTTTTTCTTTCCCTGGGATACATGCCCAAGAGTTCAGCTGCCTGGTCATATGGGACGTGCACATTTAGTTTACTAAGAAACTACCAAAATACTTTACAGAGTAGAGCAACTGATTTTTAAAACAATACTTGATAAAAACCAACTCCATTATCAAAATGGATTTGTGCTCAGGGCCCTCGAAATTTAGAGAAATGTGACATCTGCCTTTGAAGGACAGCATGGGACACTGGGGGACCTGGAGCCACTACACCCTCCATCTCGGTCTCTCCAAAAGCCCAGGGTGGACAGAAGCACCGATGACCTGTAATTTGCCTCTGGGAGTAGATGGGACATAAAAATGAGCAAATATGCAAGTGTGTGCGTGCGCACGTGTGTGTGCGAGTGTAGAAACCACATGGTTGAAGGGATAGTGTGTAGGGATCGAAAAATTGTTCACCAATATATTTACAAGTGAGGCTTAAGTTTACAAGTTGCTCAGTAAGAAACTGTGAAGCCTCATGTCTGCTAGCTTTCAACAGAAAAAAGTGACAAAAGGAACAAAAATCTGAACAACTGAAAACACGTTGCAGGAGAAGGGTCTCCCACACCTCAGTGTTGCGAGGTCTGAGCCAAAACATCCCCCCCCCCCCCCCACGCTGGCCTAGCAAAGCAGTGTTTGCTTTTCCATGCTTTCCTCCTGTTCTTCCTGAGTCTCTTTGGGGCACATTTGGAAATTATTTAAAAAGATAAAATGCCTTTAATCTGTTACCAATTAGAAGAAACATGTGAATATTATTTTCTAATTTGTGACTCTTGACTGTGTCTCCAACACCAGAGAGAAGTAATTGAAATAATTATGTCTGCTCCTGAATATTTCTATTATGCTCTTGAAATAAGAGGGTGGAGGTGTCCTGTGTGTGTGCTATGCCCGAGGGTTGAATGTAGCATTAAGAACTTCAAAGCCTGGACAGGAACGGCCACAAAAGTGCAATTTCTACCCGGCTCATCGGTGGCCTGAGCAGCTGGAGCCCAGGGGCTGGCAGATGACAGCGCCAGTGGTCTTTGTGAAGAGCCGGAGGGGAGCAGAGAGCAGGGGTGAGAAGCGGTGGGCTTCCTGGTCAACAGTGGCTCTTCCCGGCAGCTCCCCTTGCCCCACACGTCCCCATCCGAGCGGCTCATTTGCGGCTGGAGAGCTGCCGTACAGGGCAGCAGTCTGATTTATAACATGGGCAACATGGATTTTTTTTTTTAACCTCCTTATAGTGCGACTTGAGTGACTAACTCCTGAAAATTGGTAATTTCTTGGTGGTTAACAGTAGAAGGTCCACCAATGAGAGGCGAAGCCCGCTAATAAATTTATAGGGCGTTATATGTCAATTAGGCCGCACCAGCCATTCAGAAGGCACGGACGCCAAGCAGGTTATCCCCCTGTCCCTCCACAAATGCTCTCTTTATTGCCGACATCCTTGCAATTCAATCCCCCATTTATATGTTTGAAAAGCAGCATATTAAGGCTGACTGTACAGGAATCTGTAATTTTCAGAGGGCTTTTCTGGTTACACAACCTCCCTTTTTTTCTGTGCAAACTTCCCTTTGTTCTCCAGCGGTAAACAGGGACTTGAGATGAGTGTGAAATCTCTAAGGAGCAAGATTCATTTGGACTTCCGGCTTCCCCTCCAGACAGGCTGTTAGGGAACCTTTGGTTTAGTCGTGTCACTATGTTTAGTCACCACATACTCTTCTGCTAATACCTGCAACCCAGCAGGCACTTGTCTTGTCCCAAGGTCACTGGAAAGTACCGCTGCTTGAAGACTCAGCATCCTGGCGACTGGGAGACCGAGAAGCACAGAGGTTGTTTTGCCCTTTTTGGAACAGAGAGGAAACCTGCAAATCTGCCCAGGAAACTCTGCATTAAAGCAATGGGCTGGACTGACTTTCATTCTGTATGTTGTCACAAAAGAAGTGCACGCTCTTTGAGAAAGCCAGCCGTGCAGAAATGTGCAACGTGGACTTGCCCCCTTTCCTGCTGGACCCTCCCGCTCTCCCCAGCACCCCCAGCATGGCCCCCCCTTCTCTTTCCACTCCTCCAAGTGATGGGTGTCCACATCGCTTCCACCTCTGTACTTTGAAACATCAATTTTTTTTTTTAGTTGAAGTGAGTTTTTTGAATTTGGTTCGATTACCATCATCATCTAATGCCCTATTAAGCATTCATTCTTTCAAGAAATATCAATTGTGCACTCACTAGGAGTTAGGCAGCGTGCTGCGCCAGGTCTGGGCTGCAGGTGAGTAGAGGCAGATGGATGAGTAAATGCATCACCACGGGGAAAGGACTCCATTGGTGGCCTAAGCTGGTATAACTCACAGGAACAAAACACACTGAGTAAGAGAGAGGATTCATCTTCTCTTGGTCTTTACTATGTGGGCAGCCCTGGATTGAATTTACAAAACTTAGATCGTAGCTCAATCCAGATAAAAAGTGAACATGCTTTCCTGCAGCTGAAAAACACACAATGGACGCATCAGGAGACGTGAGAGCAGCGACGGTTTGCAGCTAGCCTGTGGCTCACTGAAACAAGCATTTAAGTTCACAGAGGCATCAACCTCAGGCTATACCTGCCACCCACTAACTCAGTGGGAAAGGCAGCCTTTTTGGACATGCCAGCCAACTAACCCGTGTGCCAAAATCGTGTAATGTGTGAGATGGTGGCCGCAGAGCGTGGCAGCACCAGACCCAAACACCATGTGTGCTGGTTGCTCAACGCCATCTCCATTTTTCAGCAGAGCTGGACTCGCTAGCATCTCCTTCGGGAAGCACCCAAACTCCTTCCAACATGGAAGACGGAACATCTCTAGCCAATTTCAAAGTGAAAACACTGATGACTCGCTCAGTAAGGTTAATGAAGGAGACCGGCATCCAAGGACACCCAATGCCCCACGCAGACGCTCAGATGCAGGAAGAGGCTTCCTCTGGACAACGCTTACCTGCCTACAAGCAGGTCCTCCACAGCTCAGACCTCAATCATCATCAATTCCCTCCCCGGGAGTTTCATTCATCAGGGAAGGTGGGCAGGTGTCCCAGAGAGATGAGAGGTCGGTGCCACACGCAGGCAGACTTTGTCACAAGCGACTGTCTCCCATCTATCCTCCTATGGGCCCGTTTATCTTTCCTAAAAACCATTTGTTCCCCCACAACGACGTCTGTCCCCCGTCTTTCCCTGTGCTGCTGCTGTGTGAGCTGTCAAGTCTCACCATTATCTTGGTACTTACTTCTTTCTCTGATCCCCCCGGGCACATAAAATGAAAAGTTAACATATATACCAAAAAGTGTATGCATATTTTAAGAGATGTTACCTGTGCTCAAGCAGTAGTTTGCTGTAATCAGAAGTGTCTGGACGCTGATGGGAACCGCTTTGAGCACCTCTTGTCATCACAGAAGTCAAACGTGACTTGTATTCGTCTTCTGTTATCGGTATATATTGAGTGTTACAATGAATACAGTTTTTTCCTTTCTTAAAATGTGTATACATTTTTTTGGCACCCTCTATATATGGCTTGTCTCCTGTTAATCTGCCTGTTGTCAGATGAATTCACAGGCCCCCAGCTCCAGGAGCCCCCCATCCCCACCCCACTGCTGGGGGGGCATCTCTGAGACCTGGCAAGGCTGGGAACCAGGAGAGGGAGCATGGCTGGAGGTCCTGGGGGGAGCGTCGTGGAGACCGAGGGTCTCTCTTGCCCCAGAGGGGGGTCTTGTCAGATCAGCACATCAATAAACTGGACAAGTCCCTTGTAACCTGTCCCTCAGGTGAGGGGACACTGAGTGTGTCTCATACACTTTCCCTGACCTTGGCCTGAGCTTGGTGCTGATGTTTAATACGACTTCCCACATCTGCTTACTTTCCTTCTGTGAAAGGTGGACCAGCCCTCAAGGTCCCCCCACACTTTAGAGCAGGTGGGGGGTGATGAGACAGAGGGGATTGTGATGGTGGCACTAAATCTTCTATTTTGAGATTTGGATTTGGATCTCAAAATAGAATATTTACTGCCAACAATACAACCCCCCTTGTGTCCTCGGGGGGGTGTCTTAACCACAGAGGACAGTCTTATTGCCCCCTCCCCACAGAGGTGACTGGTCTACCACCTCTCGCCAGAGCCCATTCTAGAGTCTTGTGTAACGATTCACCAACCTTGGTTAACTGAAGTCGCGACCCCTGCCTTGGTCCTTCATGGACAAAGAAATCGCATGTCTCTGGTTGTCGTCTAACAGAGGATGTCCCTGTAACTGGCCTTGATGAACTTCCCTCAGCATCACAGGTCCATACAAAAGCTTTTAAAAGTGTCAGTGACTGTGTTAGCATGTTACAGGAGGATGGGTCCCTGTGCAGCACATCAGACCAGTCCCAGGTGGGCTCGAGCCAGGTCGTGGCCACTCCTGGACAAGTATGCTTTGGGGTCAGATCCTACACCCATCACGCCAGCAGGAACCCTGGGGCGGGGGCAGGCTCCCTCAGGAAGACGGTGGGGTAGATTCGTGACACATACAAGCAGGACGTGTCACAGTGTGAACGGTAAGTGCTCCTGGACAGTGACGTTCTCTTTTCTTGGAGAACACAGAACGGCCGCCTTGGGCTTTGCTCCCCCACTCCCACCTCGCCCCTCAATAGCTCTGAAAGCCCTGTCCCCTGATGGGCTCCATAATGAGAAGCGCTGTCAATCAGGGTTCCATTAGCCTGGACAGACTTTCACTTCCTGAAACAATTTATTGGATTCCCAGAAGCAAATGGGCCTTCTTCCTTTTCAGCCCCGTTTTTTAGGGAGCTATTCAGAGGGAGTGTGTGTCCCTTCTGTTCCTGCTGAGCCGCCTTTGTTTCCTTCATTTACTCATGAAAACAGTTTCCTGAGTTTACCTACCTCCTCTGTCCTGGGTTTCCCGAGTGTTTGCCAAAACTTTTTTCCCCCACTGTTCAGTTGCTACACAAAACCCACCAGCTGTTTCCAGCTACTGAACCAGAGAGGGAGCCGAGAATTTTATTTGCAGATTTTTGGAGGGAGGCAGGGCAAGGGTGGGGGAGGGGAGCGGAGGGGCACATATTTGAAGAAATGAAATGCACGCCAAGAAATAAAGAAATGAGGCGGAAGCATGAATGACACATGCCGCCTCCTTCCGTGTAACTCCGGGTCCGTGCCTTCTCTCTCTCCCTTATTCCTGACCAAGAATTTAACCAGCTCTATAAAAAATAGTTCAAGATGCCCCAGCTGAAACTGCATCTGACAGACATTAAAATTTTTTTCACTGTATTTACACTTATAAAATCTATGGGATGAGTGACAATTTTCCTGTGATAAAATTTCCAACTATTAAAAAAGAAAAAACACAATCATGCGACCCACAAAAAAAGTGGGCCCACAGAGTCTGAGGTCAATCTACCTTGGTTTCTGAATAGAAAAAGAGGACTCAAAATTACATAAAATAACATTTTTCTTCTACTGCTCTTTGTAGAGTAATAGACACTGAGCAACCATACTTGGGCAGGAAGGCGAGATCCCGTGAGCACAAATCAGCTTAACTTTTAACCTGGGAAGACAGACTGAGGAAGGCAGTTACATCTCACCTTCTGAGAATTTCACGTCAATAGTAAATTGGGGTGTGTGTGAGTGCCCCTGAGATGCGATCAGGGTAAAATTATGCAGCCACGTAAGAAATTGTATCTATTAGGCTAATTTAATCACCGAATACTTTACAGATGAATTAGAATTTAGAATCCAATTATTTCCAACATTCGGACTGTCAGAGCCCGGTTTCTAAGCAGGAGGAAAAAAATGGGCAATATGAGGGCAGGTTTTAAAGATGCAGTGAGTGGAATGGCTCCTCTCCTGCTCCAAGGCTGCAGAAGGAGCAGAGAAATGACAACTGGGATCAGGGTGTCATCACCCCACCCCACCGGGCCCAGTGAACCCAAGGCCAGGACACGGGATTTGTTATCCCTGACGGACAGCCATTGTCCCCACCAGCAGCCCCTGTCCGAGGGCTGGCAAACCCTCACAAAGGACGCCGCTGGGCCACATCCTGGGGTGGCCCAAGGAGCAGGGGAGCTCCCCAGGCCTGGAAACCGCAGGGTGCCGTCAGGGGCCACTGCAGGGGCCTGGTCTCGCCCTGGGCCTGCCTAGCCCTCTTCCGGCAGCACCTGCCCTCCCGCCCCCAGCTGTCTTTAGGGCTGCATTTCTTTCTGTGGACAGTGAAGGCTGTCAGGAGATGAGGCAGAGAGAAATGAAACAAAAAAAAGAGGCAGTCGAGAGAGAGCATGCAGAACCTCTGGGATGCATAGGGGCTGTTCCTAGCACACGGATGGGGGCTGTTGTTGTTCTATGGGTGGGGAAACTGAGGCTAGGGAAAAACCAGCCTCGCCCAGTGCTGCTCTGCCAAACCCGTCCACACAGGTGGGGGGAGCTGCAGGAATAAAAGAACTTTCTGATCTGTACAGTAAGTCTTGGAAAGCACCCCCAAAGATCAAGAGTTCCCCCGCCCCCTCCATTTGCACAGGCCGGTTCAGGCAGTAATGGAATTGTGTAAACACATTCTTACAATTGTTATCTAAGTCAGGGGTGTAACAAGACACATTTGTTTCAGGGTTTCCAAGTATTTAAATCCCAAACAGAGGTTTCTCTAGAGAAAAATGAGTAAAAGATTACTTTTTTTGCCGGCTACATTTTTTTTTTTTTTTTGAGAACAGAATATATAGAAATCCTTTGCATTACGGTTGCTTTGCAATGCCCAAGAATCTCCCACATACCCAACAACAGAGTAGAAACGTTAGAGAGAAACCTCCACTTATAATTCATTCCAGAAGGACCATCACAGAGTGAAGAGAGTGAACGTACGGTGCACTGAAATCTTCACATGCCAGTGGGTCACGGGGCTGGTGGTCAAGAACACGTGTGTAAGTTGGGGGTGCCGAGCAGACCCCTCCCTCGGGTTCAGGAAGGTGCTGCTGAAGTGAGTCACTGATCAGACATTCCCTACTGGGGCCTCTCCAGCCCCACTGCCAGCGAGAGGGAAATCTGGTGTTTACAGGCCAGGGGGGTTTATGACGGGGTTGCTGCTGGCCGGACCGAACAGACAGGTCCAGCCCTCAACTTTGTGAGTTCTCCCGTACATTTTCTTCCACCTGGCACACAATGCCTCCTTATTATCCCTTTAATTACTGAGCTGGCCTGCCTGCTCCCTCTCAACTAGAACCTTTGTGTGTGCCTGTACGCACGCGCACACACACACATTCACATTTATCTCTTTGATTCATTTAATTGAGGGCAGAGACTGGACAGGATCTCAGAAGAGGCATTCCTTGTTCTAGGATGATTTATTACAGCTCTTGAAAACACCTGTTCATCAATTTACCCTTTCATATATTAAAAAAATACACACAAAATATTAGATTTAATATCTAGTTTCTTTCAGGTATTTACAAAAATCATCCCATGTAATATATTAAGTTAAAATAACTCCAAGTAATTATAAGAACAGAAACTCTATTTAAGAATAATCATAACAAAACCTCCCAAATTTGGGTGATCATTTCTCTAGGTATTCGTGTGGAGTATTCGAAACACACACATGTGGAGTTTCGAAAATAATTTCTTAGTAATGGGTATTTTCTATGCAACAAAGGTAAGCTGGTAACTGCTTGAAAACAGACTCTTCAGAGCAAAGCAAAAGTCACCTGAAGCATTTCGGCATTCTTTTCATGGGTGCAGACCGAAAAAGTCACTTCCTTATGACAAAATCCTACATGAATCCTGTACCGTTTCTCTGAGGGGAAAAGTCAGCCTGCAGGACTGTTGCCGCACAGTGAGCCGCAGCAGTTGCTCAGAGCAAACTCCGCTCCCCACACTGAGGTCTGCATTACTGGGAACGCACGGGGCTGATTCTTCAGTAAATCCAGAGCCGTCATAAACCCATCACCGCTGCAGGTAAGTTATCGGCCCGGGAGAGGCCTCTTGGGGACCATCTTCCTTCTGGAGGGGCTGGAGCCCTGCTTCCCCACCCCTAATCCTGGGCGCTTAGGAAAAGCTCTCTCTCCCCGAGATCAAATGGGCGGCAGCCTGGAAGCAGGACCTGGTCCCGGCCACTGCCACATGCCTAATTAATGACCCTGCTGGTCGCAGCTGGAAGAGCTGAGCTGGGGGTGATTAATTAAATTAGCTGGCAGAGGAAATTACAGTGGAAAAGCCAAAGTTTGATTGCCCCATAATTAACCGCAGTGCAAATAATATCTGCATCTATAACTTCCAGCAATGAGATCAGAAGCCAATTGAATTTGGCACTGATTGAAGCTGTAAATATCCTGTGGTGAAAAATGATAGGTTTGTTCTAGAGGGAAAACTTACAGAAATGGACATCTAGCAAATGTGATCAGGGGAAAAGGGCACGGGGGAACCGGCAGGAAGGAAGCCTTACCTTTCAAGCTGCCTTTTACCAACATTCAAACACCTCTTTTTTCATATTTCTTTTGGGTTACTGACTAGGCGGGCTCTCCGACACAGCCTGTCTCTAAATTTCAGATTTGACTTCCCATGCCTGGAACCCGTGTGTTAGGGTTCCATTTCCCTTCTTCGGGCCAGGGATTAAAACTCAATTCTAAAATAATTTCACAGGCTGATGAGAGGGGACCGCTTTCATCTCCCCTAAAAGAGGAATATTCTATTTAGACCATCAAATGCGTGAGCTATTGCTGCTTTTCTGGATAATGACATTTTTTCTCCTTTGTAACAATTTCATGTTCAAAATACGGCTTCATTAGCAACAGGATTCTACTTAAAAGAAAAAAAGTATTTTATACAGATAATTGCCCTGCAAAAAACTGCAGAACTTGAAGCAGACAGAAACACATTTTCTACCATCCACATATTTCCACTAGGAAGCTATTTCGACGCAGAAGCCACACATCTTGACTGGAGGAGCTTTCACTAGTGACTTGGTGGCTTTTCACCACAAGGTGTGTCATCTGCCGGGCAACCGGTCAACATTTTACCCCATTCTTGACACAGAGAAACTCTTAAGTCAAATGGAGGGACCGCTATAGGTATGAGAATGTGACGTACGCAGTGGCTGAACTTCAAGTGGATTATGGTTCAGAAGCGCATCCCTAGGCATCTGATGATAACCAGAGGGAAGGTAGGGCAAGAATTGTTAGTCTCACTTTTTTTTTTTTTTTTTTAGAAATAGGAAAGTTGAGGCTCTGGGTGGTGGCAGAGTATGACCAGCGCCCTGGCAGACACCCTCTTTCTAGCCTCGGACCTTCCTCTTCCAGATTCTACATGGTCTGCCTTCTAAGACACGGCCCCACCGGCAGCCCAGACTGAGATGTGCCCACAAACAGCACAGCTGGACAGAGACACACGCAGGCAGGGCCACGACAGTGGTGGGGCCATAGCGTCTAGAGAGGACAGAGTGATGTGGGTCCCCAAAGATGGCCACGTCCCACTCCCTAGACCCTGCAACTATGTCCCCTCACGTGGCAACCTAACCAGGAGGCAGGAGGGTCAGAGTCAGATGTGACCACAGGAGCAGAGGGCAGTGGTGCAGAGCCACCAGCTCCAGGTCTCGACAGGCAAATGGAGCCCCCACCCCCAGGGCCTCTAGAAAGAACGCAGCCATGTCCACCCATGTTAGACTTCTGACCTGACCTCCGGACTGTACGATAATGACTTTGTGGTCATTTGTTCCAGGGGCAGTAGGAAACTCATGTCCACAGTCTCAGGAAGAGGACTGGATGGAAACGTGACGAGGAGTGGGGGCTGCCTCGGTGGCGTGGCAGCCGAAGGGCCACTGAACTCGTCTGGCAGCACCATGCCATGTGGCCGTGTGGTCTCTAGGAAACCTCCTCTGCCTTTGGCCGGGGAAATGCACAGGCCGCCACTTGCCGGGCTGTACACTGGCCCCTTGTTTCCCCCCGTGCCCCTCCCAGCCTGAGAAGGGAGGGTTCTGGACTCTCGCAGAATCTAGACAGGAACGCTGATGGAAGAGGCGTCTGACCCATGTCCCTCCCTCCTGTGGGGAAACAACCCTTCAGTGGTCCTTGCATATCTGTGCATCCTCAGCAGAGGCTGGACGGCCTTCGTTTCCACTGTCTTTCCAAGAATGTTTGCACAGCGAGCGCTTTGAACCAGACACACCACCTTCCTCAGAGAAGAGGCAAATACCCATTTTTAAAGGTTGTGGTTCCCTAAGCTCAGGGCTCCTTCCCTGCAATGCAGCCGTGTGCAGCTGTCACTGGCCCGAGTGGCACCAGCATGGGGGAACAGGGTTTGGGGAACAGACACAGACACCAGTACTTTGGCTGCTGCTACCGGCATTGTTGTAAGAAGCTTTTCTTTGTCTCTGACCCAGGAGTTGCATGTTTTCGACCTGCCCCATGAAACGGTGGCAGGCGAACTTGGCATCAGAACAACCGCAGACCCATCAGTTTCTCACTCCCTGCTAATCCCTGCCTCGGGTGTTAGTTTTCAGTAGCAGTGAGATACATGTTAACATGTGTTGGTCCTTCATTGACACGTCTTTCAGCAGCAGCCCTCCCTGTCCCACCCATTTCCTGCCTAGAGTCTCCCTGCCTGCAGCTTTGCATGTATGTATCACATGATCAAGCAATTTTTAGTGTGTCTGTCTCCCTCTGGGTTCCGGGACCCGAAGGCAGCATTGGGGTTGCAGGGGCTACCACAGTGCTTGGCACGCAGGAGGAGGGCACTCTTTGCTGTGTGGGTGCCAGACCTGGTAGAGTGGGGGAGACCCCCAAACAGCAGGCAGGGGGTGTAGATGCTGGATGCCAGGGCCCCTCATGAAAAAAGGACTGGAAACTTGCTGCTGAAGCCCTGGGGCCACCGTGTGGGGCCAGACCTTCCACTGGAACAAAGGTAAAGCCGGTGGTGAGGAAGGAAAGGGAGGGGGTGTGGTCACTCATGTAACCACACGGGAGGGGGGTGCTCTGGGTGGTGAGAAGGGCATAAGCAAGCTCAAAGCCAAGGTAGGGGCAGGTGCCACTGCAGAGCGATCAGTCAAGTATAAGATTCCTATATGGCCGGGGCCAAGGGCAGGCTGGGCCCAGTTTGTGAAAGTACCAAGTTACAAGAGCCAGGAAGGGCCAGAAATGTTTGAAACCCATCCTGTGTCGGGAAATACCACTAAGTTGTTCAAGATGTCATCTGGTAGCTAGCTATACTTATCCAGGGAGATTATTCTTTAAAAGGCAAAAGGGCCCAATAAAATACGTCCCTAGAATGGACAGCCTGTTGGGATAGAATTATCTGGGCAACGGGAGCCATGGCAGGTGTGATGGTCAATTTCATGTGTCCAAGTGAGCAGGAGTGGTGCCCGGTGATTTAAGCAAACAGTGACCTAGGTATTGTTGTGAATGGTGACCATCACCTACAATCAGGTGCATTTAAGTAACGGAGATCACCCTTGCCAGTGTGGGTGGGCCACATCCAATCGTTGAAGGCCTCAGAGCAAAAACCTGAGGTTTCCTACAGAAGAAGGAATTGTAACTAGACTGGAGTATCAACTCTTAGCCCGAGTTTCCAGCCCACTGGCCTGCCCTGCAGATTTCAGATTGGCCAGGACAATCATGTGAGCCAATTCCTTAAAACAAATCTTTCTGTGCACATGAACACACACACACACACACACACACACACGCGCGCGCGCACTTTTGGTTCAGCTGCTCTGGAGAACCCTGACTGACAGAGCAGATTTGTGACTACAGAAGTGACTCTATCCAAGTGCTGCTGTACAATCCTGAGTCTGGAGGTGACACATGGACGGGCTTCAAGGAGGCGAGTGGCGCAGAGTGAAGACGGAAGAGAAAGGAAGGATTCTTGGGGGGAGAGGGGGCAGCGCCTTCCTGCATACCATGGCAGTAACACGAATTAAATTCCTCAAAAAGTCCACAACCTTTGATCTAGTTGGGCGCCTCCTAGGAACACATCCTTAGAAAACAATTTGTCCTGATCCCCTCAAAGATGAACATACAAAGTGCTCATTCCAGCATTCTTTCAGTATTGCAATTATTCCCAATGTCCGAAGGTGAGTGATTAAATGATGGCTCACTCATTGGAAGGATGACTGTGATTCTGTTAAAAATAAAGCTTTAAGAGAAATACATAATAACACATAGAGAGGGAGGTTCGTGCCACAATGCTAGGCAAAAAAAAAAAAAAAAAGGTTTAAAATTTTTTTCTTTTTTTTCTCTTTTTAAGGAGGGCGCAGCTCTCAGTGGCCCAGTGGGGATTGAACCGCCAACCTTGTTATCAGCACCACACTCTAACCAACAGAGCTAACCGGTCACCCCTTAAAATTGTTTTAAAGCATTATTTCTTTTCAAAATTTTGTGTAGGAAGACTCTACGTAATACATCACACTAACTGGGGGTGGAATCACAGTTATGTGTGGATGTACATATTTCATCTGTGCACAGGGTACAGACCCCCCCCCCCCCCAAAGGTGGCCTTTGCTCCTGAGTAGGTACTTCTTCAGGAAGGGTTCCGTGTCAAATAAGTTTGGGAAACACTGAGCTTGGCTGGGATGTTCCCAGCAATCTTTGCCTCTGACTCGTTTGGGAAGTTGTACAGACCAGAAAGAAGCCACTTTAATGCTGTTTACTTCAGTTCTCAAACACGTCTTTTCCCAGAAACATCTATGATCATTTGCTGAAATGAAAACTCACAGCTGTACATTCTGGAAGTCACGGCTTTGACACGGCACGCCGGATCCAAGGCTGAGGAGGGCTGGACGGTGTATGTCCCATGTTTAGGGCATTCAGGAAACAGATGCTCTCGAGACTTAAAGGAAAAAAACATACAGGCTCCTGATTGTGATAACAAACCTACGTTCCTTTCCTAGATCTTACTGAGAAGGATGTGTGACGGAGGCCTGTGACCTGGTAAAGGGGTCGTGGAGAAGAGTGGCGTGGCCTCCATGGTCCCCGAGGCCTGTGTGCGGATGTCGTCATCCGCCATGGTACTAACTTCTTGTGCCCCACGGGCCGCTGCTGTGCTTTTTCCTTGAGGTTCTTCTGAATGGTTTTCTTCTCCAAATAAATTTCAGATTCTAAGCCATTTACCCCGACACAAGCTTTCGAATCTACAACCAACGGCGGTACCTTTATGACACGCTGGGCAATTTGCACAGCTGTTCTCATTGTCAGGGTCCCTCAGAATCCGTCAGAGACATAGGGACGTCTCCGAGGTCTGGGAAGAGCATGATGAGGTGACAGGCCTGAGGAGAAGGGTTCCTTCTTACTGGGGGTCCACGCAGGGGAGTAAAGGCCATTTCCAGTACTGAAGAGGCCCCAGCAGGTTCCATATTTACCCAAAGTCTTTGAAAATCAAGGAAAAGAGATCTGGGCTGGTTTCCTCGTCCTCGTCCCAGGCTGGAATACCGTTCACTATGACAACTGCAGCAGGGGACCCTTTGTGGCTTCCACCCCCATTGATGTTGCCGCTTTTTGTCTTGTGTTTTCTTCAGTTTTGTTAATAAACCAGGAGCCCCTGGGGTGGGGGTGGCTGGTACTAAGTCCTTTTGTCTTCCTAACAGCTTTATTGAGGTATAATTTACATACCATAAAATTCACCTGCTTAAAGTATACAATTCAAGGATTTTTCGTAAATCAACAGAGCTGTGCAACCATCACAATTAGGTTTTAGAACATTTTCAGCACCCCCAAAAGATCCCTCGTGGCCACCTGAAGTCATTCTCATTTCCACCCCCAAACCGCTCTAATCTCCTTTGGTCTCTTAGATTTGCCTTTTCTGGATATTTCACAGAAGCGAAGTCACACACCATGCAGGTCTTTTGCATCTGACTCTTTTCACTGACACTCAAGTCTTTCATGTTTGTTCCACAGACGACTGTTAGGTAAATGAAAACGGGACTTGCAAAGAAAAAAAATTCATCTGAGGGAGTGCTTTGCATCGAAGCAATTTTTGGTCACTGTTCAACTAATTCAATGACATGTTCACAACATTTCCACACGTCTATTTTGGTTCAGTGGGATTCAGAAACACCTACTGTAGTTAGGGGTTAGGTTTTATGCAGACTACTATTTAGTAAGAGCAAATGAACTTGAAATTGCTGAGTTTAAACTTTTGGAAATTAAGAACAGCCTGTGTGCGCCAGATAAAATTTGATCATTAATTTCCTGGAGAGCTTAATGTGAATTAACACCTCGGTGTCTTTATCCGTTAACCCGCTGATAAAGTCGCCCCCTTCGAAGAATCACCATTTGGGTGATTAAATGGAGGGTCGAAGAAGTTTCTTAGATGGTGTCTTCAGTCTACACTCCGTCTAACTCACACCAGAGAAATGTCTGAACCTCTTATACTTGATTATAAATGGGGAGGAAGAGAAGAGACGATCGCAGACTTCAAGCTACAAGGGGCGCTGTGGGGTCTTCTGCTCAAGCTTTCCCTTTGCAGAGGACACTGTTAGGAGAAGGTGCATGACCTGCTGTGACCTGTCACCCCAGCGGGCCGAGCATCCTTGGTTTCTCACTGGGCTGACTACTTCGTCCAGCTGCTCCCTCTCCCAGGCAGCTGGTGAGGAAGCACTAGGTCAGAAAGGACCTGTGACCAAGGACACCAGGACAAATCTCTAATGAAAACCGTCAATGGGTGTTTTTTTGTTTTGTTTTCTTTTTATACGTATATTTGTACAGGCTTTTCTGACGGCAAAGCGGCAATATGTGTCACTGGGTTTTTAACGAGGAGGGTTGTCTCTGCAGGACTGTCTGGGAGTCAGAAATCATGGGCTATCTGATTCTGGGGAAGCCCATGGCCTTCTTCACAATGCCACCCCTCTGACAGCAGCCTGGAGTTACTTCAGGAAGCTGGTGGCTCTGACTTTTCTGGCAATGGGTCAGCAGATACGCGCAACACCTGGCCAGCCAGGGGCTGTCTTACCAGGCTGTCTTTTCCTGTTTGGGAAAAGGGCTAGGTATGAAGCTGGTGGTCATCAGGGGCAGGCAGACGGAGACAGGAAGGCTCTGCTGGCCCAGGAGAGCGGTGGCCACACAGGACTTTGAGTCCAGGCAGGTGGCATTGATATACACGGTCTTGGGACAGCCTGAGATGTGGATGGTCCTCACAAGGCCAGGGGACAGGAAGTTCACACCTGAAGGTCTAGGGCCCCGGGAACTGGTCCAGGCCTGGGAGGCAGGACCCCTGGCCTTGGGAAGGCGATCAGGTAGAAGGCATGTCACCAAAACAGGGAGGAGGCAGACATCCAGGAGAATGTGGCACAGGAAGCCCGTGCCAGGAAGAACGCACCGTTTACTGCTCAGCTGTTCCGGGAGGGGCTTTACACTTCTGGGCTTAGGACAGTCGTATGCAGTGGACATTCTCTTCTCCAGGGTATGGAGGGGACACCAATGTCTGTAGAGGCTAAAGGATTTGCCCAAAGCCACAAGCTAGCAGGCAGGAGAGGCAGCTTCCAAACCCAGGTTCTCTGCAGTCAGAATTCTTCATAACATGGCACTGGACGGCTCTGACAGGCAAAAGCAGGTGGCAGAGCCTGAGAGGGCCCCATGGGACAAGCGTAGAAATCACAGCCAGCGCCCCCTAAGCTTTGCTTTCTCCCTCTTTCACACCTGCTTTGCCTGCTCGCAAAGGCAGGTTGGTTTGTCCAGGGAGTGCGGTGAAGGCTTACTGAGACCCGCGGGGCCATCTCTGTGAGGGCTGCAGGCACTTTCCCGCTGTTTCTTAGCTAGGTGATGGCTTGTGTCACCTCTGCAGCTTCTTTCTGGACGTGGGCTCTTTGCATGCCCTCCCCCACCACACCTCAATTCCGTGGGCATCAGGCAAAGCTTCTAGACGTCACTCCCCGTCCCAACTCCCTGGGGAACTTTGGAAATTCCTCCAAGGGCAACCCTCACCCCTGTCCAATCGTGACCTCTGGGGTGGGCCCCGCACTGGTAGCTTTAGAGCTCCCGGGCGAGTCTAATGAGCAGCCAGGGCTGAGCCGGGCCGAGAACACCATGCTAAGTGTGATTCCTGGCCCCGCAGCACCAGCCTTGCCCGGGACCTTGTTAGGAAAGCAAACTGCCCCATGGGACCCCGGGCCTATGCATCAAACTCTGGGTGGGGTCTCCAGGATCCTGACACCCATCCACGTTTGAGAACCCCGGCATCAGGGCCCATGTCTTAAACTTGGCACTACGGAGGTTTTGTCTGGATGATTCTTTGTGGTGGGGCCTATCTGTGCACTGCAGGCTACCTGGGAGCATCCCTGGCCCCCACCCACTAGATGCCAGCAACATCCCCCCTCTCCAGGCTGCGACAATCCAAAATGTCTCCAGACATGGCCAAATGTCCCCTGGGGGCAGAACCAGCCTCAGGTGAGAGCCGTGTGCAGGTGAGGCCCCAGCAGGCAGAGCGGAGGCGGGTGACCTGGGGTCCACAGTGGGATTGCCTTGTGGGGGCGGAGGGGACTTTACAAAACGCCAGTGCCCAAGCTCAACTGGCAGAATCTGCTTCCGGGGGCCTGGAGCGAGGCTGCAGGTCGCCCAGCATACTGCCATGTGGAGCCAGGGCCGAGCACCGGAGTGAGAGAAGGCCCATGGGGATCGTGAGACAAGGCCGTGTCCGAGGCCCGGGGACGACCTGCTCCACTGCTGACCAAGGCAGACGTGCTCCCAAGCTCTCAGAGGCTTCCTTGCTCCAGGCTGCTGCCGGGGACCCTGGCATTGGGACCAGGTTACTTAGTAACCGTTCCCAGGTTACCTTATCACATGCGAACAGCACTGTAAGGTCTGTGCAGGAGACTAGCTTACACTGCCTCTGAGAGGTGTAAAACCAAGCGTGTCGACGTCTGACCGCCCCACTCCATAGCTGGTCGGCAGGTTGAGAGGGCAAACACCGCTTCCGTCTAGACCTTCCAACATGCCGTCTAGACCCAGTGTTGAAAATGGTAGTCACTGGCCACACGTGGCTACAGGACACTTGAGATGTGGCTAGTCTGAATGGAGATGCACCGTGGGCAATCACGTGCCTGATTTCAAAGGCTTGGTATAGAAGAAGCACGTAAATCTCTCGTTCATACTTTCTGATATTTTACTGTGTTGAAATAACGGTTTAGATATCTTGGGTTAATTCGTCATCATATTAAAATTGCTTCCCAGGTTCTTCTGACATTTTAAAACGTGGCTACTAGAACTTAAAATGATACATGGGGCTTCCAGTACACTTCTGGATAGTCCTGGAGTAGACAGTGGTGAGACGATGAAAAATGTGACGGGAAAATGTGAGCCTGCTCTTGTAGAGAAGAAACCATTTTTTCCCTCCTGCGCATTACGCATCAGTTTGCTCCTAGGGACGGCCAGGGACAGCCATGGGAAGGAGAGCGCCCATGCCACTGCCATGCCCTCTATGGACACTTCTGTTCTCGACGACAGTGGGTCATTCTGAAACCTGGCTTAGCTCTGAAAGCTGAGAAAAATTCCGACGTCGTGTGCTAGCTGTGCACAGGGGTGGGATACCATCCTGCATTGCCAAGGAGGCTGCCAGGGGTGCTGAGGAGGCCCCAAAGAGGGTGGGGCAGCAGCAACATCAGGAAACATGGCCCCACTCCATGTCATGTTTTTCTTTTTTACTCTGTTATTAAAACACTCACCTTTAACTGGTCTCTTCCAGGTAATAAGTCCAAATGGCCTTGGTGAGCTGCTCAGTGTCAGTTCGCTGCAGACAAGGTGGCACTTCCCGTTTCATCCACGGTGGCTCACGAACCCCCTGGCCCACTGCAAACACAGTCTCAAGTGTTTGCAAACACGACACACGCAGGGTCTGCAGGTAACATGGCTGCAGTGTGGCCTGGGAGACTTGCGGTTACACCAACGCTCTGCCGTCCAGCCTTCCCCACAGGTGGGCCATCGACCCCGTCCGTGGGCAGCCTCAGCCTGGCCCTGGTGCTGGACCCCTCCCTCCCTCCCGCGGAGGCCAGGGCAGCAGACGTGCTTGCAGGAAGCCACCATGACTCAGGCCATGACCGCCCCAGACAAGTTCACAAGTGCCTCCTGTTGTCTCAAGACAAACCCTCTGGGACATCAGAAATCCTGCAGGTTTAGCTCGAGCGAGTCCTTCATCTTCTGGGAAGGACTGTGCGTCAAAGACATGGACCAGCGCTGCCTTCAGAGCCCAGTGGTGCCAGGCGTCCTTGCCTCGTCCCCTCCGTGCTGGCTGCCACGCCTCGTGCTTCCTCAGGGTCACCATGCGCCTCGGACACACGATTTTCTGCAGCTTTGCTTAACACTTGAGAACATGCTCTCTTTGATTTTTCTCACCACTGAAAATGTGTGGCAATTTTTTTTCCTTTAACTGGTTAACTGAAATAGAATTCGCATTCCATACAATCCACTCATTCAAAGTGTGTAATTTAATGGCTTTAGCATTTTCACAGCTGTGCAACCGCTACCACAATTTTCGAACCGTTTCATCCTCCGCAAAGAAATCCTGAACCCTTAGCAGTCACTGCCCACTTCCCTGAGGCCCCCCGCACCCCCACTGCACCGGAACCCTGCCCCAGGCCTGCAACTTTCTCTACGGAATTGCCTGTTCTAGATGTTTTGTATCAACAGCATCATACAACACGGGGTCTCCTGTGACTGGCTTCTTACACTTAGCCCAGTGTTTTCAAGGCCATTCATGTTGTAGCATGAACAAGCACTTCATTCCTTTACATTTTGCTCAGTAGCAGTCCGTTGTATGGGTAGACGACATTTAAAAAAATCTGTTCATCAGGTGACACAGCTTTGGCCTGTCTCCGCTGTTTGGCCATGATGAATGATGCTGCGTTGAACGTTACTGTACAAGCTTCTCCATGGACGTGTTTTCATTCACCTTGTGCATACATACACCCCGGCGTGGGCCTACGGGGTTATGGTGACTCTGTCTAACCTTTTAAGGACTCAGTTTTACACGTGTTCCTCACCTGCCAATAGTCCTTCAGAATTAGTCTATTTAAATACAGCTTATTCTCATTATTTATCAACAGGTGGGTGAACGTGGCATTCTGGATGTGGTCCCTCCCCACCAACCCAGCCTCTGGGGACAAAAAAGAGACCCAGGTTCTGTTAAAAAACAGGAAACCGAGGCGTCGGAAGGGCCTATTTCAGGACTATACGGCTCAAGTCCAAGTACTACGCCTCCTACAGCTTCCACCCTCTTAGCCCAGAGCCACAGCCAGCGGGTGCCAGGGCTCCTGGCAACGGCACCCTTGGGTGATGCCAAGCTGCCATTCTCATACTGCCGCAAAAGCGTGGGCACTGGCGTCCTTCACGCCATAGACACACCCCAGTCCTTCTGGGGTTTCAGTCTCACAGACATCTTATAAAAAAGCCAATCAAAATTTTAAAATGGGGGCCGGACCAGTGCCTCAGGCGGTTTCCCAACACTTAAGGCTGCCAGTTCGAATCTCACATGGGCCAGTGGGCTCTCAACCACAAGGTTGCCGGTTCAACTCCTCGAGTCCTGCAAGGGATGGTGGGCAGCGCCCCCTGCAACTAAGATTGAACACAGCACCTTGAGCTGAGCTGCCTCCCAGATGGCTCAGTTGGTTGGAGCGCATCCTCTTAACCACAAGATTGCTGGTTCGACTCCCACAACGGATGGTGGGCTGTGCCCCCTGCAACTAGCAACGGCAACTGGACCTGGAGCTGAGCTGCGCCCTCCACAACTAAGACTGAAAGGACAACAACTTGACTTGGAAAAAAGGCCTGGAAGTACACACTGTTCCCCAATAAAGTCCTGTTCCCCTTCCCCAATAAAAAAAAAAAATCTTTAAAAAATTTTTTTTAAATGGTGGAAAATTAGAAAATAAGAATAAGCAATAAGTAAGAATAAATCAAAACCCCATCCTCCAGAAATTCCATGTTAATAATTTGGGGGTACATTCTAATTTATAAGATGCTTTTAACCTAATATACTGCGACCATCTCTCCCTGGTAATACATTTTCAGCTGTATCATTTTAAAGCCTTCAAAATATCTCACTGTATGCACTATGTCCTATAATCATATTTACATTTTATATTACGTCAGTACATATTTGTAAACTAAATAAATAACTTATTTAATCACCTATTTTGGCTTCTTGCTTTATTTAAAATTTTCAGCCATTCTGACAATGATGCAATGAATACCTTTGCGACTAAATCTTTTCACAGATCCTTCATTTTTTAGGATAAACCTTATGCGAAGAACTGCTGGGTCAAAAAGCACGTTGTTTTAAGGGCTGTTTATACATGTTGGCAAGTTCCTTCCAGGAAGATTTTCCCAATGTTTACTCTAACCAGCAGTGTTGGTGGTGGTGGGAGTGGGGAAGGGAAGGGACAGGGGCTCCCTTCCCTGAAAGCCTGGCCAACAGGAAGCAGCATGACTTTAAGAAACAGAACTACCTTTTTCACCCAACAGATGCTGCACACGGATTTGCAGCCGAGGATCTGACTTCAGTAGGCACCTCTCCACTTCACAGGAGTGTCTACCACACGCCTTTCTCTGTGTTGGACCAGCCAGTGCAAGGCCACCAGCTGACCGTGAAAATGATTTAGGACACAGTGCAAATACCCCAGCGATGGTAGCTGCTCTTGGGCTTCTGTGACCACCCAGGAAAATCCCCCGTGATCCCTGAGTCTCACCCCATACATACATAACGTGTATATTGCAAAGGACGTGAAGGACGCCCCCTAAGAGATGAGGGCTCCCCCAGAATTGGAGAAGAGATAGCATTTGCTTCTCTTCTTCAGATGTTGCTATTCTCAGGCTGAGCAACAGGATGTAGCACATAGTAACATATATTACCTTACACCATGTCGTAAGAAAACAATTGAAGGGTCTTTCCAGACATTCCTTCTAGTCTGTCTCAAGGGGGTTGGCCCACTATTACCGTAGATGCTGATGAAATGTTCTGATCACTTGATTTAGGACAACGTAACAACGGTGACGTGTGTATGCCGCAATTTCTTCCTGAGCTTGTTGAACTTGACCCTAAAGTATCTGAACTCTTAGACATTTTTCTCCTTTAAGAGCTAGGTGATTTTTCCCTAAAAGACTAATAGATGACCTTTATCTAGAATTCAGACCTTTATCTAGAAGATTAGGTATTCAGCACTGTGTTCCATATAATACTCATTTAATTCTCAGAATCATCCTAGGAGGGCAGGTACTACAACTATCCCCACTTTGCAGATGGGGCGACTGAGGCACACACAGCTCGAACAACCCAGGATATACAGCAAGTCAGTGGTGAAGTAAGATTTGACCCTGGTCAGTGGAACATGAGTCTGAACTTGAATCTCAACTTCAAAACCAGGTCTCCCTGGAGTTCATTTGATATAGACTAAGCATTAAGGTCTTAGTGATAAAAAAATTTAAAAGGTTTAAAAAACAACGGTTGATGAGAACCTACTATTTCACATATTCCTTTGAAAGAACAAAGCATGCGAAAATATGCCATTGGTAGAAAATATCCTTTCCAATATATTTTTGAGGGATAGCAGTCACAAAAACAGGACAGACCACATAATGCTGTTTATAGATATTTCTAAAGGAGGCAGAACTCATCTGTTCTGATAGAGACCAAATCCATGCCTGATTCTTAACAGGGAGATTAACTGCAGGGGTCCAAGGGGGCTTCCTGGGGGACAGAAATACACCGATAGGAGAGTGGGTTACACAGGTACATGCGGTTGTCAAAGCTGGTGGAACTGATCGCATACTCAAAACGTGTGAACACACTGTGTGCAAATGATATCAGGTTGGTGCAAAAGTAATTGTGGTTTCAAAGGTTAAAAATAATTGTCAAAAACACAATTACTTTTGCACCAACCTAATACCTTGAAATAAATTTTTTACAATGACTCTTCCTCCTCTTCACTAAATAGGACAATGATTTATCTCAATACTCTCAGAAAGATGGCTTCTGACTCTTTGGTTTATATTTGGAATTCTAGAATAAGGCATTCACATTTCTGGTAATGGCTTCTGCACACTCACGACAGCCTGCAGGTTAAAGCTTCTTGCAGTAAGTGGATTGCAGATCGGGTGGTCACTCCTGAGCTGGGGAAGCGTGGCCATCGGATGCGAAGGGGAAGACAGTGGACTGACCCTCAGACAGTGAGACCATTCTTGGACCAGGGAGATGAGGCGGGGAGCGGGGTTTTCCAGTACACACGGCCAAACCACGCTCGGAAGCACATCCCACCAACGCCACCAGCAGTGACACAGGCACCGCCCGACATGCGGGGTGCAGGGCCACCCTGGTTACACGACGGCTACGCCGTAGAACCTCAGCAGAAGCGCCGTGGGGAAAAGCCATGGTGCCGTGCAAGTTCACGTTCTGTGGCACCAGGGGCTCCCAGCAGATGAGGAGCTTGCTGGACAGTAAGTATCGGGGCTTTGAAAGGTCCCCCTCACACCAGTGTCAGAATGTGGGCCCCAGATCCTTCATTTAACACGCAGCCCAGCTGGCCATCACCGGGCTCTCAAACTCAACACCAGGCAACCCTCAAAAGATGCCTCCTTTTAAAGGGCCTAGTGACAGGAGCCGTTCCAGCAACAATTGGACCCACTCTCGTGCCTTGGGGCAGAGGATTTCACTGTAAATGTGCACGTTAAGAGTTGTTCCTTTTCCTCCTCGCCCTGCGCCCACAGGCTGGCTAAACGCCCTCCTGTTCTGCAGAGAGCCTGACGGGGTCAGCAGCGTGTCCGCAGAGGCTTGCAGGCCGCCTGCGAACGGAACACGTAGGGCAGCTCTTTGATGGCGGTTTCACTGCCAGATGAAAACCAGCCACGAGGGGAGCGCATTTCAGAGAGGAATGGCGGCCTGCGAAATTGGAGTAACAAGCAGGTGCGGCAACAGGGTGACCCACGCAGGAGGAAGGCGCCCACACTCCTAAATCAAAGCCAGCGGATGTGTCCCCCGGGATGTCATGCAGCCCCCCCCCCCCCCCTCAGCTCACCGATTTCCAAACCACACGTGCAGACCTTGGGACAGAGCCTTCTCCTCACTGTGCAAACCAGGGGGGTTAGGACGCTGTGATTAGGTCAGAATGTGTCACCTGCACCCTGGCCACCCGCAGGGGACAGACGAAACACCTGGTTTTCCATCTGCAGGGAATCACTAGACTTGTGGCCAAGTACCCCCACCGCTGGGCTCATCTTCCTGTCTCTGCCAGCTCTGGAGGCCGAGAGAAGTTTGTGTCACTTCCAGGCTCCCTGAGGCCCAAGGCAGCTGACCTCTGTCCACTGTCCTCATTTCCTGCATTGAGGTCGGCCACCCTGAAGGACAAGTTGGGATGAACACTCTGCTGGCTTTACCTGAGGTCCTTCCCTGCGGCCGACACGTGTGGTCAGGTGAAGGAACTGGCATAGGAAACGGTGTGTTAGCACTCAGACGAGGGCCGGCGAGGCTGACATGCCAACAGCGGCAACGGTGGCTGTCCTGTTCTGTGGCCGCACACCCACCCGCGAGGCCCCAGCAGCCATCTGACACTGCAGGCGGTCAGCTGGGAGCCGGGGAGAGTGAAAGCATCCCCCTGCCCCAGCTGCAGGGTCCTCACTGCCTTGGGCCTCCCGTGGCTCTGCCCGCCAAGCTCGCCCTGCCCAGTGCACACGGCAGGCTGGGTGGGGCAGAGGAAGAAGTGCCGCCTGGAGAATCAGGGGAGAAGGGTGCAGAGCTAAACCCCGAGTGTGCCCTTCAGACCTGCTATTCTCGTAGCAGAAGTGGCTGCAGGTTAAAGAGGGCTTTTTAAGGAGGATGGAAAATGCCTCTGGAGGCTGGAAGTGGCACAAACCCCTCTTGGTTCCCAGATGCCTTAGTGGGAAAGGTCTCTTGTAAGCCCAGTGACCGCTTAAGAAGCAGTGGCCTTCACATACTACGGCACAGTCATGGCTGTTACTACACACGGGGGCCTGTCAAGGGGCATTTTAAATCTTCTTCCACTTGCGAGACCTCACAGAACATTCAGCTCCTCTGGCCCATGCGGGTTTCCTCCTGGCCCTCAGTGCTCTGTCCTCAACAGAACCAGGACTGCACCCAATCCCTTAGCACGACCTTCCCGGTCACAGAGACACTCATCCCCCTGGCGTTTAGTTCACTGGAAAAGGGCGCTATGCTTCGTTACAGCTGAGTCCAGAGACAGGCACCCCTGCTGGATGCCGGTGGCAGTGTCACTTCTGTCACCTCTCCCAAGACTATCAGGGAAGCCCTTCCCTGGCAGCCATCTTCCCACATGGCACAGCCACTGGTTTCTGTTGTTCTTTGGGAAACAGAGTTGATCCCAGAGGATTAAAAGAATCTCACATACCCGTTGTCAAGATGGAACAGGATTGTTAAAAAACAAAACCAAAACGTCTGGAGACAGGAGTGTAATGGAAGACACAAGGATTTTAGAATCACAAGTACTTTTTATAACCAGCATAAGGAGATGAGACAGAAAATGACATCGTATCCCTTGCTTTCCTGATGCCAAAGCTAGTTTTTATTAAGATTTTAAGCAATTTTGTGTTCGTTTATATTTTTGCTTCAGGCTTTTTTTTTTTTTTTTAAATAGCTGCGTGGGGTCCACTGTTCCCACTAGCTTAGAGCAGTGTTGATAGAACCTGGACCCGCCTGCAGGCCCACAACCCCAGGGACACTGCTTCGCACCCGAGCCTCAGGATGCCCCTGCCTCGCAGTTCTCGATGCTGCCTTCCGGGCTCTAACAGCACCAAGGAGCTGGTGCATCGATCTTTCCATGTGATGTCGTGTCCCATTTCTGAGGACCAAGGTCCCCTCTATTGCGCGTGGAGCCTGCCACTGGATTGAGACCCCACGGAGCCTTTAGCCAACAACTTCCTTCCTCATCAATCATGTCTCATGGCTCAAACTTCAGTTTTGAGGGAAACACAATCTCTCAAATACTTACTGAGCACCTACTATGGTTCCTCTGGAACTTTATGAAATATGTCATTATTCTTGGTTTCATTTAATACATTTAGAAAGCTAGACTTTGGCATTCCAGAGTGAAAACATATGTATCTTTGTCAGGTTGTCCATTCCGTGGACTCGGAAGCAATCTCCCGGGGAAGTTCCTGGCTTCCTGGAGGCCTCCGCGGGAGTGGTTTACAGGGTGTCAGAGGTCTGCAGGACAGCGGTCCTGCTCGCTCGGCAGCGGCGTAAGTTTGGGTTTTGGCCCCCTCCTCAGCAGGGGTTCTGCTGCTATTTTGGCAAAGCTATTCTCCCTTTCAAAGGCGTGTTTAGCACCCCAGGCCTCCAGGACTAAATGCCAGTCGTACCCTCTGCCCCACGGTCATTTTCAAATGCTCCCTGAGCTGAAAACCAGTGCAGGTGTGAGAAGGCCTGGCACAAGGGGCGAGCCACCCGCAGGTCCAACTCCATGCTTATCAGCCATGCAGTCACCTTCCCTGAGGCGCCTCTGGATGATGAGTTTGCTGGCTACTTAGGCTGGTCCGAGGCACTGGGTTACGCTACAGGCAAGCATGTCTCCTGTCTGGGTGTCCTCGTCTCTGGTTTAAACAGTTATCTCCTAATTTCCTTAAGGTCATCGGGATTGGTGTGAAAGCAGGGCAGCCCTTGAGGAGAAAGTCATCTGCAAGTCATCATGAATACGTCTTCATTCTCCAGGGTCATTTGTCTGAGACCATGCACATGAGAGATGCTTTCTGTCTGAGTGGGTCCCTAAGTCTGAGTGATGTGTGCTCCAGGTAACGTCTGTCTTCTGGACCCCAGGCTGACGAAATTTTGTATTAGTTACAAATGACATTTAATTATTTGAAGCTTTAATGGAGTTGCTACTGCTGTCCCCACTCTCTGGGGCCCCAAGCAATTTCTCAGAGAAACAGGGACTTTGCAGCAAGGGGGAAGGCTGGCTTTGGATGGTGTGCCCCAAGCCCAGAGATCCCGCTCCAAAGCCACAACTGGGGAGGCAAGGCGGGGCCCTGGCTGGCCGGGCTGCTTTACCACCTGTTGACACTGCTGGGCATGACTGTGTGCGCCTTCTACCTTTATGAGCACACAACCAAACCATCAGGATTCTACGACTGAAATTACCCTTTTGTCCTGCTGGTCATTTAAAGGCCTTGCCATCTGCCAGGGGCCTATAGAAGAACAGTAAACATCACCTGGGTACTTGTCTTCCCCCAGGCCCCCCCGCTTGGGGGTCGTGACGGTGTTATGCCTCTGGACCCCTTTGGCTGCCTCCTAGGAGGGCTGTGCAGCCAGCAAGACGGGCTGTACTCTGGCTCCTGCACGCACAGACTGAGTTTCTCGGGCCAGTTTCCTTCTCTGTCAAGGTGGGGAATGACGTTGGTCTGTCCTGTGGCTTCCAAGAAGCCCTGGCTGTCGTGCTGGGACGCTCACGGGTTCCTTGAGGGTCCTCAGTGTCGGGCGTGATTATCAGTCCTTCAGACTCACTCAGTGGAGACACGAGGCACCATCTTCTACCGGGCCTCACTCTCACAAGGTCTGTCCCCTCCAGAGCAGTTGTGGCTACAGCGCAAATCCTGCTCAGGACATCACGCTGGACAGACTTCTCCACTGGCTGCCCGTGCACGCGAGGACCCCATTCACTCAGCGTGCTGGCAGGGCTCACTCTTGTAGCGCGTATGACACTTCATTCCTTCTCGTGTCTGAGTAATATTCCACTGTATGGCGAGCCACGCTGCGTTTATCCATTTTCATTTGGTGGACCTTTGGTTTGTTTTCACTTTTTGGCTGTTATGAATAACGCTGCTGTGAACATGTACAAATTTTTGTGTGGACATAGTAACGTTTTCATTTCTCTTAGGTATGTACTTAGAAGAATTTCTGGGCCATATGCTAACTCTACGTCTAACTTTTAGAGGAACCGCTGGCATTTTCCAGAGTGGCTGTGTCATTTAATGTTCTCACTGGAAGTACACGAGGGTGCCAGTGTTTCCACATTGGTACCAACACCTGCCACTGTCTTTCTTTATTTTTATACCCATCCTAACACGTTTGATTGACATTTTCCCTAATAAGTAATATGTTTGGTATCTTTTCATGTGCTCGTCGGCTATTTGTAAATCTTGAGAAAAATGTCTGTTTAGATTCCTTGCACATTTTAAAATTGAGTTATTTGTCTTCTATTGCTGAGTTGTACACATTGAAAATATATTCTGGCTACTAACCTACTAGATATGCGGTTTTCAAATATTTTCACTCATTCTGTGTGTCTTTTTACTTTCTTGATACTGTCCTTTGAAGCACTAAAATTTCTAACTTTGATGAAGTACAATTTATCTATTTTTTCTGTTGCTTGTGCTTTAGCTATCATCAAGATTTATCTCTCTGTTTTCTTCTAAAAGTTTCATTGTTTCAGTTTTTATATTTAGGTCTTTGATTCACTTGGAGTTAACTTTTGTATATGGCATGGTATACAAAAGGGGTCTACCTTCATGATATCCAGTTGTTCTAGCACCACTTGTTGAAAAGACTATTCTTTCCCCACTGACTTGTCTTAGCATCTCCGTTGAAAATCAATTAACCCTAGATGTACGGGCTTACTTTAGGACTGTCAATTCTATTCCACTGATTTATAAGTCTGTTCTTAGGCCAGTACCACAGTCTCGGATTACCGTAGTTTTCCAATAAGTTTTGAAATCAGGATGTATGAGTCCTCCAATTTTGTTATTTTTCTTTAAGATTGTTTTGCCTAGCTGAGGGGCCTCTTGAATGTCTATATAAATGGAGAATCGGCTTGTCCATTTCTGCAAAAAAAGCCACTGCATTTGTGATTTTGAAAGGGATTGTGTTGAATCTATACATCAATTTGTGGAGTTTTACTATCTTAACAATTTTAAGGCTTCCAATCCATGAACACAGATGTCTTGCCAATTATTTAGGTCTGTCATTTCTTTCAGTGATGCTTTGTGGTTTTCAGTATACAGCTTAAATTTATTTCTCAGCATATTATTCTTTCTGATGCTCTTATAATTGAAATTGTGTCCTTAGTTTTATTTAGAATTGTCCACTGATCATGTAGAGAAGCACAACTGAGTTTTGTATATTGACCCTGTACCTTTCCACCTTGGTGAACTCATTTATTAGCTCTAATAGTTTATTGTGGATTCCTTCAGATTTTCTATATACAAAAAATATCGTCTGCAAATAGTTTTACCTCTTCCTTTTTAATCTGGATGCCTTTGGTTTCTTTTTCTTGCCTAACTCCCTAGCTTGAACCAACACTGAACAAAAGTGGTGACAGTGGACATCCTGGTCTTATTCCTGCTCTTAGGAAGAATGCTTTTAGTGCTTTCCCATTAAGTATGATGTCAGCGGTGGGTCTCTCATAGATGCCCTTTACCAGGGTGAGGTAGTGCCCTTTTATTCCTGGTTTGCTGAGTGTTTGTACCAGGAAAAGGTACAGATTTTCGCCAAATGTATCTCCTGCATCTTGAGATGATTATGTAGCTTTTGTCTTTTATTCTATGAATGTGTTATATGACATTGATTGATTTTTGTGTATTGAACCAACCTTGCATTCCCGGGAAAAATGACATTCGATCATAATGTATAATCATCTTACTGGGGCCAGACACCGAGATATTCTATGGGTTGGAGCACTTGCTGGGATGGTGCACTGGAGATGCCAGGCCACACCAAAGTCAGTAAAGAAAGAGGGCACATACCTGATTTCTCAAGAAATCAGGAATAAGTTCAAGGATTTGGGCTAAGACAGGGAGGGGGACTCCAGGAAGGATTGTGGATATTTGTTTATACTACTTGGTGCAGACCAGTGCTTCCCAAACTTTAATGTGCATAAGAGTCACGTAGAGAAGTTATAACTCATCACTGGGCCCCACCCCGGGGATACTGACTGGGTCGGCTTGGTGTGGGGCCTGAGAATGTAAATTTCTAGGTGATGCTTAATAAACTACTCTACAGATACCAAGCACAACACACATAACTCTTGTATGTCAACAGACCCTCCCTAGAACTTGAGAGGGCATGGGCCACTTGTTTCTCTCACTGACAGCATATAGGACCCAGGTACAAAGCTGATTGCATTTTCCAGATAAAAAGGATCCCAGAAAACTTCATAAAGTTTTCTTTTAGCATTAAATCTACATGATTAACTGGGTGGAAATAACGGCTAGTCTCATCTTACAAATAAGAAAATGCCCTGGTTTTTAAAAAATTAAAATTGCAGAAGATGCTGGCCATGCAACTGAAGCAGAAATCCTCTGGCCCAGCTCCACATGTCATCAGGCAAGTAATGCTAAGTGCGAGGCTGTCTGAAATACACACTGAACGTTTTCAACTGGCAGTGCTGGGTCAGGGACATGCCCAGAGGGCAGGTCAGGTGGGAGCACGTGGTTACACGGAAAGCTAGGGCTCGAACCCCAAGCCTATGTCGGCCAGATAGTTAGAGGTCTCAGCACTGTTTTCCACGAAGCTCTTAAGATCAACTACAGAGAATTAAGACTTTGGAATCATGACTGTGTGACTTACCACATCAGGTTTGCCACATGAACGCAAATTAAAATGCATGATGCTTTATTACTCTTATTTAAGTTACCATAATTGAGGCTACTAGATTTTGTAAGTGGAAAAATGTTGTAGTTATGTTATCATACATAATAAATTTATACTAGTTTTACACACACACACACACACACACAATGGTTAACAACAGTATGAGCTGGGGCCACGGGGAGGAGAAGGACAGGACACTGGCAAACACAACGGCATCGCTAGATGCTACAACGGACCACTGGGTTTGGCCACATGACGTGGGACATGACAAGCAAAGGAGCAGAAGGACCCAGGATGGGTGTTAGGAGTCGGATCCAGGGTTGAAGTGATCTGTTCCATTGTCCCGTGTGACCCTGGACAAATGACTCAAGGACCCGAACTGCACATTCTTCATCTAAAAACTGGGGATCATCCCGTGTCACCGGATGGCTCCATGCTAAGGAGAAGCACACGGTGCACTGTGAACCCTGGACGCAGGTTTGTTTCTGTCTCCATTATTAGGAAGAAGAAAGCAGAACAGGTCCTCAGAAGAGAGAAAGTTTCTAGGGCAAAATGATCAAAACACCACCGAAAGCAATGACCCTTTGGAAATGCTCTTCTGTCGGAGGGCTCAAAACAGGCAGCTATCTTCGAGAGTATTTATAGGTCCATGTTTGGAATGTCTTCCACGATATGTAATTCAAGTCTAAACAGTTTCACCTATACGTTATATTCCTTTACAGATGCTCACAAATGGACAGAGGCTTACACGTGGTCAGGGCACCTAGAAGACAGCTGATGCTTGCTGGTGACTTGCATTTTCATCTACCAGTGACAATACAATTTCTTAAAAAACAACAAATAAAACAACTCCTTAAGTGTCTCCATGGCTACATTTCAGAGAGTAAATGATCAGGATTTTCAACCCACGACAGACCCCTGGTCGCAAAGCTGGCTCCCAGTACACATTTGGTCTCCTGCAAGATCAAATAAGTACCTGGGGTCTGTGTGCAGCAGGAGGCCGTAATGAACTGACAGCATATTTGTCCATCTGGTTCAAAGGCAAACGGACGGTGCGGTTATCCTTTAAAAAGTGATCCCATTTTGCTCGACCTTAGGGAGAATCTTCTTAAATTCGCCTTTCTTATGATTAGAGCTGGTCTACGCTGAGCGCTTCTTCGGAGAGCAGTGCGGCTGAGCATGGAATCCCGCCAAGCTCCCTGGCCATGGCTGACTAGATGAATTGCTGTATCTGTTGTCAGCTGTAATCTATAGGTATTATTTTTGAGGCAGTGTTAATGCACTTGCACTTCTCATTTGTACATTTTCCTAATTGGCTTAATATTTATAGTGGAATATTTCTGATCTGGGCTCAGAGCTCTGGTAAACTAGAGCACATTTAGCAATGTGCTAATGAGGACCACTCAGTCACGAAGGGTCCCTAAGTGAGCTGTGGCTCTTGGAGTCTGATTCCAAGCCGGCCTGCTCCGAGGAATCACTAAAATATCTTAAGTAAAACCCACGGTCCCCAAGCAGCTGTTGCATTTGCAGAGCCGTGGCCGCATAAACTTTACTGGCAGTAAATGTCAGTTCTGCACACAGACTGGCGTGCCTGCAAATCCCCGGCTCCTTGGCGCCTGCCACTGTCACCCCTTGCTCAGGACATCGTCTCTGCCTAGCTGGGAGACCAGGAGGCTGGGCCCGCTCTGCAGGCACAGGCCGGGGCAGGCCCGCTGACGGGCGCATCACGATGACAGAAATTCACTCTGAGTTGCAATTAGTGGCACTGTCATTTTCGGGGGCTCCTGCCAATTAATTAAGCCTGTCAAACAGGGAAACCACAGTGCTCACATGATAATTTATATTAGAAGAGACGAGCCTCACGGAGCACAGCGGCTTCTCCACTAACAGAATACTCCCTCAGAGCACTGGAATAAATAAGAGAAACTAAATAAAACAACACAACAAAAAAAGTGCGTGGGGGTGGGGGCGGTGTGCGGGGGAGAAGACAGTGAAGCTGCCCTTGTTATGGCTGTAACTCTGATCGCAGGAGTAGAAGACAGGCTGATTAAAACTCCAAACGAGCCCCCAGCTCCCTGAACCCTCGGCGTCCGTCCGGGATGATAGAATCAGAGGAGTTTATTCATACCATTAAGCCCCAGAGAACTTAATTGAAAGGAGAGCACAGCCCGGACCTTGACAAGCGGGAGGTCACAGTAATCGCTGCCGGACATACTTAACATTAAGATAATCAGGCCATTAATTACCCTTTGGATCATTAAATCAGCCAGTTGCAAAATGAAATTTCTGCCTCTATTACTCACTTGAGAGACCACAGGGGTGGCCTTTAATTTATCAGGGAGCTTGAGATACAAAGGCTGGGGCTGGGGGAGGGCAGGCGGGGAGGGGGACACGCGGTGGCGGTGACGCAGGGCAGGGCATCCATCGGCCATGCTCGGTGATCGTGGCAAATTAACTAGGTAAGATAACCTCCGCTTCCAAAGGCAGGAGCTGGGGGTATGTAAATAGATGAGGGCAGGCAGGGAGACCAGAGTCTGCACACCACTTAGGAGGATAATAAAGGAAATCATCCTTGATTATCAGTGCTAATTTGGACACTGCCGGTAGCTTGTTATGCGTGTTCTGAGTAGCATTTAATTAATTCAATTGCTTGTTAATGAGGGAAGTGACATGTGGGGAGCAGATGCCACCCAACTGCAGATGGGTTCTGGTCATCACTGCAAAGTCCTTTTTTTTTTCCTTCTATTTCTCCCCCTGCCCATTTTCTTTTCTTTCCTTTCTTTCTTTTTTTTTTAAAGAAAGAAAATAGGAGAAGGTTTCAAGCATAGAGGAGCACTCAAAAGAGACAAAACACTGACCTCGGCGGGCCAAGAACTGTTGAAAAATAATAAGATGAGACAGTCCTACGGCGGTGGGTACCTGTGCTCCCTGAGGCCCATCTGGAACAGGGCGTCTCTATGCCAGAAATTTGAGCCTGAGATTACTATTTTGTGATCTTATGATCAAACCCAACGAGACAAAGACATGGCCAAGTGGTACTGCTTTTAATATCTCAGAGTTAGCGGTGGGGCTCCAATTATTTTCAGTTTGGATCCATTTCCCCTTTATCAATACCTCCCTGTGCATAAATAAGATGAAAGTGGCATTGCAGAATCAAAAAGAGCCGGAACTCGGATCACGGGGCGGGCGGACTTGGCCCGTCTGGAAGTGTCCAGCCGGTCTCTCCCACGCAGATTTCTGGCGTCCGGCCCCAAGTCTTCCTCCCGAAGTGACATCTTTTTATAAGTTAAAGGCGAGAGGGGAGTTTAGGTGCGCAGGCGAACTGACAAACAGTGACAGGAAGAGAAAGGATGCTGAAAGAGGGACAAGTGTGTATGCTAAAGCAGACTCCACGTGGGAAGGGGTGACTTCAGCTGGGCTTAGCGCTTCTCTCAAGGGCTCTTCGTGGAACACAGACCTCCCCTTCCAGGCTCTTTGGATTTCCTAGACTAACTCGGCAGACTCCCAAACCACCATGTAAATAAGCTGTCTGCGCTCACATGCCCTAGCAGCTGGTCCCTGCAGAACTGCATGGGCCCAACGCCCGGACACCGGACACCGAGACACAAAGATGGGAGGGAGATGAAGGGGGAAACGCAGCAGAGGGCTCTGTGCTCGGTTCTGGCAGGGAGTGATTTTCACCGCAGTCGATCCTAACCGCTCCTAAGTGAACCGGGGCTGAGAGTAAAGGACGACCCGCCATCGGCATGCAGATCGGCCCCTCAAGCCCCCCTGCGTGGCCGCGGGTGAGCGGCTGTTCACGTAGGTTTGCTGTGCGCAGGAAATGTCCAAGTCCCAATCTTAGTCAGACACACGAGGAATTCCGAGGCCCCGAGGTGGCAACAGCACCTGACAGGTGTATTCCAAGCTAACCAGTTCTATCACCTACTCATTTGTTCATTCATTCACGCAAGAAGCAGGCACTTGACTGTTTTAATATCTTGACCTCTGAGCTTATTATTCTTTCATTTGAAAGGGTCACTGAGGAGCTTGGTGACTTCTCCCTTGGGTCACAATGTGTGTCGTCACACTGGAACCAGAGCCGTGCTTGGCTGCTCCTGACCCCAGTGTCCACATGTGTACAACACACTGTACAGTGTCAAACACAAACTCACAGGCGGTGCCCTCAGGCCCAGCAAACGGCCCCTCCGCAAGCCCCTAAATTCTAGCCAATTCTGTCTGCTGTTAGTACCTCTACCCCACGTCAGCACCCCCATTTAAAGTCAGTATTTTAAGCGTGTGCTTAAATGGTATCAACGGCAATTAGAACGGGGAACTCTGATTCCACCCCAGATGTGGTTAATTGTTATAGCATCGATCTCTCGTACACGCTCCTTTCTCCAAATTAAACCTCCATTACAGACGGGGGAGGTAAGGGCAGCCTCTCCCCTCCTGTGACAATACATTTAATATCGAATGCACTGGAAAAAATGGCAGTTGTTGCAGAATCCATCCAAAAAGATTTTTTTTTCTTCCTGGGAGTAATTAAAAGATGCTTTTCTTGACTAATGATGGCCGGTTTCGGAATGGGAAGTCAATACGGCTCTGCCGCCGTCAGCTTCGATTGATCACAATACTGGTCAAGTTTGAACGGCAGTTCTCAGGGTGGCTGAGCACGGCTGGAACCAATTATGAGCCGTCCGAGCTGCCCTAATCAGGGAGTGGGGACAACAAGCCGAAAGCCAGCCAGCTGGGCAGAGGCGCCTGCTCTCCTAACTCGCCCGCAGGTCTGGGTGACTCCAGTGGGCAGCCGTTTCTGAGGTTGTTTCTCTGGAGAAGGATCTGCCTTGTTCCACGTCCCCATGGTGCTGGTGTGTGCGTGTGTGTGTGTGTGTGTGTGTGTAACAACACATTTCTAATTATATTTCACGGTCAGAATGAATTTTCTAAGCAAGATGGAATGGACTAGAGCATCTCAGGAACACAGCTGGGCCCTTTTTCAGAGAATTAGACTGCATATGTTGCACTTGACTTTTCCTTGGACAGAGATATACATTTATTAAAACATTTCTTTTTAGTATTACCTTAGGGCCACGTTACAAGAACCCTCCAGCTGCTTCTACCAACAATGACAGGTTTTGCAGAGACCAAAGTGGGGTGGGTGGGAGGGGATGTCTTTCCTTCTGATCCTGACTAGACATGCGTTCTCACACCCCACACGGAAGTCCACATGGGAATGCTAGCCCCCACCTTGAGTTTTTCATTTCTATTTGAGGAAACTGCAGAGGTAGTAAAGGTGGCCGGTGTCTGAGTTACTGTATGATTCCACTATGACCCATGTTGGTTTTTATTTTTTCACAGTGTATCTAAGGTTGGCATATGTGCCACCAGGACCACAGCCTTCCGACGGGTTGTCTCCACCCCTTCCAAGGATGCCGCTAGCTGCCTTCGGACCTCCTGCCACACGCAGAACATACGCGAACACGTAAACGGATCCAACAACCCCCCCACACCCCACCCCCAGCGTTGCTGTTATATCACCACCCCGGCGTCTCAGGGGCTCTCCCAGCCTCGGCTCTGGTTTGGCCCCACCGACCCCACTTCTGATTTACTCGAGGGAATAGCCCTATGGGTGACCGCCCCTCTGACGTCCACACTTACCCCCAAGGCTCCACACGCCTGTCCTTGCCCAGGGCACTCCCGGCCTCCAGCACATGCCCCAGCCCCTTAGGCCTGGAAATCGCCCCAGATTTCAAAGTTCAGCTCAGCTGTCATCTCTCCATTGAAAGTTCCCTGGAGCACAGTGGTGGTGAGAACCCCTCCATCGTGGGATTTCTCCCCAGTCCTGTGCCCTCAGCTGGCCCTGAGACCATCCACCAACCAATGCAGGGGTATAATTATCCTATTCTGTGAGAGGGCACTCAATGAATATTGGCTGAATTTAAGTAAAAACAGAACTTCCTGGGAGAATTCGTTAAAGGTACAGAGTGGTATTCAATTCTCAGGCGGGTTTATCTCCTTAGAGAGGGACGGATTTCAGAAGCTCCACAGCTACCTCTGGAATCACCAGGTTGACCACACCCCTCCCCATCACCTTGGAGAGGAATTACAACTCGGCACCGCTCTTTAGGGAAGTATGTGTGACCGAAGGCTCGGTGGGGATTAACGGCAGTCACTCCATTTATGTAAAAGGAAGATTGAAATGGCTGTGAACTATAGAGATGGCATGTGTATAACACTAGATGGGAGACAACGTCACACACTCAAGAGCAAATGAGAAGTGAAGCACATCTATACACAGTCTTCACTTAGGAATGAGGAGAACACGAATACAAAATATTTACCAGTTAAAACATTAACCTATATCTTTCTAAAAGAAAACAAGTAAAATGCACCTAAGCCATCAAAAAAAAAAAAAAAAAAAAAAGAAGAGAGAGAAAGAAAGAAAAAACTAACCCACAACTTTGTTTCCAATCATTCTAAATGCTCCTAATTAGGACAGATGAAAAAATTAATTTTTCTAATTCATGATGCTAACAATGGTACATATGCTCCTTTTACACATAAACAGGAAAGTGCATGAAGTTCATTTTTCCAACTTATTTTAATTTTCTGCACTCATACACAATCCAATTTCTACTCGTTTTTCATTTGCAGACCTAAATATCCTCCAGGGAAACTATATCTATGAAAAAATGTTTATTAAAACACGAATCAATCTTTTAAGAATGTCGCTCATTGGTGGCCTGGCTGATTTCTATGTCAGTGTTAAACATATCGAGATAAATAATTTTTAAAAGTGTATCAGTTCTTCAGTTTGTAAGGGAAGTTGCCCACATTTACACCACATGCTACGTACAACTCGCATACTAACAAACCCGTCGCTGTAAACAGATACGCTTTGGGCACCTTCCCTGCGTCCCGCCTCGCTCTGCCCCCACAGAATATCTAACGTGAAGAGCGGGACTAATAACATACCAACTTCCTTCTCTAAAGTGAACCGAAGGTGGCACCACAAATTCATTTTTCAGGGCTGAGGAAACAGAGTCCACCCACGGTCAGCACTTAACACCACTTAGCGGGACAAACCCGTTTCTTATCCTTCACGCGCGGCCCAACCACAGGCTGTGCTTGGACTTCTCCTTCTCTGACCACCAGCAACACCCATCAGAGAAATTTAAAGAGTTTTCAAGTTGGGAGGCCTCCTCTCCCTTCATTTCTCCACACACCTGAGACGGGAATGAGGAAAGGGAACCCCACAACTACTTCAGACGTGGGAGATGCAACCCCAGAAGCCCCTTCCTCCAATACCGCAGAGCCGGAGCGGTCCTGCCTGCTGCTGGAAACAGGCCTCCCCAGAAGGCCTGCCATTTCCTCACCTCTCAGGTACATTAAATATGTATGTGTACTCAAACACGGTTTATAATAGCTGTAAATGAAAAATGGGAAACTAAATGGCCTCAAAATAAATGCGTTTTTTACACTGGGTAACAATTAACAGTAATGAGGAGTCACCATACATTATGCCACACTTGGCTGATTAAGTGTTTAGAAAATAAAGTATATTCTGTTTCCATAAACACTCATTTTGTATGTGTGTGCGCGAGCCAACTGAGGAGATGCTTATCAAAGATGTAAGAATGACAAAATTAAAGAATCAAAAATTCATAATTGGTGTTAACAGCACAGCTTATGCCTATTAGAAATGTATTAATTAAAGTGATATATTCATAAGGTTATAAGCTTAATACGTTTCTAAGAGGGAGAGAGGAATCCCCAAGGTGTAGAACAAACATAAAAATGAAAGAGCTTGAATTAGCCACGTCTGCTGAAGACCAATTTTAAATACAGGCATCTCCACGCTGGTCTAATTAGCACTCCTACAGGTTGCCAGGGCAGTTGCAATTGTGGCTGCCATTAAGGTCATTTCCAGTTGTCCGTTGGCAAGATGCCCCGTAGCCACCCCCTTCCCACGTCCCTACCTTGTGGAGTCCAGTGAAGGCTTCGTCCGCCCCTGGCTGTTCTCTTCCCAGACGCTGTTGGCCAGCTCGTTCCCAATGGACGACATCACCTTGATGAGCTCGACGGGCCAGTCGTCTAGGTCCAGAGACCGGACTCGGGAAAGGTGGGTGCCAAGATTCCGGTGGATCCCTGAGCACTCGATGCACATGAGGGCGCCCAAGTTCAAACTGGCCCAGTTCGGATCTGTGGGAAGAGGGACAGGCGCCACGTGAGGTCACATCACCCTTGCTCACCCCCTGCGCTTAGGGTCTTAGCAACAAAACAGCCCGTCAGTGAGACTGCACCGACTCCCTCCCTAGAATCACACGGCTCGAAAGCACATCCCTGCCAGTACTTGGTACTGGCTTAGGGGTCTCAAAAGATTGGACATGCTGGTGGCAACTCTTAAACACCTGGCTTTGGATAAAGCCTTGGAACTTCCTACACTTTCCGATATTTTCACAGCAGTATTCCCCTCGAGGCCAGATGCACATGAAAAAAATCCATGCGTGATTTGGTGTCCACTGTGGTGGCAGCTGATAGAGGGAACGGTGTGCTGACAGGGATGGTGACGGACAGCTGGTCATTCCCAAAACTAGAATGTCCCTCACAACTGCCTCTGCAACCATGGCACACCCAAGTTGTCAACAGTCACATGATGGGCGTGTTTGCAAATTTCAGAGATGAAAGAGAGGCACACTAGGATGAAAAAATATGATTTTCAGTGACTTTACGGGTACCCACTGAAAGAACTGCCCGTTTTCCATTCTCCACGGTGACAAGATGGCGGGCACAGCCAGTCCTTTGCTGAGGTCACTACCCAGCTCCATCACTCAGCCCTGACTCAGAGTGAATGGCAACATGCTTTTCTGATACTGGCCCACAGTGGATCACTCCCTGTGTGACACGGGCTCACATCACAAGACTGAGTACTCGGGCCCGGGGCTGGCTCCGTGCTGGAATCTACAGCAGATCTGTGGAGATGCGGCTGGCCTTGACAGTCAATGGCTTTCTCATCATTTAGGAACAATCGATGTTTACTTGAGGTGCACTTGAAGAGTCCACAATAACAACAAAAACCCAGGCAGCTGACATCATATTTATTTCGAGTCATTCTCTAGATGACAAATGACCAGGAATGGCTGCACGCTAATTCATCAGAAATCAGCCAGCCATTTATTTAATGTCTAAGTGGCACTCAGGAAGGTGGTGACAGAGGCCATGGGGAATACACGTGAAGTCTGTGACCTCAGAGACATTCCAATTGGGAAGAGAAAACAAATGCCCCAAATAATAGTAAGTTTTAAAAAATGAGTGAGGAAATGCAGACTAAACATTGAAGAGTACAGCCAAAAGAATAAACGCACAGGCTGCATGGGGGAGGGTTTGGCCCGGGCCTTGTGGGGTGTTTAGGGAAGGCGGTGGCGTGGCGAACAGTCTGCGGAAACTCAGCATCCCCCCACCCCCGGCTCTCACCTTGTCTCCACTCCCCTTCACGGCCCAACTTCTAACTGGTTGCCTCTGCTTCTGTGCCTCCCAAACGTTGCAACCTGGCCTCCATCCCCACCCGTCTCGAACAGGGCAGGCAGAGTCACCAGCCACCACTGTGGGCAAAACTCAAAGGACCCTGTTTGGCCACCATGTCACTTACTTCTGATACTTCTGACAACACTGCCTTCTGATGCCTTTTTGGTCAAGACGCTCCCTGGAATTTTCTCCCACCTTGATTTCCTTCCCAGCTTTCCCACCTGAATCTGCCCCTTACCTCAGGGGGTCTTGCAGGTGTCTCTTCTACCTAGTATGTTCTCTGCCAGGCAAACTCAACCCAACCCAGGGCCTTGCTAACCACCCAATGCTATCAACCACCCACAAATGTCCTCCACCGGCTCCTCTCCAGGGCCCACATGTAGCTACCACTGCACATTTCCGTTTGGATATCTTGGCAGGTACCTCCCATCATCTTGCACCCTGTAAGTGTCGTCTCCCAAAAGGGACCTTTCTGCTGCAGCAAACGGCTCCGGCATGCACCGTTATTCTGTCAGGATCCTGGGAGCCCACCCTGATTCTTCCATCATTCCTCCAGGCAATCAGCAAGTCTTCAGTCTCTCTCAAATCCCCCCCTTCTCGTTCCCAGCCCTCCTGGTTCCCACCGTGCCCACCTGGTCCATGCCACTGTCACAACGCGGGGTGCCCCAGCCTGTCTGCGGCCTCACCTTCCACTTCCTGCAGCCCACACTCCACACATCCGCCAGGGGTCTACACGGAGAGTCCTATCCTGTGGCAGCCCCAGGGACTCAAAACCTGCCGGGGGCTGCCATGTGCCATTGCGACCAAGCCCAGCATCTCTATCAGCAGGACCGGACGCTGGAGTGAGAACCCCGGGGCCTCAAAGCTCTGAATAGTCTCCTGCCTGCATCTCCGGCATCAGGCCCCTCACTTGCCAGCGTCGTGACTCCCAGGCTCTCCCCAGCGGGAGGCCCTGGGCTTGGTCCCCAGGGCTGACAGCCGAGAGTATCACTGCACTTTCCTGAGGCACGGAGTCAGTAGCAGAGGCTATGGAAGCCCGAGTCCCACGGTGTCCGTCACACCTGTGGTCATCGGGCCCGCCCTCCAGGCCAACCTTGGCTCAGACCCATCTTGCCTGCCAGACCCCCCAGGGGGCAAGAGGGGTGCCTCCTGGCTGTGACGCCTGAGGAAGCTGCAGTGGAACCCCATGAAGAAACTGCAGAGTGGGGCTCGGGGGAGATGCAGACAGGGCACTTTCCTAAGACATCTGTGTTCTATAGAAAAATTAGACAACCCTGATCACCGAAGACCCTGCCAGTCAGATACCTGGGGTTAAAACTAGAATGCATCCTTACAGATCTTTACTCCACAAACACCTGAAAAGCTTCACTGGGCTCTCCATGACGTACTGCCCTAAACACTGCCTCATTTCACGAGGCATCATGAAGTTTCTCCATCTCTGTGAAGACGTTTTTACACAACTGTTTAGGTTTGTGTATGTTTGTGTACGAGAACAGTTATCCTGTTAACTTGTGCACCGTTGGGAGGCTGTGACGTTCTGCTCTGTGAACTGGGCTGTGATGGACATTTGAGGCCAGTCTTTGCCGCCCGTGTCCCCGGCTTAGTTCCCGGAGGTACATGGCCGGAGGGAGGGGACGACCACTCGATGAGCACTTCTTGTGTACGCAGCCATACCGCCCTGCGAGGTCTTTACAGTTCTCTGTCCATGTGGACAGTATGTTTTCTAGCACTTTCACCCAAACTGGATGTTCTCACTTAAAAATAAAAAAGCCTTTGTCAATGTGTCATCTACTCGTGTCCTTAGTCTCTGTCTCTACAGCAGACGGCGGAGAGGATTCAAACCCTGCTACACAACTGCTGTTTTCATGACCTGGGAAATAGTATTGGCTGTCAGACTCTGCATTTCCTCCCCTATAACCGGGGCCCACTGGAGCTGCAGGAACTGAAGAAGACAGACGTGGGACCCCTGCCATTCCGGCTTCGTCTGACCCCCCACCGTCCACTGTGGAGCCCAGGCCCACGTTCCCCGTGCTCACTTACTCTGGGTCTCGCAGTCCACACAGTGGGAATTCCCTCGGATGTTTCGTATCGACTGCAAAGCCATGGCCTCGCTCTGGCTCGTCAGCCGCGACTGGACATAGAGGAAGACACACAAACGCACGCTGTAAGAATTCCGAGGGCAATGCTCATATCTACTACTAATGTCAGGGAAAAACAAACAGATCACGAGCAAATATAGGACGAGGGCGATTTCAAACAACTACGCCTCTGCTAATGAGAACGAGTGAGTGATGGAGAACGCACTTTGCATCGCGAGCAAGCGTCCCCTGCGAAGGTTTATCCCGTGAGACTGACTCTTCCCGACATGGGAACAAAGATTAAGTTCTGGATCATTTGTGAATGAACGTGGACAAAGCATATACTTGGTTAATGTACTTTCACTGTTGTGTGTCCACTAGGTATGAAGATTAGAAAATGAGAAAGAAATAATCTGCTTATAAGCAAAGGGTGAGGTTTAATCGGCACTGTTAAGATAAATGAGGTGTGATCAAAAACTACGGTGAATGCTGCTGCTGAGTGCCACCCAACAGAAAGGCAGGACCTTCAACATGGAAAGTGGCTGAACCACAGTAGTAAGTTTCAACTTGTTTGGTGCAGTCAGTCGGGTGTGAGCTACGGTTGAGAGAAGGTGTGTTTTCAAGTGTGCCGTAAATCGTCCTCCATTATGACAATGCTCTGTGTCACACATCACTTCTGGTATGGCAATTTCTGTCAAATAAAAACATTACTGTGTGTCCTCATCCACCTTATTCACTGGATCTGGTGCCGTGTGACTTCTGGCTCTTCCCCAAAGTCAAAATGATTCACGACATCAGGGCAGCTACAGCAGCACAACTAAAGACACTCACGAAAGAGGACTTCCAGAACTGCTTCAGAAAGTGGCAAGAATTATGGCTAAGTGTGTTCTAAGCGAGGGGCAGTATTCTGAGAGGGATTAATGGCAATGTATCTTTTACTGTAATAAAATTTTTTAATTTAAACGTTCACCGTATTGTTTGATCACACCTTGTATATCACGATTCCTTGTCAGGAGACCATGTCCACACCACACTTCAAGTTTCATTTTAAGACGAGCTCAGTGGCTACAGTAGCAGAGTCACTAACAGGTACGGGGCAGGGAGGAGTGGGAGTACAGCTGGGGCGTTTATCCTCACACTTACACTTGAATGCCTTCTCTAAGCGAGTTTAGAAAATACAGCAGGGGAAAGAATGACATGAAGATCTATAAGCTATGATATGATTATCACACGTCAGTTTAATTAACATTTTGATATCTGCTCCTGTAGCCTTTTCCTAAGCACATGTACGCACACGTTAGTATGTTTTAAGCCAACACACTATCTACTGTTTTGAAATCTGCCTTTCTAGTCTAATGACATATTGTTATCTTTCAATGCCACCACTTGCTCTCCAATACCATCGTTTTAAATGGCTGCTTAATATTCCACTTACGATGACTTATTTAAGACGTTCACTTTGATTGACATTTAAGTTGTTTCCAATTTTTCTCTCTTGTAAACAATGCTAAGTCTTTGCATGTATTTGTGATTACTTACTAAGGATAAATTCCTGGAAGCTGAGGTGTTAGGTAA